>NW_020955554.1:1001985-1162563 GCF_003031625.1 Empidonax traillii
GAAAAGGATCTCTTGAATGTTGTGGGGATTTTGCATTTTTTCCACCTATCTTATCTAACATTCTTTCTGCATGGTGTTTGGGAGCTGAAATACCACTTACACAATTCCAAGGAATAACTTCTGAAGGAAACTAATTATACTATTTCCCACAGCAATGCTTAATATGCAAAGATTGCTTCTAAATCTGCTTTCCAGGTCATCCCTCTTTTCTTCACACTTCCATTTTGACTTTCAATGAGGTAATTTCACCCTTAAGCTCATTAGTTTCCATAGGAAATGAATTATAAAAAATGCTAAGTGTGCCATATGAGGTTTAACATCAAAGACATTTCCAGACAGACCATGAATGTATGTTCAAGCTGTATTTGGTCTCTGTTGGGTATTCTTTTCAGTGCTGCTGAGTTTCACTTGCTTTCGTTAGGTAAGTGTTGGCTTAAGAATTACCTTTTTTTTTTTTTTTTCCCCTTGCAATCCAAATTAATCTTTAATTGTTTAGAATAAAATCTACTGACTGGGCTATTTGAGCCAAATGTGTTTTGTTGGTGCCCATGTGCTACCCTCATGGGAAAAAAAACCAAAGGAGTTTTGAGCAGAAAGCTTTGTAAGCAACTGCTCTTAAAGAAAAGTTAATTTTCTGAAAGGAAACCTCAGTTCATATTTTGCTAAATCCCCAGAGGGATTGCCTAGCATATTCCAAAATAATTAATTAAAAAAAAAAAAAAAAAAAAAACACAAAAGGTGAACACTGTGCAAGCAGAGTTTTACTGAAAAGAATATTTCTCTTTGTTAGCTCCATTGCATTTTTGTGGCATTTTGGGACTGAAATGATTTCCCTGCTCTTCAGTGAGTGTTTAGTGTGTTTATCCCATTTGCTGCTTGGTTTCAACGTGCAGAATAGCTCAGCAAACTGACTGCCCTGCACGAAGCTAAAACTGCAGCTGAGTACCTGCATGAGGGGTGAGGATTTCTGTCCTCACAAGTGGCAGCAGAGCTCTCTGAAGTAATGATAGCTGTTAGGAACAAAATAAATGCCACCAGTAATACTATTTAAAAACTAATCCCAGGCAATATTTACAGCTGAGAGAATCAGAGCACTTTATTCCACCTGGAGCTTTCAGAATGTCTTAGCTTTGCTCTGTGACTTCCTTGAAGAGTTTGGGTGGGAGCTGTTTGTGTTCCTGGCTGGGGGAGAAAAACACGAGAACTTCAAAACAGAGGCAGAAAATATTTTATACATTCTTAGGAACGTACAAAATAAAACACAACTACCTCTTTAGCAGTTGTGATCTACCCAAGGGGAAAAAAAAAAAACAACACAAAAAAAACCAACCAAGCAACAAACTTCAAAAGGCACCTCAGGAACTGGAGTCTCCCCTGGGGGCTCTCCAGGGCTGGCCTGGCAGGGTGGGTGTCTCTGTACCTGCAGCAGCTGCAGGTGCATCAGCATCATTCAATATTGCCCATTTATCGGGAAAGGGCCTCCCTGCACGTGTTTCTGTGCACAGTCACAGGGTGTCAGGGGGCTCCAAAGGGTCTGTGCAGGGTTCAGACAAGCAGGATATGAGAGGAAATGCCAACCCCACGGCAGCAATCTGCCCCTGCTTAGCAAAATCTGCTCTGGGGTTGCACAACAGGTAGGAGGGCAGGTCAGTGTAAACAACCAGCTCATCTGAAATCTGGCCCAGTGGCTGAGGAGAAGCTGAGAAAGGTCTAATCCTCCAGTGTTTGCTTCTCTGCTCGTTCCAGCACAGCTGCTGTCCTGGGGTACCCCGCTCTGAGCCACTGCCCAGACACTGCAGCCTCTCAGCAAAATAAACAAAGTAAGTGTTGTTACACCGTACAAATGAATAGTTCAACATGCTTTTATTGAAAAAACCGCTTTTCCCAGCCCTTCAAATGTAACTATTGCCAATAACTGAACACAAGTACTTTTCAAAGGTAGATTTTAGTACTTCAGTCTTTAGAAATGTAAGAAGTAACAGAACGTTGAATTACAATGTGTATGAGTTTAACGCAGTGGAAGTTATTGTTAGAGGGATGAAGACTTCTAAATAGTTTTAAAATTATAAATATATTAACTCTTCCCTTTGAATCAAGTAGCATTAATTTAAACAACAAAAAAAATACCCCACAAAAAAAGAAGCAACCAATGTGGAGCCAGACTTTTGCACTTCAAAACTACTCAACACAGTCTGGCAGTAATAGATGCAGAGATTTGTTTGCTCTTCATGTTTGAGTCAACTGCTGAAGGGCAAATGTGTTTTTGCTTCCACTGCTGCGAGGCTTTTATGTCTATGTAGACATGTAAACACACACACACAAAATATAAGGCAAAACCTACTTGTGCTGCATATCCCAGGCATCAATAGGTGGCAAATGGAAGCTGTAATAGCAGGTGAAACCATAAATAACTCAGTTAAATATTTCAGGAATCAGCCTTAAGATAACTGGGTGCACCCTGTGGCCAAGGCAGGGGAAGACTGGTGGAAGATTTCTTTCTGACACCTGTTCTGGGACATGCTATTGCTTTAAAACAATGTGCTGTGTCAGCCACAAAATACAGCTTCAGGGGGAATTTTTTTTTTTCATTTGAGAAAGCAAAATAATTCCAAATTGTGGGCCAAACATGCAGGATTCTTGCAGAGATGGGACAATATCACCAGGAGGCAATTAAAACACTGATGGGGTTTTTAAAGGCAGTGAGACTAGCAGGCTTCCCTTTGGTTCAGTGTTCCATGGAGCACCCTGGCTTGGTGCTCGGGGAGGCACAGCCACTTAATTTCCAAAGAAAGCACTCAAAGTTTGCCCCATTTAATTTTGTCTTTTAAATCTTGCCTGCTCAAGGGAGGGAAATGGTTCTGCAGTCAGTGTGCGTTACCAGCAATAAATAGCTGGTGGATTTAGGATCAGAGCAGCTGCAAACATCCAAGGGCTGGATGCTGAAGACTATTCCCAGTATTTCAGTGTTTTTGTACACATGCTCCTGTTGCCATGAGGAGTCACTGAATGGGGTGGACTGAGGTGTTCTAAGCCTGTGTGGATCCAACAAAGATAAAGCTACATCAGACTTTTATAGAACAAGCATCTGGTGTTGGGTTGCTCAGCTTGTCTGTGCACTGCTCTAAAGAGTTAGGCTATGAGCTAATCATGGTCTTTAATAAGAGATGCTGATGCTTGGTAAGCGTTGTGCTAGAGTGCAGAAGTTATGAAATGCTTAAAATGAAGTTTACAGAATTGTATGCAAACATGCACGATTGAATTCCTCCCCTTGGATTGTACAGGCATGGCTATAAACAGAAGTCAGCTCAGAGCTCCCAACAGAAAGACTCCAGTGACACCACAGGGGCAGGGGACTGATTTCCATTTCAGATACAAACCATCCCAGGTGATTTCCATTCCTACTCCAGAGAAGGGTTCCTGCAGCCTGAAGTACCTGTTCAGAGGATGCTTTCTTGTACAAACCCCACACCAAGTTGTCATGCAGAAGAGCAGGGAGGAGGTCAGAGAGCCCAAGGGACAACGGCACCTGTGCTGTGCTCTGGTTTGTATCCTCATCATCTCAGTCCCCCCGTGTGGGGAGCAAAGACTGCTCTTAACAAAGCTGCATCCACCTGTGACTGCCACCCTCAGCTGCTTGGCACAGCTTCTGCTCTGCTCAAGTCCCTGTTGCCTCTCTTTTGGTGAACTGATGTTCCAGGGGCATCACTGCACCGGAGCTTGGCACAGTGTGGGAGCAGCTGGGGGGTCACAGTTCTGTGAGGGCTCAGCAGTGTTGGCATCGACACCTGCTGAGCTCTGCTGGTCCCTGGAGGAGCTGGGGGCCTTCATGTGAGCTTTGTATAAAGCAGGAGACTTTGCCCAGAGGGGAAGGTTTGATGTCAGGGTGGTAGAACTGTTCCCCTCAGCAGTCAGAGCCAGGGGCTGCCTGTCTGGCACAGCACACACAGCACTTGGCTCAGCCAGGTCTCCACAGGGACTGAGATGTTCTGCGAGGACCAGAGGCTGCTGATCGTCCCCTTCCTCAGAAATAACAAAAACAGGTTTGTTTTTATCTGTTTCTACCAGAAGCTCCTTTGTTTTTGAACCATTGACCAAGTTGATTTTCAGTGGGTTGGAGCTCTCTAGAAGATTTTTGGGGCTTTGGCTGTTAACAGGAGATGCTGCCCCGAGGTGTCTTGAGGGATCCAAGGACCTCACAGGTTTGCTGTCAGGGGAACTGGCTAAAAATCCAAAATAAGGGTTCCCAAATCTGGATTTCTTCAAATTGCAGGAGGTGAGCTTCCTCTGCCTTTGGGCAGACTGGGTGAGGGGGTAGGAGGCATTACTGGCAGATGAATCAGAGTACATGGTCTCTGATGCTCCCTCTATCTCGATGGCTGAGATTACCTTTCTGGTTGGGACACCTTGGGATCTTGCAGCTGTAGAAAAACCCTGCACAAAATAACACAAAATTAGAAACTTTGATCCCAAGGGAATTAAAAGTTAAAATTCCTGGTTATGTTAGAGGTAAGATGCGTTCTTTAGCAAAAACCTGTGTTATTACCTTAAAAAGGAAGAGACATCCTCTATTAGCTTTGTAACAAGCTGTTAGTTTGATGGTTACAGTCAGTGAGACCTCGATGTCCCTGCCACACCTATGGGCTCTTGCAGTGCAATAATAATACACCAGTTACACTAAATTTAAGGCCTAACCAGGGGAAAAGGCACAAATCAGAACACTCTATGAGATGATCTTGCCTGAAGGCATTTTTTTAATGGTTTTTTTTGGGGACTGGGGAAATTTCGTAACCAGGCGGTAACTGCTGGAAACAACACGGCTTCTCAACGTTTCAGTGGCTAAATTACAGTACAGTTGGGCAAAGGAATTTCCCAGCCAGCAAGGAAGATGGACTGAAATGTGTGTGGAACTGCAGGATGCAGAGGCAGAGCGGTGGCCGAGGGGAAAAGGTGTCCCAGCAGCAGCAGCAGCAGGTCCTGGGGTTATACCCCCCCCACCCCTCCCTGCGGGACTCACGCCGCTGTCAACCAGCTTGGTGAAGGGACTGCTGGTGGTCCAGCTGCGCCACTTCTTCTGCAGCTGCGGGATGGGAGCCAGGAGGTCGTGGAAGGTGCGGGCGCTCCAGGTGCGCTGCCGGGGACAGGGATTGTCCGGGGGGACGTTGCCCTTCTGGGCAGCTCCTGCGGCCGCAGGGTGGGAGCTCAGCCACTCCGACACCGAGCCCGGGCTCGTCACGCTCCTCTTCAGGTTTTTGTCCTGACAAGAGTAAAGAAAGGTCATTCGCGGAGTTTTTCATCCAGATGTTTTTAAAACACTTTAAAAAACCGTTGATTTATCGAGTCGTCCTCGGAGCGCTCGGGAACGCAACTTCTCCTCGCTGCTCTCGCGGCTGCCTGGAGTTTGCTGGTATCCCTGGAGCGAAGCTGCACCTTCCTTCCCCCATTCTGGGTTTAACACTGGGAAATTTCAGTTGTGGAAGCGATCACACCGCTCTCACTGACCAAATACGTGCAATACCTGCAGCTCAGTTTTACTGGAGATACACGTCAGATCAAACTTGTCTGGGTAAAACATCATCCTGCCACCCAGCTTGGCTCTTGGGAGGCTCCAGGTGTGCCTACCTGGGCAAAGGAGACTGCAGGGGGGAAGGGGCCTGCTGAAGGAAATCCAGAAGCAAGAAACAGGAGAATCAGGAGTCTGAAAAATGCACAGTTCAAGAGGAAAGACTGAAGTAGTGCTTTTTATTCTATGAGAGGGAAGAATTAGGAAAAATAATTAAAAATAAAGAGAAAGGGATAATCTGTTCTCGGTGTCTGTGGTGAACAGAACAACAAGCACAGGGACTGGATGGGAGCCAAGGAGATTTTCATTTTGCATAAAAAATGTTCTTCAGGTGGAAATTGTGCTTTAGGAGTAGAACAAGACATCCAGACAGGTGTAAAATTGTCATCATCAGAAGGTGAGACCGCATTAAACCTTGTCACCAGCCCTGTGCATAAGCAGAGCTGATCAGACATGGGAATGAACTATAGACAAAAATCTCTTTGATACTTTATAAGTTCTGATGTTGCATTTAAAATCACAGTTTTTGTCCTTAATATTGATATGGGTTTAAAGTTAAAGAATCCCTGACAGTCCTATGCATTTCCTTTCATTCTTCTCTAATACTTCACCTGTTATTTATATAAGCCACCCGTTACACAACTCTATAGATATTTTTAATTTTCAGCTGTGCAGATATGGTTGTCGTGAGAAGAATGCCAAATCCACATTCCCAAAGTTTACATAGTCATTAAAAAGGGTCTGAAACAAATCCCACACTGTCCTGGATTTAAAAGTTCTGAGAAACCAGAAACTTGTGATTTGTTATTTCTGAGAAACCGAATCTTTCAAGTTTCTGCAAATCAAAGAAACTATTTAGTGAAAATGTCATATTGGAAATGGATGGGCAGAGAGGCAAGAAATTAACTACTACAGCAGAATAAAAACTCAGTAGGAAGCCAGGAGAGGTGTCAGGCTCCGGATAAGTTTGTTTCAATATTAAGCTCCCAGTCTCAGATTTGGTTAAAGCAACAATATTTATAAATTTATAAGCCAGCTGTCTTCTCCTCAGAAATTCCTTCAGGCTGTCTTAGGATTTATTATTCTAATATGACTATAAATACCTCTGAATTGATGTAAAAATTAGCCACCGCTTTGAGATAGATATACTGGGAGTATCTGCGAAGATGAATAATGTATTTTCTACATTTTTGAAAATGCTTTGGCAAAAAAACGATTCTTATGCTTCCATGATCATTCTCTTTACTCAAACCTTTGCATCTGACACTTGCAGTGTCTGATCAGAAGTCAGACATCACAGTCACAGGTTGGCCAAAGGCTGAACGATGCCTGAAAACAAACAGGATTTACAAAGCCATGATTTTGGGAAGCCATCCCAAAGCCATCCTGCCCCCTGTGTCCTCTCACTAGTCACACACAGAGACACGTTTGCTCTTCCCTCCTGGCAGGGGATGGTGTCTTCCAGCAGGTTTTAGGAGCTGAAAGCAGAAGCTGGTTTATCAGGCCAGCAGAGCGGGGCTCACCTGCTGGGGGGCACAGGACAGGCACCACTGCTCAGTGAAAAGGTTGGGATAATGTTTTTAATGACAGCTCCTTCTCTCTTGCTTTGTCTAGGGGAGCATTTTGGGTGAGGTGAGTCTGCTGGCTCAGCATTTCACACATCTCTTCCCAGGAGGAGAACTGCAGGAGGATCCCTGCCAAGAAATGGGCTCTGCTCCAGAGGATAACTCATCCCACTTCCCCAGTGCTGGGCCACCATCCCCTCTGCAGGCTCAGGGGCTGGCTGCCCAGCTGCATTTCACACCCTAAAAACACACATTTCAAAACTAAACTGCACACATGTTTAACATGCAGGAACCCTGAGGAACAAGCGGCCCCATGAGCTCCCTTTGAGGGCAGGTTTGTCTTTAGCCAGCTGTGCCTGATTTCCACTCCCCTGGAGATGATGGTCATCAGCTGTGGGGAGAGACCCAGAGCTTTCAAAGAGGCCCTGCCAGGCTTCCTGGCTTGGTTTGCTGCTCATCGAGGGATTTGGTTGGGAGTATTGACTCACTTGTGTTGCAGCATGGACAGCACCGAGGAGCAGATGCCTTCTGAGTTAATAATAAGGTAAATCACTTTTATTCTTGGGTTACTTTCACTGGTTTATCATTAACTCTCTCATTATTGTTTTTTTGAATATATAAATCTCCTCTGAAGATGCTTGCAGAAGTGATGGCAGAATAGAAATGGGGATTATAAGTGTATCGGTTCCTTCTGACTCAAGGGGGGAACGGAGGCAGCAGGGAGGGTTTCCCTCTGCCCAGAAGCTGTGTGTGGATGTGACTGCCAGCAGGTGAAGCTCTGCCCTGGGCAGAGGGACCAAGGAGTTCAGGTGCTCAGGGGTGCCCAGTTTGGGTGCAGCTCTCAGTGCTCTGCTCCACACAAGGGTAATGTTTAGGCAAGGGAAGGCACCAGAGCTGTTTTCCTTTCTTTCTCTCTTCCTGTTAATCAGTGTGGCCAAGTGGAGGAAAAGCTCAGCACGTGTCTTACACTAGGGTAGGAAAATCCTGAGCAGCCTGGCCTCCTGGCTAACTTCCTAATCAAGTGCAGGGATACAGAATGCTTTTGTTTTGTAAACTGTGACAGGAGTATTACACAGACTGTCCTGGGCATGTGAACTCCTTGTGCTGCTTGTTTTTCCTCTTGTGGGAAAAAGAGAGGGCACTGGAGAAGAGAACACTGACCTGGGAAAGGCTTTGAGCACACACTTGTAATGGATGTGCCCCCTCTGCACTCGCTCAAGGCTGAAGAGGTGGCAGCCAGACCTGAGGCTTCTGAGCCATCACCTATTCCTAAACAAATAAAGGACCAGGAGTGCAGGGGAAAGAGCTAAAATAAGAACTTGCAGAACTGATTCGGGTTTTTGTCTGAATTTGAAAGGGCCCCAGTTCTTTCACTTTGAAGCACTTGGTTTTTTTGTAGCCTACACTGTTAATTTTCACATCAGCCTGGAGAGACAGGTAATTTTCTGCCAAGCTGAGGAGCTGAGTTCCTTCTCTGATGTCTTGGGAGTGGTGGGCAGGAGCAGGTCTGACTCCCAGGTCTTTAAGCTGCTACAGGTGATATTTTTAGTGGAACATCATCTTTGCCAAATAACATATTTCAGAGGGCTGGTTTTACTGCCTGTTGGCAGACATCTGCATTATTGGCTATCAGGTTCAAGGTAGACTTCTGTACTTAACTCTTCTCAAAATTGGGAAGACGCTGGCTCAGGGGATCCCAGCCCACATCATTCGATGGCAGCTCAGCTCGAGGGTTGGGAGAACTGCCCAGCTCAGTCACTGCCCTTCTCAGAAAGTGGGTGGTGGTCGTAAATGGACAGATATGAGAGGTGCTGCCCAAGAGGGACATGCTGTGGTTTGCTAGAGATGCTAGAGAGCATTCCTACCTGTATTCTGTAGGTGGTAAAGCTCAGCCCACTGGCCCCAGGCCCAGCAGAAATGATGAACACTTCATCGCTGCCGGTCTCGGTGGTCACTGCGGAGATGGAGGAGGGCACGTCTGGGTCGGTGTCCTGAGGAGACCGTTCTGTGCTGCCCCTGCAGGAGGGCACTGACAAAGGAGGAAAATCAATAAAGGCTGCTTGCTAGAGTCCAAAACATCAGTTTCCAGCTCCTCTGTGACAAACCCTCCTCCCTCCCTCGACAGTCTGGAGCGGGCTTTGGCTGCCTGTCACACCAGTCAGAACAAAATTCGAGCCAACAGTTTGTTCTCCTCAAACTGCAAGCTTTTAAAAACAAAGGAGGAGAGGAGGAACACCCTTGGATCTCCTTTCTAATAAAGGCAGGGGTGAACTGAAATCTTTTGTGTTAAATACACAAGGTTGTGCTGCAGATCAGAAACCTGCAGCCTTCTCTGCTCATCTTTTATTTGTATTTACTCATACCTGCTGATATTGGGAGCTGTGCTTTTTGGCTAAACCCTAGTGCTGCTGCTCCTCCAGGCAGCTGATGCTCCAGGGACTGCCATGGAGTGTGTGCATGTGTCCCCAGGCCTGTCATCTGGGCAAGGATAGGAGAACTCTGGTCACAGCTCCTCAGTGACTTTTCCAAAGAAGGAGTTGGGAAACTGCCATGGCTGGGAGCACAGAATTAGCTGTTTATCAAGATACCCTCGTGAGAGGTGTGTGTCTAGTGGCTGATAGTTCACAGGAACACTGGGGTGCCCTTCTCTGTTAACCCCCAGTGAGGTAGATGTCACCCAAAGCAGATTCACAAAGACCCCCAGCAGCAGTGAGCTCAGAAGCTGACGTAAATAAACCAGAGCCCCTTGGAGCGCTGTAAACCCCATCCTTTCTGGACAAGGTTAGGCACAGGGCAGGTGAAACTGTGCCACAATTCCTGGATCTGTGGCAGCCTGAACCCAACATCTCTGCTCTGCTAACCCAGTGTCTGTGCCACGCCGTGTGCTGTCCCAGCCTGTGTTGGCAGCACGCTGGAGCTGCGCTCGTGGGCGCTCCTTGCCAGGGGAATCACCCTCTCAGGCAGGGGGGAGAGCAGCGAGGGAGAGCCCCCACAACAAAGGCTTTCTGCTGTGGAGCAGCTCTCCAGCTGTGCATGGCTGAGATGGAGAGGAGGAGTGCAAGGAAGGGACTATCTGATTAAGTGGCCCAGGGCTGCAGTGCCCTGACCCGGCCCGGTCGCTGCCCGCGCTTACCCGCCTGCTCCCGGCTGACAGAGTGGTTGTTGTTTTCATTCTCCCGGCTTGGCACCACCAGCTGGAGCTCATTGATATCGACAGTGGAGTTCTGGATCCTGTTCTACAACTCAGAACATGCCCCAGTAAACATGGTCAGATAAACAGTGCAACAGCCAGTGTGAAAGAGAGAAAGAGAAATTGCTGAAGCCATTAGCACTAACCTCCTGGTCACTGCATGCGTTGGACCAGCTCCTTTTGGGGCACGTTCTCTGCCTGGAAAGGAGAGACAGCGACAACAACAACAAGCCCGCAAGTGAGTTAAAGGTCCCACGGGAAGGTCTTGGCCGTGCAAGGGGTACCCAGCAAGTTGTGAGCTCTCCTACCCACAGGAGCAGCCCAAATACTTGCCAAGACTAAGGAGGCAAAGCCTGTGAAACAGGGCAGAAAATGATATGCTTCTGTGGTGGGGAGCCAGCTGAAGAAGAGAAGAACCTGTCATCTTCTTCCCATGATGACTGCAAAAGCAGGGACAGTGCACAGACCTCTGCCAGGTCCCAGCAGGCTCCCCCTGTCAGCTGCTCTTCAACATCAGTAACGAAACAGCGGGGCTGAGATCCCGCCTGGGTCTGGGCAGTGGCACCATTCTGATACTGGTAGACAGAGCAGTTCATCTGCAGAGCTAACTCTGCATGCTGGGCTATATTTAGCGAGCAGAGAGTATCAGATGCTGCCCACTCGTGTGACCATTCCACTGAGGCAGATCATGGTGGGGTGGGTGTGCCCTGGGCTGAAGGGAGACACAGGCACGTTCTTAACCTTTCTTTCACATTCTTTGTAAAACTGAGATCATGAAACAACTCGTGTTAATGACTTTTGGAGGGATAAGACTTAAAGATACCTTAAGGCAGGACTGGCACTAATGAATGTTATGACTGAGGCAAGAATGTTCTGCCTTGGTGCTCAGTGGTTCTCTGGGGGACAGTGGACACATGGGAGCATCAAGGCACTGGCCAGATGGGATGTGACCAGTGTTACTGTTTCCCTACTGTCTGTGCTGCTGGCTGTTGTGCTTCTTGTTGTGGGGTTTGGTTTGTTTGAAGGCATTTAATCTCCTCCATGCAAGTGTTTTTGGTAGTTATGGGTTGAAGCCAAGATGTCAAGTTTTCAGCCACCATTTCATTGCTGTTTGTTTTTAAGAAAAGGGGCTCAGGGACCACCTAAGGTGGTTGGCATGGAGCCAGTGTCTGCTCCATCTCAGGCATGATGGGTTTCATTCCTTCACCGTGTCATTGGGCCTCTTAAAAAAATGCTCATTGACTGACAAGTGAATTGAGGGAGAAAAAACCCACATGCTATTCCTGGTGAATACAGAGAGGACCACAGAAAGGAGAGGAGAGCAAGTTGGCACTTGGGAATTTAACCCAGAGGAGATCCAGACAGATAGCTGTTCCTGCAGGAGGCACAGCCCCTGCTTGGGCTTCTCAGGGAAACTCAAGGCTAAAGCAGGGAAGGCTCTTCTTTAAATGCACTGATTCAGGGAGGGGGAGCAGGGAAAGGCTCCCAGGTAGGAGTAGGGTTGCCTTATCAAGCAAGATCAAACAACATAGGAAATATTTCAGACTAGAAAATGTGTATGTCAATACACACACACCCTAGAAGCTCTTTTTGGGCACCAGAATCATTTCAGCAGGAGTGACCTGGCCAAGCATACCACAAAAAAAGGAATTAGTATGGTGGTCAAGGCATTCAAGTAGATGGTGGGAGAACTGTGGAATTCCCCTGTTTGTTCATATGGCAGTATTTTTTATTATTATTATTATCTTCCTCTCTTCCCAGCTCTTCCCTGTCAAAACACACAGAAAAATTTAAAGTATGGATAGACCGGGCAAGTTCTGCCTTAAGAAACTGGAATACCTTACATTCTTGGCTCCTTCCCTTGCTGTTCTTTATAAATTTAGCAGACACCATAACTACCTTGAAATCCACCCTGCAGTTTGGCAGCATGAACCAAAGGCAGAGAAAGGTGCCCCCAGCAAAGATGTTTCCTGTGTGAGGATGATGGAACAAGAGAGAGAGTCCTGTTCTTCACAAAGTTTAAATTAGGATTGAAAAATGGTACCTGGCTGAAAGAGCACTGTTTGGATTTTTCTTCCCTCATCAAGTTTTGGGTGTTGAGAGTCTGATTTTCGCTGAACAATTTGATTTGCTGCTAAAAACCAGCACAGAGATGCTCTGGTTTGCAGGGCTGGAGATGTTTCTTTAGCTCATTCCCCAGCTGGACTTCATCTCTGTGGTCCACTGAGGACCTCTCCACCAAGGAGACCAGAGATTTGGATCATCAGCTCATGAGCACAAACGAGCCAATGTGAAAACAGACCAGTTGCCGTCATTTAAAAGAAAATGTGATTAAAAAAAAAAAAAAAAAAAGTTGCTTCAAAATTCTTGAGTAAACAAACAAACAAAATAAAATAAAGTCTGTTGAAAGCTTTGTGAAAGGGCAGCTCCAGGCAGGTGTAGCTGTCAGAGGTGTCCAACTAAACCAGTGGGATGTGCAGAGGAGGGAAAGGGAGGCCACAGCTCCAGCAGGCAGCAAGGGGTGTCTGCACGAGGGGGGCAGAGGAAAGCTCTGCTTTTAGGAGGATTCTCTAGCAGGGCATTCCATGACAAAGGCACGTTGTCATGCTCAGGTGACAGAGGGTGGCAGGCAGTGGCTGGCAGGGCAGCCTGTGCAGGGAGAGAGGGCAGCACGTGATGGTCGATGATATCGCTGTACCTGAAGGGTTGTGAGTGGGAACAGGTCCTGAGCAGATGCAAAAGGCAGCTGCAATCCATGGGTTGCAACCTTAGAGCAAGAGTTTGACTGCATGGGACAGGATTAGGACTAAATAAGGTGGACATATCTGTTGTTCCTGGGGCTTGGGAAAGAAAATAAAAAATACCCCATTACTCGAGCCAGGCCTCATGGCCAAAAGTAATTAGAATTATTGGCCAACTAACAAGTGAAGCTTTCATTCCTTCCCCAAGTAGCAAACAAAAGCTGCAGTGTGGCAGAGACTTGGAGTTTCCCCAGAGAGCTTTGCCCTGGCTGAATGCAATGAGCCCCAGCAGATACTGCTGATGGCTCGGTGCATGGAGTGGCAGTGGATGCCAAGCCCATCCCAGGCCATTTCTACTCCTGGCAAGGCAGAGCCTGCTACTTTTAGCTGAGCAAGAGCAGCAGATAGAAATGGGGAAAAAAAAAAATCAACAGCTAAACCTGGTACCAGAGAAACAAATCGAGTATGAAGAGAAAAGAAAGTGGAAGGCAAGTTTACAAGGCCAGGAGCTTCAAGGTTACTGCTGGCATCATCTGCAGTGGCACAGCCTGGCCAGGACGAGTGTCACTGTGCCTCAGGGAGCTGCTCTCACTTCTGACTGTGCTGTCCTGCTAAAACACTGCCATTTCCCCCCTCAGCCCACCCCTTGCCACCCTGACATTTCCTGCAGGGAGGACAGGTTGTGGTTATTACACATTTGACACCGGATTTCTTAGGGCAAGAAGCACAAAACAGAGCTCGATGGGCTGAGTCTAAGAGGAGTGTCGGTGTGTTTAGTGGCCTCTGCAGTCTTATTCTGCATTAAAAACCCCCAGCTGGGAGGGGTAGGCAAGCTCCAAGCACCGCCAGTGGTTCTGGGGGCAGTTATCCTCGAAGCAGTCAGCCCAGCAAAGAGAGAACAAAGACTCTTCCAGTGCAACACAAGGGAGGGAACTCAGCACAGGTCATGGCATTGCTTCCACCTCTGTCAGCTCTCACTTTAATGCTTTAAGTCTGACAAGAAATACAGTAGTGTAATCAAGACCTTCCTGGAACAGAATGCAGGGAATTCAGGCAGCTGGGATGGTAAATGCCCTTTCAAGAGGCTAAAGGAGTAGGGATAATCTCTATTTATATCCAGTCAATAGCTGACTGAGGTAGAGATATCTTCATGTAAAAATAAAGAAGAGTTGCAGAGCAGTGAAAAGGCACAAGCACCAGTGTTAAAAGAAGAGAGTCTAACCCTGATCCTGTGCCATAGGGCTCTTGGTAGGATGCATTCCCAGAACACATAAACATTTGTGTTTGGGGCTGAAATCATGAGCACTTTTCTCTCTGTTGGTCAGCAAGAGCAGAACATTATTTTGTAAACATCTGACAAGCAAAAAGCCAAACTGTGAATGAGAGCAGCATGGCCTGACTTTCTGAACAGGCTGTGCAGAGCAAACCTCAGCCAGCAGAACTTCAGATTGCCCGTGTACCTTTTGGTTTGAATAATACTCTGCTTCATGGATGGTTACAGTGAAATTAAATAGGGGTGTTGGAGCAAGAACAGCCTACTCAACATGTGTATCAGCCCAGACTGCTGCCATAGCGAAGGGAGACTGTTTCTGTCTCTTTTGAAGATTGGCAAGGGTATAAAAATAAAGTATTTGGTATCTGGAAGACATTTTCCAGCAGGCGTTTTCCTTTAGAGCCAGCAAAAAAAATGTGGTCTAAACCAGTGTTCTGCAAGCTCTCTGGAAAGGAAGAAGGTTACTTAGATGTGACACATGCAAGTTTAACCCTTACAACTATCAAGAGCTCAGGCTCTGAAGGCAGGAATTTCTTTACATACAGCAAGAGAGGTTATATTGAAGTTTCTCCACAGTTCTCTGCTGCCCAGTGTGATGGCCCATAGTTTGTGTTTATTCAGCCAGAGCTAGAAATGCAGCCTTCAGAAGGACAAGGAAAAACAAGTTCCTCTGTCAAAGCACCCTCAGGCACCAGGAATGTCTGGGCAATCCTGAGACCTTTGGGGTTGGAGGATGCTCAGTAAATGGGGATGCAGGAGGAGAGAGGGCAGGCCAGTTGGCTCTGGGAAACAAAGGCACTGCCAGTCCCCAGTCAGCACCCTGCCAGGGCCAGGGTTTGCTTCAGGTTACCTGATGTGTTCACTGAAATCAAAACATTGGAAAGATGCTGTTTACTTTGACAAAAACCTGGGGAGCTTGGACTCTGTTTTGAATTTGTTGGAAGGAAAAAAAAAATAAATCACTGTTTCTACAAAAACGTTTTCACTAGGGAGCTGGAAAGAAAAATGCAAACATATGCTGGGGGGGCGGAGAAGTGTTTTTTGGATAAATATAGAGGAAAGAAACATATGAAATCAAAGCAGTTGACTGGAGAGGCATGCTTTTGTAGCTGCCAGGGTTTAGCCATTTAACCAGTTAGCACCAGGAGCTGGAAATCAGCAGCCCAGCCTGGCCATCAGATCACTTGGCTCTGTCATTTGGGGTTACATTTGGGAACAGTGAGAGGCACCGTGGTGTGGCGCTCAGCTCCTCCCCAGCATCAGAGGGGTGTGCAGATGACTCCTTAGAACACTGAATGCACTGGAGTTAGAATATCTGCACAGACTCTTGGACAAAATATACTACAGACTCTGAAAACAATTTTTAATCTTAATTCTAAGTGGTAATAGTTTGCTTACTATTTACTTTTCTGCAGAGTGTTAGTGATGGTTAGTTAGAGTCAAACTGGGGTCTCTGGAAAGATGCAGTGTATGTCAGCCCAGCCTGCTTGGGACACTCAGGGAAGGATGATCTTTGTTCATTGGCCAATTATGGTCCCAAAACTGAGGTTCAAAGGCACCACTGCCACTGAAAAGAAAGAATGTCCAGGAAAGTCCTGACCTTTCAGGTATTTCTGCTGGAAAAAGAAAATAAATTTGAGGTACAGGAGCTTTAAAAATAGGAAAGAAAACTGAGGAGCCTGGGGCAGGGGCAGTGACTGGCACTGACCTCCTCTGTGCCCACACACTTCACTCCACTGGAGGGACAGAAACATTAACAGAGCAGAGGAAACAGAGCTGTTTTCTGGTGGTTTTCCTGGGGATTATGTCAAGGGCTTCAAAGGCTCTGATTCACATCACCTTACCTGCAAACTATGCAGAGGGCAGAGAGCAAAGCAAGCACGAAGACAACGATGCCAGTTCCAGTTGCCAGCAGCATCGTGTTGTCCTTCCTCTCCTGCCTCACAGCGTCCACAGCGCCGGCTGCCGTCATGTTCCTGTACTCGAAGAGCATCGCGAAGCCCCGGCCCCGGCCCGTGGTGGTGATCAGCTCCATGATCACCTCCACCATCTCCAGAGAGGAGCCAAAGACCATGGTCTTGTTCAAAGGGGAATTTGGCCCACAGAAGCGAGAGGAGAAGGTGATGAGATCAGAAACATAGAGTACATCGTGGGGACAGAGATCTGCTGCTGGCTGAGGGCTGGAGGAGGTTTCCACGGGCAGTGCTGTGGAGGGAAGAGTCCAGCTCTCTACTGGAACTTCATCTCTCTCGCTGGCAGCAGCTAGGTGGGCAAGCAAGATTTTCCCTTCCAGATCATCTCCCGTTTCCAGGCCACTGGTGTTCTCCCTCTGCACTGGGGCACCACCAGCCACTGGCAACGGCAGCTCCTCTGCTTGAGCCTTGGTAGTCACTTTGGGTTCCTTCATCTGCTTCGACTGGTTTTCTTCAGATGCTTGTTTGGCTTCTTCTTTCTTTGAGGTGATTCCTGGAAGTCGATCAGCAAAGTCCTTTGTCTGATCTCTGGTGCTGCTCAGATTCTGAGCCACCTTCGACATCCAGGTCTGGAGAGAGGGTTTTGTGGTAGGGAGAGCCAAGTCCAGGCTTTCCTCAAGAGAAGGCACGTCGCTGTTTCCTGTTGTAGTGGGGGCTGAAGAGCCATCCCAGGGGGTTGGAGTTTCACCAGAGCTCTCAAAAATGTCAAAGTCAAAGATTTCCAAGATGAGATGGGTTCTCATGGGAATGAAAAACTGCCAAACGCAGTGTATCCCTGGGTAGTAGTTGTTGGGAAAACCTGGTGATAAAATCAGACCTCTCTCCATCGATTGCACCACTGCACCACAGGAGTAATACACCTGGGAAATAAAACAAATAATCTTACAGATTGCCAGAGATTGTACACAGGATGCAGTCTGATAGACCTCTGGAAGGTCCTGCTCTTTGCTTTCCCTTCAGAGGTAAGACAGCCTCCAGGCAGGGAAATTCATCGAGTTTGTGCAAGTTGAACTCCTACCTTTGTGCAGCATCAATCTGATGTGTCTAATATGGAAAGCCACTCTTAGAGACTGTGGAAGTGTAGATTGAATGGTCAACCTCCACAGAAATATAACCCACACAAGCAATTCACAGGATTCTCACTTCCTACTACGGATCATTTCTGCTGCTGGCAAATACACAGCTTTTTGACCACACAAATGTGTTGCTCCAAACAGTTGGTTGTGTGACAAAAATCTTAAGAAGCTAAAGAAGGAATGTGTTACCACAGCATCTCAAGCTCTGTGTTATTTTCATTAGAAAACCATGTTAATGAGAAAAAGAACCTTTGCATTGATGATTACCCATGATTCACCCACCCAGCTCATCTTCTGCTTCAAGAACGTTCAGCCTTTTTTACCTCAACAAGCAGTAAAATCTGGGTGGTTTTGGTTCGGTAAATTGTCTCTTCTTCAAATTCAACGCCTCCCAAAATAGTGAGAGCAGATAGCAGCTCTCCAGTAAACCAGCAATCAACATGCATTTTCCATAACCCAGCCACAGTTCCATGGGAGATCTGCTGCTCCTTCCTTCTCCAGAAATAGCCTTTCATCTTCCAAAGAGGAAGGAAGTCCATGAATGGTGGCACTGCCCCCCACGCTGCTGCTCCTCTAAAGGTGCACCAGGCTGCTTTGGCACATCCTATTTACAACTGCCTTCTGCCAGAGATGCTCTCAGAGCCTTTTTTCCAAGATCCTCTCATAAATCTGCAGAGCACAGATGCCTGTGGGCAATTGTTTTGGAAAAGAGGGGAGGGAAAAAAAAATCCCAAGTGCTTAGGTCCCAAGGCCCTGTCTAGGAGCATGGGTTTACAAGAATTAATTGGAGAAGAAAGGGAATGCTTTGGGTTTGGTGTGGGTTTTTTATTGGAAATGATTAGTTGTCTTGGTCTGTTATCTATTTAAACACAAAGGAAGCTTGGCAGAAGAACAAACGAAGCTTATGAAGTCCATATAAAGCCACAAAGATCAAAATACTCCAGATTTTTTTCCTCTTGGTCCCTCCCCTTGGCTCGTATTGAAATGGAAATTAAAAAAAAAAAAAAAAAAAAAAAACAAATGTTAAAAGTCCCTAAATAGGAACAAAAAGCCAGACCTGTTCGGAGAGGCACGACCTTTGTTTTCCAGCAGGTGCTGCTCATATTCTGGGAGATTTTGGCATGGATGCAGGATGGCTACACAGAAAGGGACTAAAACAGCAGTGTGGCTGGAAACTGTGTTCTGCTTTCAACTAGAAATCCAATATTTGATTTGTAAAAGCGTCGTTGAAATCAAAGCTGATGTTAATTGTAGTGGAATAATCTACAGGCTTCTCCTTTGAGGCACCTGGGCTGAACTATGGCTTGAGGTCTCAAGTGGAAAAGAAACCACATTCATCTGCCACACACATATTATTCTCTGTTTAATGCCTTAGGAGTCCCCCAGCACACACCACAAAAATAAATTAACAGAAATTTAGCAATCTTTTCTCTAGGAGGTAAGATTGGCGGACTTAGTCTGGATTAGTTAATTCATGGTGAAAATCCAGGTGAAAATAGCAAAGCTTTATGTCAATTTAGGAGGCTACAGATCCTAACGTTTAGATCCATTTACTAATTCACATCAGAATTAGAGATACCTTTGTTGCCACTCGGATTTTACTGGAAACTAGCTGGTTTCCAGTGAACATGTTCCTCTTTCCTCAGGGAGAGGGTGACTCTTAGAAGAGGGGGAAAAGAGATTTTCTGTGACTTCTCTTTTATACTCAGAAAGGAAGTGTAAATTTTCTTTATTCCCACTCATGCTGGTTCCAAGGAGCTGCTGTTTGCCACATCTTAGAGGACATCACCTCTCCTGCATCCCAAAGACTGTTTATTTTTTAGGTGTATTTATTTCAAAGAAGGGGAAGGGGGACATCCTGTCTTGATATTTGACATTCCTCTATGAGCATAATCTCAGATTCCCTGGTTTGGGACCTGCCCAGTGTAGCTTGTGTTCTTGTGTTCTTTTATAAAATACCCCAGAAATAGCAAGTTCTTGTGGTGCACACCCAGGGTGAGAGCTCAGCAGAGGAAACTGGGAGTGATGTGCAAAGTTCCTAACCCACTCTGCCCTCATCAATGCTTTATGCACATCTCAACTTCGGTGCATTTCTCAACATGTATTTCAAGTTTCAGGCAGATTTCGAAATGTCACTTCCACTTCTTTTTAGAAATGAGAGAAGGAATAGAAAGAATTGTGTTTCAAACTGACTGAACATTTCAGAAGTCCTTTCAGGAACAGAGGTGTATTAACTCCCTATCAAAGTCAAAGGACTTTTTGGTCTTTGCTTCAAGTCTGTACCAGAAAAATGTAATACTAGAGTAATGAGTGGAGGTGAGCTTAGAAGCTTTTTATGCAGACCTTAGGTCCCTAAAAAAAGGCACTCTGAAGCCAAAATACTTGGTTATGATCCTGGGATTTTGACAGTAATTATTTCATGTTTTGTCCCTTCTGGTAAAATAGCCCCACTTCATAAAAAAAGAAAGAACCCCTCAGCAGGAAGGTTTTTTTGCTTAATTTAAAAGCCAAAATCCACTGCAGCTGCCTCCAAAATGAAAAGCATCTTCCATGCACACACGTGAGTGTTTCCTTCCAAGAGCTGGCAACGCCTCCAGGTGCCTCAGGGGCTCCTCCACATTTACTCTGCCCCAGGGAGCTCTTTGAAACTCTGGCTACACCAACATCTTTGCTCAAAACACGGACAGGGAGGTGGCATCTCAGTTCTTCCCCTTCTCCCCTCCAGACACGGGAGGCTCATTCCAAGTGAAAGGTCACTCGGACTCCTGAGGACATTCGGACAGAGCCAGCCACCTGCAGGAGATATGAAGTGGCCCAAACATTTAGCCAGAGCAGGAAGAAAATGCTAAACTTGGAGTTTTAAAAAGAAAATGAGAAGGGAAAAGGGAAAGTTTTCTTTCCACAATCCCATCTTCCAGGGGAAAAACACGATACAGATAAAAGTCTTGACTTGCTGACATGGCTGGAACTTGCTGCAAAGCTTCCAGAAATACAATTCTTATGGTTCCCAGCAAAAGCCCCAAGTTCTCCTCTCACAGTATTTCCAAGTTAGGGAATTCTGATCTTTCTGGATGCTCCTCAAATCCAGGGTCTCAGGAAACTCTATCCCAAGAGTAAGATGTAAAACTCCAGTCTGTTGGCTTACCAAGTGACCACATTTACTTCACTAGCTGACTGATCTAGAGATCAAAGCTGGTAGGACTTTTTCCAAGCAGAGGACAAGGTTAATCAGAGACTCTAGAAAATTACTGCTACATTTAATTTTGCATTTTTTGCTCATCTTTGCATGCAAGGTTTATTTCCTTTCATTAGCACGAACTAAATTCAGCTGCAGCACATCTAACCTATTTTTTTCCACCTGGCAGTACAAGAATTCCTGGAAATGCCTTGGAATCACCCTTTCCCTCTTTGCCAAATTGCCTTTTCTGTAAAGCATGAGCAACAAGCAAAGGGACAGTCTCTTATGCTGTGTGAGGGCAACTCTTCAAGTACCTCTGGATGACTGAAAGTAGCAGACTTAGCAGTGGATCAGACATGGGACTGACAGAGTGTAACAAAAATTGCTGGCACTGTGCTTAGTTATTAGGAGAGAGTTTTCCCTCCCTCCTCTTTTTTAGTCTTTAATGTGATTTTTTTCCAGATTTTTCTCAAAATAATGCCATCCCTTAGGAGAGCATCCTGCTTGCTGAGGATCCCAGTAAACCAGTATCCCTGTCCCAACACAAACCCACCTCCCTGCCCTCGCTCCTGGACTCTCCTTGCTCCCTGAGTCATTCCCATCACCAAGCTCTGAGCAGGGTTCAGTGGGGACTCTGAAGCTGGGCCAAGCACACATTTGCTTTCAATACATTTGTGGTACCAGAGCATTTGCACTCCTGTTTTGAAACGAGGATCTAACACTTATTGGAGTGAGTGCAACCTGCTGGATTTCAGCAAACCCCAAGCCACATTTTTGAACAGATGCTCTGTTATTTCAGTGGTGGGCAGCAGCAGTTCCACCACATGAAAGTGATGCTGGATGTGACATTTCCAGTCTGTAAATTCCATTTCCAGGAGACCAACTTTTCTTATATTCCTTCTTGGCACACGGTAGACAGCTTCACAGGGCCCTGTTTTCACACTTATCTCCACTTTTCTATTGCCTTTTTTATTGATTTTCAGGGCAGTTGAAGAGAACAAATAAGCAGGTAGGAAGGGGACTGTGAATGCTTGTTATTGCAGGAGACCAGGAAAATAAAAATACAGTTAGAAGAGCAGAGGAGGGAAGTGGGAATGCAGTTCAGCAATTAGAGCAAAGAATGCAAAATCTGAATGAGACTTGAGGACTTGGAGGCCCAAATATGCCTCAGATTTGTGCTGTTCTCTCGTGTTCCTCCCACATGTGGCTGGGCTGCAGCTGAGCTCGAGCACCACAGCAAGACTGCTGGGCAGGCACTGCTTTATTTCCCTGCTGAACAGGCAGCATTCTCCTCACTCCCTGGGAAAAAAAAGAATAATCAGGGAGGGCAGTAACGTTTGCACACCCTTGGATGAAGGCGAATCAGCCCTGTTAGGATGGGAAGAGGCTGGCAGGGCTCGGGGTATCCTCACCTGCTCCGGGTCTCCGAGGCCATTCCCAGTGCCCGCCCGCGGCTGCAGCATCCCCATTCCCTGGGGCAATCTGCCAAACCGTTAGGCAGGCACGGCCACAACAAATCCCTGGGAATCAAAGCAGCTGCAGGAGAAGTGGCAGGAGAAGGTCAGTGATCTCATTAGAGCCAGGAGGCCAGGGCCCCCCAGCCCCAGCGAGGTCCCAGCTCCACAGCTGCAGCCTGTTTTGATACCTGGCTCTGGCAGATTGCATAACTGCACCATGAGGTCACCATCCCTCCTCCTTGATCCTCCCTGAGAACGGGAGGTGGAGAAAAGGAAAATCACAACAAACCAAAGCCGGGCACTCCGAGGAGCAGCAGGCGCAGCCACGCTGCAGCCTCTGCAGAACAACAGCCCCCCTCATCTCACTCCAGAGATGCTCGTTCCCAAACAACAAAAAAATGCTTGTTCCCAGCCACACAAGCAGGGGCTGTTTTGCAAACAATCCCCCTTGGAACAGCCCAGCTTTCCATAGCATGAGCAGCAGTAAATGCACTCCAGGCACACGCTGATATTTCGTAGTTGCCTTCGGAGCACCCGAAGGGAAGGCAGCCAAAAGCTCTTCTGCTTTTGGGAGGCTCAGGTGAGGAGGAAAAGCAGCCCATCCTTAGCAGGTCAGAGATGCCAACCTACCCTACAGTTATGAGCAGTGGGCAGAGTTTTGAGCAGTAGCCAGACTTATGAGTACCTGATACAAGATTCCTATGTCAGACAAAGATCCCCCAGCTCTGGCTGCGAGGTTTTACTGGCTGATTTGGCTCAGCTTCCTTTGCAGGCAGAAGCCAGAGTTGTTTCCTGCAGAGGGGGCTTCAGAGAAATAGTTAGAGTTTCCCCCATATCATAAACAGGCAGAACTTTTAGCTCTCCCCTTTCATTTCTTTAATTAAGATGGAGTTGGATTCACCTACAAGATGTCCCACAAGTTGCAGCTGTGTAAGTCTTGCTAAGCAGAGTTGTCTCTCTGTATTCTGTTCTTTCTGTGATTTAGATCCTCAGGGCTAGAAATGCTTATGATGGATAGTTTTTCTCTGGGCTTGGCAGTTTCTGGGTGCCTTTGCTACCTCTCAGTTTCCCAGTTTGAAGCTACCAGCACAGGAGTAAGCCTGGCATTCACTGGTTACTCAGTAGTTGTTGCATGCCGGGGTGCAGATGTGCTTATGAAGCGAGTAAAATGTTGGTACAAGTGTGAAAACCAGATAGAAATGCTCTGGAAGAGGCCTAGGCCAAGACATAGGACATTTTTTTCTTTCAATTCACTTACATCCAGGTGCTTTTACTGGAAACCAAGGTCTTACTCTGAACTCTTCTCCATCTTTCACTACAGTCCCACATTACAATTTTCATTTCCTTCTTCTCATCTTGGTTCTGAAAAGGACAAAAGCCAGACTGTTTTTCTATCAAATGATTTTAAAAAATCTATATAAAATAAGCAAATCTAGTGCCTGGAAAGACCCACTTGCCTGGGCAGAGCTCCCTGGGGGACTGTGACTATTATACCCACAAAATTGAACTATTTTGAGCAGAAACCTCTCAGAAGGGTCTCACGAGTTTATTGTGCTGTGCTCATGCACCAAATGCATGTGAGTCACGTCATTGTGAGGGCAGTCTGAACACTGGCTCTCCCCTTTCATCCCAGTATTAGTTGTTATGGCCAAGGAAGCAAACAGCACGTTTAACATAACATCCACCAGGGAGTGCTGGAATTCCCAACAACAACCAGCCTTGTCTTGCAGACTTTTCAGACTAATCCTTGCAGGGAGAAAAAAAAATAAAAATAGAGCTAGCTCTTGTGACTGGACACTCAGCAGACAAATAGAGATTCTCCAACAAAGATGCAAGATGCCATACCAAATAAGATCCTACATCTACACAAAGCTGCTCTCCACGTTCTAGTTTGTTGGGTTCCTTTTTCAGGAAACACCCTCATTCAAACATACAAAAAAAAAATGTAAAGCTTTAGAAAGAGAAACAAAGGCATCATTTAGAGTGTCTCCTCAGGCAAATAATCATGAATATGATGGGACCACCGTAAATAAGAGTAAGGCAGTGTAATGAAGAGTTCAAGATGCCATGGCCATTTGCTTCAGGGCTTTAATAGGTCACATAGGTCTTGTCTCCACTAGAGCAAGTTCTCATTAACAAAGTGTACTCAGCACACCATAGAAAAATTAACAGTAAACTATAGGGTTGGTGGGAACTAACAGGGGTGATGAGGCAGCTTCCAGAAGATCAATCTGGTTTTCATTTTCTATAAACTGAACAGGCTAAAGCAGCTCAAATTAAAGAGTAGAAAACATGGTCAGATTGTTTTCTACTACTTGGAAACCAGATGGTGCAACAAAACAAAAGCTATAGCCCTGCAGTAAAAGTTTGCTTGTAGAGTTCAGTATAAAACTCCATTGAGCAAGTTAAGTATGTCCATAGGAATCTGTAAAACTAATGTTCCCAAATTAACTTTCTATAGATCACCTTCCAGATGTGTGGGGGAGATTTACATAATGAACTCCATATGCAGCTGAGGTGCCCCAAAACTGCTTTGTTCTGCTTTGAAAGTACCACAAACGGGAGAAAGGAGAAGTGAAAAGCAATCCCATGCAGATTTTCCTGGGCACTTCCTGGGAAATAAATCTGGCTCTTTAAAAGCAAACAGAATGCACACATTTACATGTAAACTGGCCTGGCAAAAGAAGCAAGCTCTTTGTGCTTGGGTTTCCAGCTCCATGACCCCATTGTTTCATTCAGACACTTCAGATGTTCCACATGTTGGAAGTCTGTTGTACAGACACGTGGAGGAGGAAACATTCCACATGTGAAAGCCCAAACCTGCAAACATTCCGTGCTGTCACTGCCCTGTTATCCCAGCTCTTTGGGAGCCAGCTTGATGTGTCACTAAATGTCACCAGCAGGTGAGAAGGTATGGATAGTGAGCCTTAAAATGCAAGCAAAGAAAAGCCCTCTCCCTTTCCTGCAATGTTTTTCCAAATGAGCCATTCCTGCAGCTGAGGCTGGCCCTGCAGAGGTCTGTTATGCCCTGAGCACTCAGCCTCAGTTTTGGAGGGTGTACAAACAGCAGCACTTCTCTCCACCTCCTTCTTCCAGGATTAGCCTCCCCTTGTGCACTCTGAAAAGGGAAGTCTCCAGGACTCCCCCTTTGCCAGGATTTCAGAGGGCAGGATGCTTGTAAATTTTACTTTATTACCTACACATAAGGAGAGAGCATGAGGGCACAGCAGGGAGGGTTGGGAAAAAGCAGAAAAAAAGACATCACAGATACTGCAGACAGAGGAAAAGCTAAGCCCTGGGTTTGTTGTTACAGGGTCCCAACCAGTGAGCAGTTTGTTTTTCCAAATAAATCTGCTTTGCAGACATCCTTTCTTCTTCCCCGTTCAAGTTTCAACCAGGAAACCTGGAATAAGTTACTGTTGATTTTAGAGGCAAATCAAAGTGTTCAGCCTGCTAAGCTTGCATTTAAAGTTAGTCTTGATGAGCAACTGCTTGGGGCCCTTGTGTTCAAACAGTGGGGTCTCAGATTCACCTGAACTGCCCACCCATGCAGATCCAGGACACTGCAGGAAGCCAAAGGCAGGGGCAGCCTGGCCTTCAAGCCTCAGTGCTGAGAGTAAAGGCTCCAAGTTTTCAGTCTAATCCAGAAAAAAAATCCTTTTAAGAAAAACAGTCACTCAAAACTAACCTAAACCTCGGAGGGGGCTGGATTCAGGTAGAACGAGGGAATTAGATCTCCCATCGCTAACCCCAAATTAACTGCAGTATGGAGCAGGCACACCCTCCTTGCAGAGGCTGAGCAATCAACTTTCTGGGATCTGGATCAGGCTGGACTTCCAGAGGCTTTTCATGCCAGGTGTCCTGTATTCAGGACGCTGTCCTTACTGTCATCCTTGGCACCTGACCCTACCTACAGTCCTGCTACTCCTTAAGAGAAAAAAAGAAACTCAAACACTTCAGGAACAGATCAGTAAGAGTTTGATGAACTTCTGAAAGTGCTTCTGCAGGGCTAGAGGTGGTTCTGAATGGAGGTTTGTGCCAGCCCATTCTGTTTAGCTGGTTTGGTGTTGAAACCTGGCTGCTAATATAAAGAAATGAGAGGAATAGAACACTGGATGGAAATGAGATAGTGCAGCAGGTTATGGCTTGCATGTGGAAATTTTGCTTTGTTTTTGCCACTTTGAACACCACCCACCCCTGCCTTCTCTTGAAGCATAATGGTACTGCCTGAACTCCCCCAGGACCAGGGATTTAACAGAGTTTAATAGTTTCTGTAATTAGGTATTTGTGAAACTCTGAAATCCTCTGATGAAAGGTGCTGTAAAAAATATTACCAACTCTTCTACCACGAAAGGGCTCCACCCATACCAGAATACAGAGGTTGTTCTCAGTGTACATCATTACTAATCCAAGCCAGCAGTACTTAAATCTTGGCCTGATTTAAATCTTCCTGAAGTCCCAGATGACTTTTGTGAGCTCCAGCAGGGCTGCAGCTATTCAAGAAAGGAAACACAGGCAAATTAGCCTTTGCTCCTCTCAGAATTGGAACCTCCTTTTCATGGGGAATGATGTAAGGATATTCAAGATGAACCATAGGCCATTTGCTGCTGAGAGCTGGTAAGAGGAACTCACAGCAATGCAAGACTGTGCAGAGCTATCTACCCCTGTTCCACCCTCCTCCTGCCATGAATTTGTACAAGAGGATCATTGTTTTGTTTAGTACTTCCCACGCCCAAGGAAGTAGCTGGAAGTATCTAAACACAGAGTTGAATATTTATTGTTTACAGACCTGAAATATCAGTGCATAACAATAATAGTGTGTAATGGGTAGAGTTGCTTTACCAGACCTGATCAAGCTACGCTACTGAGGGGTAGCCACTCTCTGGGACCAAATGAGCTCCTTTTTTTTCAGAGGAAAGGGAGGCAGGGAGAAAGAGACCTGAATATTTTACCAGTGCAACAGGATTTGACAGACAGTAAAAAAAAAAATTAAATTATTTCAGCATTTCCACCCCAAGGATGGTTGGTATCTCTAGAGGCACTGCTCTCTTTTAGCTCCTTCTGCAGAAAGATTACCCACATCATTCCAGGAATCCTCTGCCAGGGGTTGTTTCTCTTACCTTGGCTTCTGCTTCCATTGCCAGCCTTGGCAAATGAGAGAATTATGGTTCAGCTCTGAAAAGAAAGTGTCCCATGTGCTGTGCAGGACCTGGGGCCAGCCTTGTCCATCTTCTCAGCTTTCAGCTCCTTCAGTGCTTCAGTAATTAGAATTATCAGGACTAAACCACTGCAGGCATTATTGCTGCTGAGCGGGAAGCCAACAAGGGAGCGCCAGATTTACAGCACTCTGGCCAGGCAGAGAATTCCAAAAAAGTTCCAAATCATTGCCCAGTCCCAGGGATACGTACTCCAGGATCTTATTTTGCCACAGACTCCACGTGAACTTTAGCCTCTGCAAGAAATCCGCCTGCAATTTTCTAATTTAAATACCAGGCAGACCAGTGGCGGGCTGTAAACTAACATGCATGAAAAATAAGGGTTCAATGACCCAAATCAATTATGTTTTAAGGGCACTGCTCTGGACTCAGTAGGAAATATTTTAGACAGGAAAAAGAACTAAATAGGATCATTCATTGAATTGACCTGGAAATGAGGCAGAAATTTGGTAAATAAGAAGCTCAATGCAAGCCAGCTTTATGAATCAAATGCAATGGATTAAAAAAAAACAACCAAAAAAACCAACAAAAAAAAACCCCAAAACAAAATCAGGGAAAAAAAAAAAGCCCAGATACTTCTTAGATTCAAATAATATTTCAGACTCCTGGGTGCTAAAGTGAAAAGTGCAATAAAACAAATCAATTCTCATGCCTTCCTTGAGCACAGGCAGTGTAACTCAGTTTACTTCCAGACATTAAGAAAAAAAAGAAAAGAAACCAACAGTTTATAGAAACCCTGAAACTGCATCTTTATTAAAAAAGGACGACTTGTAGGTCTTCTGTATAAAGCAAAAAATAATAATTTAAAGCCAAAACAACTTCTGAAGATCAGAACCAGACACTGGGACTGGATTTTTAAAGCTCATAAGCAGAAGGAAGGGAGAAACAGCTCTACTGGTTCAGAATATACCAGTGTAGCTGCTGCCCAGATTGGCCAGACACGCAAAGTGTCCTCACAGTAAACATCTGATCTGCCAAGATGCACTGTAAACACAACAGGATGCAGCTCTGGCAATTAATCGAGATACAAAGAAAATAGGAAAGACTTATCATTTCTCTGCTCCTGGAGCCCACAGTACTTTCACAAGCAGTGAGGAGATTACCAGCTATTAAGCTCATTGCAACAGAACTGTCAGGTTCTTTGAAGGTGTCTTGTTTGACTTGACTGGTTTAATTTCTTGAGGCAGAAACACAGCCTGGTGTGCATCCACAGTGCTCTGCAGTGACTAACAAAGCCACCTGGACCTAAAAATCCCATGGAAGTGTTACTAAAACAACCCCCACACCTGGGAGCAGCTGGGATTGGAACCAGATGTGCAGCACATCTGCTGAGGAACGGGCCTGCTGCTGACAAACACCAAGCCATCAGAGGAACAGACTTTTCCAATCCAGCAATTTTCTGCCCAGCCTTGGTAAAAGTGTTTTGCCTCCACTTCTCTCGAGGCAGAGGCTGACCACGAACAGACCCATCGTGTGCCAATTTAAAACACTTGAGAACTTCCCTGTCCTCCTGCCCCAATCAGAGGTGCATATTTTGCTGCTCCAGTTGCATAATTTACTGATTCAGCTGCATGCTTGGTTGGTCTGGTAGGAGACTCGTAGAGCAGTTGAGATTCTGGATACATTGCCAACTGTGCAGCGTGCTTTGTTGATCGGGGCCGTAGAATTTAATAGCTGAAATTTCATACACTTTACTAATCAGGCCACATTCTTTGCTAATTGAGGTGCATATTTTAGTAGTTGATTTTTTTTTTAATCTTTCACTGATCTTGGGAAGGATCCTGCTTCCTCTGAAACCAGCAGGAATTTTGCCATAGCTCTCGCTGGGAACAGGACTAGGACTTTCACTAGAAGGTCTTGGATTGCTAAGATTTCTTCTTCTCTCAGAAGGAACAAGAGAGGCTTGTTTTTTTCTTCAAGCCAGCAAGGGAACAGAAGAATAGCAGATGAAGGATGGCACTGGCATAGAGACCTCCTCCCCAGGGATTTGATTAAACAGATAATATTTTGTGGACATACAGAGACATAATTTTGACTGTGTTACTCTTTCATCAGGCTTACATTCTTCCTTCAGGATAAACAAGCCACTTATCTGCACATCTTGTTCCATCATCTGATACAGACACACGAGAGGAAACATCATTCACCTGAGCCTCAAATTTTCGTTCATTTGATCTAACTCCTAGTTTTAAATTGCTGTAGTGCTCGGTGAAGGGTTCCAGACAGAGCTCTAGTTTGCCACAAAACACACTCCAAACATCCACGCTACCTCCCAGCATCCCAAAGTTCCTCAGCTCCCCCTGGCAGGGACCACCTTCCTGGATGAGGATAATTCAGTTCCCTGTACCTCATGCAGACTCTGCCCCTGCCAAGGGAGCTTCTGTTATGTTTTTGCATTAACTCCCAGCCAGGAGACAAATAATTTCTCATAAATCTTTGAACACCTTTGTTCAGCTGCTAAATTGAACTACATTTGAGCCACTAACTTGGAGTGGGATGTGTATTTTTTTTTACTAGCATAGCAACACTACCAGTGTAGCCAAAAGAGATAAAAATAGTGAAGCCCACGCAGCATAGTGCAGCCCTTGATGAGTGAAAAGCAAGTGCAACTTACTCCAAAAAATAACAAAACCAGGGAGCAAGAGATGTACATGCATGTCTATTTAGACAGGCAGAGTTCCCTGTCACATTTAGGAAGAAAAGCAGAAGAAAATGCTTGTTTCATTCTGCAAAAGAAATTGTCCAGTGTGGTAAGAGCCTATAAACAACCTGTGATCAAAAGAATAATTGACACAGCAAGGAGTCAAGTCAGGAAAGTAGGCAGGAGGCTGCTGCTTCTTCATTAAGGAGGCAGCTTCTTTTCTGTAGTGCTGTTGGTCAATACTTTAGTTCAGATACTGCCTGGTGGGAAATCAAACACTCTTGATTTTGGAGTTAGAGAAAAGCAGAAGTTGACTAGAAAACACAGGAAAAAAAAGAAAAACCCAGCTTGCTGATGCATTCAGTGTCCCACCATTGCCTCTCATGCCCAAAGGCACAGCACGCAGCCAGTCCTTGCTCCTCAGGACTGTACAAGCAAAGTTAGAACAGAAACAGCACAGGAAGGATGCAATAATTCAGGGAAGCAAGGAAGTTATGCAGTTTAATAAGAGAGGTATGCAGCTGGGTGAGGGTAAGCTTGCAGGTTCTGCATTTCAATTCTGACTTAAAAGAGAAACCAAAGACAAAACCCCACAACCATATAATTCAATAGATCTTGGTAAAGTTAACACTTAGTATTTCAGTGCCAGAAATGTGGCTTAATTAAGCTCTCACCATAGCTGTCTTCACTAGGATACCAGAGTGAGATAAAACATCTTCATTTCAACCACAGCCATTGCTGTGTGTGTGTGCTGTGGCAGGGATTTGGGTTATCAGGCAGAATTATAATGCTGTTTCTCACCAGGGAAAGCAACCCCACACCTTTATATATATTTATATATATATATGTAACGAAAGACATAAAAATATGGAGTATAATTTTCTTATACTGCAGTGGCTCGTGTTCTATAGATCTGAGAGTCTCCACCAGAAGTGTCAAACCTTGATCCTATCAGGTTCCTTAGGAAAAGTCCCTTTCACTTCAGCGAGACCAGGACTGCTCCCCCTCCCTAGAGCTCAGAGTGACTGCTTGCTCCGTAGCTGCTCCTCGTTTTGGGGTGCTCTGTGCTTCCTCTCTTGCCTTTCCATCGCCGCTCAGCCCGTGGCTCCCCGCTCTGCCAGGATCCCTGCCCTGGGAGCTGTACCTGGCACTGTTTGCCCGCTCCTCGAACCGCAGCCGAGGTGCACTAGAGCGGAGGGCGTGGGACTGTAATACAGCACGAGGTGGTTTGTTTGGACTCCTTATGCCAGGCTGTCCCGTGGTGGGGGTGCCTTGGGGGATGCTCTCATTTCGGCTGTAGATGCTGATCTATCGGTTTTCACGGGGCTTGCACCGGATTTCGGGTCCGGCTGTGTGGATGCGGAGAGCCACACTCCGGGAGCATCCCGTGTCCCGGTGCCTCTCGGGCTCCGAGGCGAGTCCCCGGCCAGCCCTACAGCGCAAACCCCGCCGCTGAGGGGCAGGGGCCGAGGGGGTCCCGCAGCCGCCCCTGGCCCGGCCGCCCCGCTGCATCCCTGCTGCCCGCGGCGCATCCTCCGTCCCGGGAGCACCCCCGCAGCCGGGACTGCCGGCAGCTCCGCTGCACCCCTGTCCCCCGGGGACTGCCGGCCCCTTCCCTCCTCCCGCCGGGGCCGCCCTGCCCTGCCCGGTGCCGGTGCCGGTGCCGCGGGGTTACCTTGGCTCCCGCCCCGCCGAGGCAGAGCGCGGCGGCCGCTGCCAGGACGAGCCCCGCGCCGGGGCCGCTCCGCTGCATGGCGAGCCGTGCCGTGCCGTGCCGTGCAGTGCCCAGCCGTGCCCGAGCCGTGCCGTGCCGTGCCGTGCCGTGCCAAGCCTTGCCGAGCCGCGCTGCCGCCGCGCCGAGCGAGCGGAGCTGCCGCGCCGAGCCGTGCCCCGAGCGGGCGCCGCTGACAACGACCCCCCGAGCCCGGCCTCCCCGCCCCTCGCCCCCTCCCCCGGCCCCTGCCCTCCCCCGGGGGGTCACCTGCGGCGCGGAGCTCGGCGGGGGCCGGAGGGGAGCGGGGGGTGCCCGGTCCGAGCCCCCGCGTGGGGATGCCCAGGGGTGCGTCCTCGCCGGGCTGGAGGCAGCCCAGCCCCTCCGAGCAGCCGTCGGGAGCGGCTCCTGCGGGGAAAGCGTCTCCTGCGGTGCGGTGGGAGATGGAGGGGCTGGTGTGCTGGCACTGGCCGGGGCAGCTGCCATGGACAGCGCACCCGGCCGATGCTCCGGTCACCTGCCAGACCCTGCAGCACAGGTCAGGGCAGTGAACTGCCAGAGGAATGGGAAATAGGAACACGGCTCGGGTCTTCCCAAGGAGGAAAAATCACCACAGCTACATCTGAGCACGAAGCAAAGGACAGAAAAGGAATATTCCCGGGCATCCTGGAGAGCCCAAAGAGCAAGAGCTGCACAAAAACTATCAGTCAGGGTACAGCAGCCACTTAACCTCCCTGGAGAACATGGGAGGCCAAGGAATACTCCTCATTTCTGAGATACCTTTCTGGTTTTCCAAGTGAGACACTCTCTCCTGTACCCCATCCACTCACAGCACATCCTGCAGTGTCAGGCAACGATGTAATCAATGGGAAAAAGCGGCTAATACCGTCAGGTGGTGTCCAAGTGGATGCATATAATACACATGAAGTTGGAGAGTTGGCATCAAAGAAAACAATTTTCTTTCTCATAGGTGCATGAATGTACTTTGTATTTGACTTTCCAGACTGTTGTTTCATTGCTGTCATGGTTGACTCCCAAAGAGGTGAAACCCATCCCCACCTAATCCTTGCAGTGCTCGTGAGATGAAGCTGCCTGTTGTCATTCACTGGACACCTACAGAAAGTAACAACATGATCAGCCTAAGGCTGAGGGAGACTGAAGGGCCAGGACTCTGCTCACTGCCCACTGGGACCACGCTGGCTCCCTGGGAAATCTGCATCTGCTAATGCAGAAATAGCCCTGCGATGGAAGGGCACAGAAGGAATGTCTCAGTATCTTAACTGGGTTGTTTATACTTCTTGCACTGAAAGCAGAAGATGCAAATAATTCTTTGTGTGGCCACTTCTTATTTCACCCTTCTTCTTTTCAGGGCAAATTCTGTGTAAATGGTGTTCCCGGGCTCTGACCTTGTCAGTTGTTTACTGTGACTGCTCATGTTCAAATTTACATTTCACTCCTCCTGGGTAATATTTCTTTGAGTTACCTGTCAACAGAAAAAGCATATATCATAGAATATATAACTACATTATATCCATTCTGAATAAACACAAAACCCAAGACACTTGGTATCTTTGGCAGGAGGGTTTTTCTAAGCAGAACACTTCTGCCTGAAGGGCAGTCTGGTGTCTGCAGCACGGCACTGTGGCACATTGCTTTTCTTAACACTCACAGTTAAATCTCAGGGCGATGTCACCATAAATGTGTGTTAAGCTTTGAAAAATCCCTGAAACAAGAAATCTACTTTTTTTCCACATGAGGCTCAGTGTGACAGAAGTAAACGATGAGATTCCATCTGCTGTTTCCTTATGTTGATGCACGGTTGTTGAGGACATAAGTCAAGGACTAGCTGGCAGAAAAGGGTATTCAAAAAGTGATTTTTTTATCTTTGCTTGGACAGCACTGGAATAATAATATAAAAATATCTAAATGAAAGAGAGAGAACAAGTCCAAGTCTAGCAATGCAGCTCTCTTTTTAAGGATCTTACACCACTGTCATTTGGATTCCTTTCCAGGGTTCATCGGAGAGCAGGCACCCGTAATCCTTTGGAGGCAAAGAGGCTGCTGTGTGGGCTCTGCTGCCCTTCCAAGCTGCAGATCCTGAGCAGGAGGTACAGATGCAAATGTAAGCCGGCTTCTCATGTTTGTGTTTGCTCTCTTCTTGGCCCAGCACATTCTGGTGGTGTGTCTTTGATCCCTTATCCCAGCATCCCTTTGCTAGCAGGACCTGTCCACACCACACTTCATCCCTGTGGATTAGCAGTGACTTAGCATCTCAAATTAAGGAGCAGACATACAGTAGTCTGCTCATAAGTATTTTCAGCTCAGGTTGATGACCCTTTCAAACCACATTTTTAGTGAGGATTATGTTTTATACATGTGATCTCCTTCTGTGAGCAGGCAGTAGGACTCTGTCTGAGATAGAACAGCTTCCCACCCCAGGCAGCGTGGCAGACGAGATCCAAAATGTGCCTGACTGAGGTGATGGCTATGAAGCCAGGATTGTGAGTGGTGCCTGCAGATAGGGCTTCTCATGCCTCCCCTGGGGAACATCTTGCCTGGGAGTTATCTGCCCCAAGAGCCTTGCCCATCGGGCAGCCGTGCCAGGCAGCTGGAGGTGGATCAGTGAGACAGTTACTGAGGGGACTGAGAAAGGGCAGAAGGGTAAAAGGGACTTTGCTTCCTGCCTAGTTTTATTCCCTGTCTTACACCCTCTCCAGCTCCACCTCTCACAGAGTTGCCACACAGCCCAGATCTGAGTTCCCAACACGTGTCAGGAAGGGGAGATACAGGTGCAACAACTGTGCACATCCCTGAGCAGACAAGCCAAGACTCTCCCACAGTCATTGAGACATCTTGAAGAAACTAAATATCCTGTTCTCTGTGTTGGGCTTCCTGTTGAAAAATTCAAACTTTCCATTTCTTTTAGCAAGTCAGTCCAGGGACTGGCCAGTGTTACCTACTGTACTCTATGTTTTGAGGGCTCTTGAAATGCTGAAGCAAGCACCAAATTTCAGTGAAACAGTGACATTTGTGAAGTCAGGGGATAGTTGTGTGTATAATGGCAGCACTTTCTTAACCAGTAGCCCAGGCTGGGAAAGTAATTCCAGGGGAAAAAAAAAAAAAAAAAAAAAGATTCAGAAACCTACTGCTTCCAAAATGGCAGTAAAAATCATTTATTGTGGGAAAGCTAAGTTTGAAACTACTAAAACCCAGTCATTTCCATCAACTCTCTCTCTACCACACACACACACACACACAGATACATGGGAAGAGAACTTTCTGAATTAATTTCCCTGAATATGTAAGGCATCCTGATACCAAAAGTAACTCTCCTTGCCCATGGAGACTCTTGTGGAATGTCCCAGAGAAATGAATGCAGCTCTGAGCAGTTTCTGCTTTTCGAAACAGCTGGTGTGACCAAACTGAATCCAGATTTAAACAGGAGGAGAGCATTGGCAAAATACTTTCAGTAACAAGGCCTTAAATCTTAGTTTACTCTCTGTATGCAAGAGCTCTCATCTGCAAACCTTATGGTTACACAATGTGGCTTTTTATGCTTTCCCAGCCTTCTCTTAGATAGAGGTTGCTTAAATCCATTCTGAGCTATGTTGTTATATCAGATACACCACAGTTGAATCTGTCTTCCCTGTTTATAGAAATGAGTCAGGAAAGTAACACTTTAAATACTTATCCATGCTAGAACAGACATGCTAAAAATTGCTTAGCTAGAATGCTGCAAAAATGTTTCGCACATATAAATAAAATTTACAGGGAAATAAAATATTAAGGCAGTCTTTAACAAAGCCCATTTCTGAAGACCTGAATTCTAGTTCCATAGTCTGTATTTAATACAAAATTATTTTTTCCTCAGTGGCTGTGAGAGGCGAGCTGGATGCCTGAGCCTGATTGCAGTCTGCCAGTAATAGAGCTATTTATATGTGGTTTAGCATGGGTTTCTTTTTTAATGAAGTTTTTGCAGACTGAGTGACACCAAATAATGGAAATATGTAAGCAGAAAAACATGCAATAAGCACAGGGAATTGGAACATGGTGTTGTCAGTGGTTAGAGAACAAGAACATCCCTAAGGAAATATTTAGAAAAACGCCTTTGTAGCTATAAAAGCTGTAACTGGAGAGCACCACGCACAGGCTTTGAGCTGTGCAGACAGTGCCACCCTCTGCTCCTGCAGAGTATGGAGCCTTTCCCTCTTACCTGACTCTTCCTCTTTCACCAGTGCAGTGCTCACACTGGCAGTGAGTTAGGAAATGACCCATCCGGATAGGCAGCTCTGCCAGTGGTCTGTCATTCCCTGCTAATTTCGTTAGGGCAGCTCTTTCATTTGGCATTCTACGCCTTCTCTTTTTTTCGCTCAGAGCCAAGATGAATAAATTTCCCTTCCCCTTTTAGGGACAAGGCCCTGTGGGTTCCTGAAAAAGACAGTTCCTATTAAGGTCTGAGAGCGCTCACTTGGAGAGGAGGCGGCACGACGGCTCCTGTGTGCAGTCCTGGGTTGCAGGGTGAAAGAATGCTGCAGCTGGCTGTGCTTGAAGGACTTGTGGTACCTTCTGATCTTTCTGTTTGAAGAACAAGAGAGAGCTCTGCAAGAAGGACTCAGACAGACTTTGGGATAAGCCATGGGCTCTTTCTCTGCTGGAGACAGAGACTGCAGTTTACACAAACAAGTCTCCCGCAAACTTACAGGAATCCCTTCACTTTAAGGCCTAATTTATAATACTGTTTGACTTTTTTTTGTGGCTTTTTAAACAACTACCACGACATTCCTCTGCTGTGCTAAACCTTATATTACTGCTGATAGCTGTCTTTCAGTATGAAGGATTCTCTTGCTCTTTGAGGCAGCCTGTTTAAGGCTGCTGCAGCTTTGTGCCATGCTTGGGCAACAGCCTCCAAACAAAGGGTTATTCCTGTAGCTGGGACTTTGATGTCATGTAGCAGACTAATAAACTAGAAGGAGATACTTTGGAGCTTTACCCAAGCATTGCATTGTTCTAGAGAGACGGGATCAAAGTCAAGAAGCAAATACAGACAAATACTCCCAACTGAACAGAACAGCTACTTTAGGGACTCAATAGTTACTGAGTTCTCTGTGAGAGGCACAACTCCAACTTTTTACATTCTTAAAAGAAAATCAAACCCATATCAAATGAAGATTACGCATTCAAGTCTTCCTCGTGTTCTTGGCATTTTCTGTGGAAGAGTATCCAGTGAAGGTCACTATTTGAAACACACATATGTGACATTCCCAGGGTTTCCTCTCAGATCTCAGCAGAGGCTCACTCTGTTAACATCCCTTTCACTCAGCTCTCCCTCACCCACTCAAGTCCCACATATGGTTTAAAAGGTCAGTACTGAGCATATGCTTCATGTTCATAATAAGGATAATTTGGACAGGCCGATAAAAGAGGAATACGTGGAAAAGGGGACTAAGTGTGTGTACCTGGCGGTTTTATTCAGTGTGACAGTAAAATGTCAGCGGGTGTTTTCATTAAGAAATAATGGGCTCCAAGGCATCAGCTCCCGGTACCCACAGGACTTCTTGGATTCCCAGTGCCAGGAAGATGCTGAAAACTACGAATTGATTTATGAGAAAAGGGCCATCAGGAACGCTGGAAACATGACATTTAACAGGGCATGTCACTGGACTCCCCGGTGAATGGAGACACTAAGGCAAGAACATGAATAACGCAGGCACAGAAGGTTGCGAGTGGCGCACCGCTCTCACAGGCAGATTTAATTTTTAATTTGTGCACCACTTAATTTTCATTCACGGGGGGCGGCGCGGGGTCCCGCGGGGCGGGCGGAGGGGCCGAGCTGAGGGCGGCCCGGCCCTGAGGGCGGTGGGAGCGCCGCGGCCCCTCCTTCGCTCCCTCCCCTGCTCCCTCCTCCGCTCCTTCCCCGCCCTGCCGGAAAGGTCCGTCTGGAAAAGCCGCCGCCCGTGCCCGGGCCCGGCGGCGCTGTCGCCCCGGAGCGCCCGGCTCGGAGCCGCGGCTGTGCCCGCCGAGCGCCGCGGGCCCCTCGGGGGAGCAGGGGCGGGGGAGCCGCGGGGCGGAGGGGCCGCACACCCGGCCCGCGGCGGTGGCGGCGGCAGCGCCCGGCTGGCGGGGGAGGCAGAACCGCGGTGCACCGCCGCGCCCTGCCCGCCTCCCTCCCTCCCCTTCCCGGCGCAGGCAGCGCCACGTCTCGGGCAGGAGCCGGCGCCGGGCGGGCGGCCCCAGGTCTGCGGGGTCCGGCCGGGGCGGGGGGCGGAGGGAGCGGCTGGGAGGGCCGGGGCCGGCTCAGGCCCGGGGGGATCGGGGCTGGCGGGGAGCAGGAGCTGCCGGTCCCGCTCCGGGCGCTGCGGGCCCCGGGCCTCCCGCTGCCCCCGCCGGGCACCCCCGGGCCGTGACCGAGCCCCGGTGTCCTCATGGTTTGGGGGGGTTTAAGCAGAATCGGTGGGTTTCGTACGGCTCCCCCTCCGTGAGGTTGGCGTGCCTGCATCTGTGTGTGTGTGTGTCTGTCTGTGCGCCACACGGGGATACAAAAGGACTGGGAAGCCGGGAATACTCGAGCCTTTGGTGTCGGGAGTGGGATGTACAGGAGAGAGCTGCTCTCCATCATTCGGTTATTAAAACGTGTTTTATGACAAGGAGAACAAACCATCTCGAGCTGGCGGGGTTTTCCCAAGGTGTGAGCGGCCAAAATCTTGCGTGCCTTTTGTCTGTAATTCCTCTTGGTGACCTGTCATGTGGAATCTATTTGCTGTACAGCGGCGGTTTTCTAGAAGTTTTATTGTAAGATTTATTATACTGAAAATCGTTAAAAAGCAATAACAAATCACAGTGAAGGTATTAAAGATTTTTCTGTTTGTGGAGGTTTCTCCTTTAGAAACGCTCTCCAGGTTTCTGGCTCCTTCCCAGCTCACCTGCATCCCCATGTTTTCCTGTATGCCCTGAGCTGTTTGCAGCCTCAGTAACGTTTGGAAGATGGTGGTGGTGTTGCTGGTTGACCAGGGCAGGGTGGCACAGTAGCAGTTACACAAGTACTCTCTGGAAATATGGAAGGAATGTTGCTCCAAATGTTTGTGTTCATTTAAAAATGCAATCAAAATATTCCTGACTTGACATTCGCCCCACAACTCCCTCTTTTCTTTTTTTTTTTCCTTATGTTTCTTTAGTGAATAAGAACCATAACATTTTGTAATCTGAATTCACCTGTCAGTAACTATTTGAACAAAATTTAAATACTTGAAGGGACTGTGTACAACACAACAGTTTCTGTCAGATTTTTTTATCTCGGACTTTCCAAGCTCTAATAACTGTTTGTAAATTTTGTTTCTAGAGGATGCAGGTCCTTGGTGATCACGCCTTTGGCTGCGAGCTGCTTTCCTGATCTGGGGTTAGCAGCTGCTTGCAGCACACCAGCAGCTGGACAGCCCAGAACTGCTCCCGTGGAACACCTTGATGCTGTTGTTGCTGATGGAGAGAAACAGGACTTGGTAGTTCACTTGGTGGCAAATTATTCAGAAGAAGAACTTTCCAGGGATCTGGATCGTTTTTACCATGGACTCCTCATCTGTCCAGCAGGATGTTCACCTGGAGAACAGGAGCAGTAATGGGGCTCCTGGCAGCCCTGAAGAACTTTTGGATTGTAAAGCCAAGTCACAGCCAGTTACTGCAGATGAAATTAACAGTAAGTTATTTCATATGCACCAAATAATTTCCTAGACTAACCCAGGCTTTTATACAGTCACATTTTATTGTTCAGATGATGCTGAAGGATTTCTTTCCTTGAGGTCAGGAATTTCTTGTAGAGCAGTTTTAAGTGAGTTTGGTGAAGGCTCTGTATATGAGGAAAATTGTGGTTTTTTGGTAGAACTTGTTCTTTTGAAAGCAAAACCCAACTATTAACTTAAGTACTGTTTGCTGTCAGTTGAGTATTTGTTGTTCAGGGTTTTACTCTGTCTTCTGATAGTGCTTCCAAAAGTGTACACTTGAAATTAGAACCAGCAGTTCTGAAATGATCGTTATGGGTGAAGCTCATGACTGGAGTAATTTATTCTGGCAGAAGAAATTTTCCTAATAAATTAAATCGTTTAGGCAAAACCCAAAATGTACTTTACAAGTCTCCCTAAACTTCCCTTTATGGAAGAGAGATGCTGGCAAACTTGAGTTGGAACGAAACTCTGGAGGTCGTCTAGTTGGACTTCAAGCCCAGAGCAGACCTGGTTCTGGAGCAAGATCAGGTTGCTCTTGGGGCCTTGTCCTGCTGAATTCTGGAAGCCTCTGCAGGGGGAGGTTCAAGAGCCTCTCTTCCCATCCCAGTGTTCAGGTGTTTTCCTTGGGATGAGTTGGAGTCTCCGTGTTTCTCGGCTGGTGTGTGGGGAGGTGTTGGTGACAAGGACGTGGTGGTGGGTGGGTGGTGTGGGTACGCACACGTGGGTGTGTAGATACACAAAAGGTTCCTTGTGTGAAGGGAGGTGACGTGAGGAAGTTGCAGCCTTCTCGTACCACGGGTTTGTCAGCCAGTCCCTGGCGAGAGAGCGAGGCCTGAGACTTTATTTACATTTCTTACACTGCCCACTGTCAGGCTGGCAGAGTGTAGTTATGTGGTGATTCATTCATCTTTCATGAAGTTGGAGATCACGTGTTCCTGCTTTCTCCTGTGTTGGACAATGGAATTGTGGCTTACAAATAGGTAGTGTGTCTTCCTACTGTTTTTATTCTAATTGCCTCTCTGCTGCTCTGAAAATGCCACAGCTGTATTGACTCTACTGCAATTAAATTACTTTAGTTTGAGTAGTGTTTAGATTCTGCATGTCTCGTGGCCTCAGGAAGTTGCCAGGAAACCATTCCTCCAGAATTTTACCGCTGACAGTAGTGAAGAAAAAAATGTAAATAAAGAGTAAACCAGATGCAGCACTTGCTGCAATTTCTGAGACACGGGCAGAAACAATATTTCTGAGTGTGTGAGGTGTCTTCTTATTTTTGGCTTCTTGTGGCTATTCTCAGCACTGACCTCTATTTCAGATTTGGTTGTGACAATCTTTTAGTTTTAAAGTGTTAGTCATTACTAAGCAGTCTTGTCCTCTGTCCTCCTTTACATACTCCCTTTCCACTGTGCCCTTAAGCATTTCTGTGACATGATGATCTAAATCAGAGAACTGATTCAGACTGCAGTGGCCTGAAAATGTTGTCTGGGTGACAAATAAGACACTCAGAAGTGTTTTGATTCAAATCTTGGGGCGTTTATGGGCTTTGGCAGCCCGAGACTGAAAGCTTTTTCTTTTCACCCACATTGGGTTTGCTGGGTCACTGTTCAAACAGCTGTGCTGCCTGGGGGAGGAGAGGTGGCAGCAAATGCTGCAGGGGTGGCAATTTGTCTGTTCCTCTTCACATTACTCTGCAGTGAAATTTGACTGCACTTCAAAGGAAACCTTTGTAAGGAAAGGGAAAACAATGAGAAGGTCCTACCCCCCTACCTGTACTTTTTTCCACATGGCTCATTTAACCTCAGGGTGCACTTTAATGTTCTCCACCTACATTATTGATGGATTGATTGATAATAGCTTTATTTTTTAGTGGTGGTTTTGCTTTCAGAAGCTTACAGTGATTCATTATATGGGGAGAAAAAGTTTAATACCAATATGTTAGTGGGCTAGTCTAAATCAGTAATTAAGGTTTTACTGAATCATTATGATCAACTTCCTGGCTGCAGAACATCATCTTAGAAACACTTTGTTTTGGGTGGATATGTTTCTCAGTTCTAGTTTGGGTTTTTTTCTTTCCCCTCGTATCTTCCTTGAGAAGACTTTTAAAAAAATACAGACTGCTTATTCAAGTCTGTAGCTCTTGAGAGGAGGGGAAAAAATGGGAAGAGAAAACTTGATTTTTGCACTTGCAAATACTTTGTGATCAGAAGTGTCAAATATTTTCAAACATCTTTTTTCAAAAAGAATGAAATCTTACATGTTATTCCAGTGAGTTCCAGATACTGCAGTGATACACAGTGTGGGAATGAACAGAAAGGCAGTGGCTATTTCAGTACTCTGCTCGTTGGAGATCTATAGTAATTGATTTAGATAGGCAGTTTTTTTGCAACAGCAGGTTCATAAATGTAAGTAGTTGCCAACCAAGCGAAGTAGAAATGTGCGAGAAATCCAAAGTATAAACCTGTGAAATGTTTAACTGGTTTTGAATGTGCATTTTTTCCTGATGGAAAAGAAAAATCTAATATTAGTAAGTGGGGATAAAATTGGTGTTAAAGTGGTTTTGAATTGCATTTTACTTGGTAGATTTTAATTGGTAGATCTGTTGTTTTGATCCACGTCAGCTTTGCTGCTGTGTTTTGGTGAAAACATCTCATTTGAAAAAATGTAAACTTGGTTTAAAATTGAAGAACTGCTTGGCCCGGGCTGGAAGTCAGGCTGGTGGATGCTTTTTCCCCAGTGCCCAGCAGAATATCAAACAGCTGAATCATTCAGCCAGGCCTGCAGTTGCTGAGTCTGGAGTGAGTAGGTTGCCCCTCAGAGTTGCTCACACTCGGTGTTTTGTGCTTCTAACCCTAACGAGGTTTAAAAACCTGTGTGAAGCTTTGAAGATATTTTGTATGATCACTTTTGAGGTCCTGAGTGAAGGCAGCATGGTAAAGCAGTGAAAAGGACTTGTTCTGGTCTTTCTGAATAAAGAACTGAAAGTCCTCTATAAAATTTCTGCTGCCAGTTGCTGTCAGTAGCGATTTCCACGTTCTCACACTTTAAAGGCAGTAGCAGTAGCATTGTATTTGGGTGGAGATGTGGAGATAAATGAGGTGGCTTAAAGTGTAGCTCAACAAAACTTTCTTTTCCAGCTACCAGTAATAACATGAACGAAGTGCCAAATGAGGAGGGGAGTCTGGAGATGAACAGCAAAGTGGACGCCTGCCAGAATGGGCCAGAGCTGCTCTTCCCTGACTCTCCTGTGTCTTTTGACCCCACCAACTGTGAGCAGGGTGAAGAGTCATCCCCAGGTGTGACTGGTTTCCATGACAGCCTAAGGAAGTCTCAGGGAACTAGTGCTGAGGGCATAGTTCTTAGGAAAGAAGCTTTGCAGTCTCTCAAACTAAGTCTTCCCATGCAAGAAACTGAATTGTGTAAGCATCCGTTCCCGGTGGTGCCCCTGCTTTCTCTTGCTGCATAAAGCTTTTTACTCTGAGCCTGGCTCTGGACTCCTGTAACATCATTTCAGCTTGAACTAAACTTCATTTTTTGCAGTAAGCTTTTACTTAGAACTACAGTTGTTTTTCTTTCAGTAAAGCACCCTGTGCTGCAGCTGAGGCATGTGCCTTCCCATTTAAAAAGGGCTCTTACGCTGAGGGGAACTCTCGCTTCCTGGGGCTGAGCTTTTCTAATCTCTGTGGTTATCAGGAGTGACAGGTGATATTAAAAAAAAAAACACAAAAACACAGAACAGCAGAACCAGGTGATTTTAAGCTAAGCAATAAAGAGGGGAAGCCTTTAAAATAAGGTTTCTAATACTGTGGGCATTTTCTGAAATAGTGGTTTTAAAAAAGCCTCACTCTGGGAAAAATTTAATGTGAGTTAACCAAAGGTAAGCAAATGTATCTGGGGAACATCCTTCCCTGACTTGCAGGGAATGAGTGGACTGCACAGGTCTTGCTTAGTTTTATAATTTTAGTACTGTCAGAAACGCAGGACAAGTGAGATAAAATTACAGCAATGTTTTTTTTCTTGCTGTATAATGTCTTGTCATATATATGTGGAGAAACTACAGCAAACTGAGCAGTGGAAGTCCACAAGCTTTATCAATGCTTACACAAGGCTGTACTTGAAGGGGGTAGTTTGAGGTGCATGTCAATGGGCTTTCCTTCTTTCCTTGCTGAAGCATGAAGCATGTTGCTGATGGTAGAAGGGGCTTTTACCTTTTGCATCACACTTGCCTGCGTTGGCATTTTCTTACACTTTGACTGTAAAGGAACCTTTCACTTACAGGCTCAGTAGAGCCTTCCCTGCCATTGGAGAAAGAAGAACAAATCAGACTTCAGGCAAGAAGGCGTCTGGAGGAACAGCTCAAACAGTACAGGGTGAAGAGGCATCAAGAAAGAGTGAGTACCACACAACACATCTTCTAGAGTCAGTGTTTTGTGGAGAAGCTTGAAAACTTTACCATTTCTGTGCTTTGAATGCAAACATTCAGTAGTTTTCTCAAATGTGAGAAAGCAGGTTTTTTTTTCTTCTTGACAGGCAAAATTTGGTTCTCTTGCCTCCTCAGTAACATACCATTTTGTGCTACTTAAAATATGGGGACAAAACCAAACACAAAACTTAAGTGACCTAAGTGTTCAATTTTGCCTGTATTTTTCAGTTAGCTTTTGGAGTCTACCTTGAGCATTTTCAACACGATATACAGAACCTTGACAGGGTTGATTGCTGGTGTGATTTACCTTGCCTACAAAAGGACCTGTGTATCTAGTATTAGTGTAGAAGTGTAAGAGCTTTACATCTTAAGTTGGAGCAAAATAAGGCTTTGATGCTGCTTCAGAGTTAACATTCTGGAATTTATTGTTGACTCTTTGCTTCTTTTAGTCGAGTCAGTCCACTTCCAAAAACCGGCCCTCCAGCACCCTGGACCCTGAGCTGATGCTGAACCCAGAGATCCTGCCGAGAGCCAGCACTGTAGCAATGACAAAGGAATACTCCTTTCTGCGGACCAGTGTCCCCAGGGGGCCCAAACTGGGCAGCCTGGGACTCCCAGCATCCTCAAAAGAGAGGAAAAGTTCCAAAGCTAAGTCCAGTAAGATCCGGTCCTTGGCTGATTACAGGACTGAAGATTCAGACCCCAGAAACACTGCTGGGAATTTCACTGATTTATCTGGTGGGACTCTGAAGCAAAGCAGGAGTGGTCCAACGTCAATTGTTTCTGAGATTAGTCTGTCCTCTGACGTGGATGACCGACTGGAGAGTTCCTCCTTGGCAGGAGACAGCGTCTCAGAGATTGATGGGAGCGAAGTGGGAATGAGGCTGGATGGGAATGAGAGTGACAGCTCTACCTACAGCAGCGTGTCAGGGAAAGGGCTGTACAGCAGTTTACAGAACCCAGAAAGCAAACAGGATACTCCTTATACAATAAATGGCCAGAAGATAGACCCTGCAGCCCTGGGGCAGTTTCCTTCCATCAGTGAGGTGCTGCAGGCTGCGGCAGTGGAGCATCGAGCCCAGGAGCCAGAAGTGAACGGGGAAGTTCGGAGCAGGAGAGACAGCATTTCTAGCAGGTACGAGTGATCACAGAGAGGCCTTTGTTGGGCACTGCACTTCCTTGGAATAGGCAGCCTCTTACTCTTACCTTCTATTAAATTTGGATCCAGTTTTAACTTGTGCTGTGATCAAATCTGTTGTTAACTTACGGATTCTACGAGAATCTGACAGGTCACTTTCCTTGATTAACCAAAGTAGCATGAATATAATTTTTTTATCTCTTTGTTACTAAGGTTGTTACACTGTGGTCTGGATCTGTCATAAAGCCAGAAAACATGTCCTACAGTCTTAGTGCCTCTTAATTTCAGTTTAACTCCTCTTGAACCAGATGAGTGTTGTATTCTAACCCTGTCACTGTGGATTTCTGTCTCTGTCTCCAGTGTTTCTATGGAGAGCTCCATTGCAGGAACTCATGATGAAATGCTGCAGGTTCTGAAGGAGAAGATGAGACTTGAAGGGCAACTAGAGGCACTCTCGCTAGAGGCTAATCAGGTAGAAAATGAGTTTGAAATTCTGTGTTTAGCAAATCGCATTAATATTTCAAATTAATCTTCAAGAGCCTCCTTCTCATTACTTGTGGAATTGTGTTTTGTAAAAACATTGTTCAGTAAGGTACTTCCCAAGGATGCTGTGGTGGGCTGACCCTGGCTGGATGCCAGGTGTCCACCAGAGCTGCTCTGTCCCCTCCTCAGCTGGACAGGGGAGAGAAAACAGACAGTGAAAGGCTTGTGGATTGGGGTGAGGACAGAGAGATCACTCACCAGTTACCATCACAGGCAAGAGAGACTCAACCTGGGGAAATGGGTTTAATTTATTGCTAATCAAAGCAGAGTAGGGTAATGAGAAAGAAAAAGCTAACCTTAAAAACACCTTTCCCCACACCTCTCCCTCTTCCCCAGGCTCAACTTTGCTCCTGAATTCTCTCCCTCCTTCCCCCTCAGCAGCGTAGGGAAACGGGGAATGGGAGATGGTGTCAGTTCATCACAAATTGTCTCTGCTGCTCCTTTCTTCTCATGGAAAGGACTCCTTGAACTCTTCCCCTGCTCCAGCGTGGGGTTCCTCCCATGGGAGTCAGTCTTCATGAATGCCTGGATCACCTCCTCCCCCTCCCCTGCGCTGACCTTGGTGTCTGCAGAGCTGTTTCTCTCACATATTTTCACTCTTATCTTTGCCGTTGTTCTTCTGCTATTTTTTTTTCTCCCACTTTCTTAAATCCTTTATACCAGAGGCACTGCCACTGTCACTGGTGGGCTCAGCTTTGGCCAGGGGCAGGTCCATTTTGGAGCCAGCTGGTATTGGCTTTGTTGGACACAGGGGAAGCTTCTGGCAGCTCCTCACAGACAAAACCCAACTGCCAAACCCTTCCCATGCAAACCCAGTGCAGATGCTGAAGAGGGTAAATACAAAGTTGTAAAGCCTTCAAAGGTTACTTTAAAAAAAAAAGTGGTGGTTTGGTATGTTTTTTTTAAAAAGTCAAATTGAAGGAGATGATAAATCCGGAGCAATGCTGGCAATGTCTGTGTAATTGTATTTTCTCTTTGTTTTAATTGATGGTGTAACACTCAGATTGGAAAGCATTCTTCCTTAAAGTGTACACATATGTATATTATTAAAAATCCTGAGGTGATTGCTGTCATACAGTGCTGTATGTCTTGATTGTGCTTTCCTCTATATTTTGACTTTTCAGGCATTTGAAATATCTGATAGGGGAGATGTCACTTGAAAAAAGAATTTCTTACAAGCCAAGTGATCTTTGCCTTAGCATCTGTTTTAGTCAGCCATGAGTGTATTTTCTCTGAAACATTCTCTATTTTGATTTTCTGGACACACTCAGGCTCTCAAAGAGAAGACTGAGCTGCAAGCCCAACTTGCAGCTTTGAACATGAAGCTGCAGGCGCAGATGGAGCACAGCCAAACCAGCCAGCAGAAGCAGGAGTCTCTGAGCTCAGAAGTGGCCACATTAAAGCAGTCTTGCTGGGATCTGGAACGAGCAATGGCTGACCTGCAAAATGCCTTGGAAGCAAAGAATGCTAGTTTGGCTTCTTCAAATAATGATTTGCAGTTAGCAGAGGAGCAGTACCAGAGACTCCTTCAGAAGGTTGAAGATATGCAAAAAAATGTTCTCACCAGAGACAGCACAGGTGGGATGATGTAAATGTCAATCTTTAAAATTTGTTAGTCCATAAATCATTTTCTTTCAACATAATTCTGAAGTCCAGGAAGAGGAAGAAATTTTAAGTCGTGCTTAATTGATGTCATACTAATAAAACGGTATGAATTTTAAGATGATTGGTTTTTATTTTGTGTCACAGATGTGCCACAGTTTGCAAACTGCCACTGCCAGCTTGGAGGCATAAATATTTAGTCCAGTAACTGTTTGACAGTGCCCTAATTGTTTTCTTGGAAAATTGTACAAATAGTGATTTGTAAGGATGACTCTCTAGGACACCTACTTCCTGATGTTTAATTAGTTCGTATTTTCTGCCTCTAAAGAACAATGAATGCTTCCAGAAGTGATTAATTTAGTTTAATTTCACTCTGTTTATGGCCTGATACTTCAGATTCCAGCACTTTTGCAGGAAAAGCCAGTCTTCACGTAATTAGGCATATATGCTTTTGTTCAACAAGAGAGGGAAAAAAGAAGCTGTGAACATAGCAGTGATCCTTGGAACTTAGTGCAGGCAAACAGAGCAGTGGCTGCTCTAGTCCAGGTTCTTCGTTTCTGTTCCTCCAGTTCACGATCTGCGGCAGCAGTTGGCTTCCCTACAGAACCAGCTCCAGAAGGTGCAGCTGGAACGGACCACGCTGACCAACAAGCTGAAGGCGTCTGAATCAGAAATCACCTCCCTCCAGAACGTGCGCCAGTGGTACCAGCAGCAGCTGGTCCTGGCACAGGAGGCCCGGGTCAGGCTGCAGAGTGAGATGGCCAATATACAGGTACTGTGGTTTACTTGCACGTGGAGAGCTGAGGGTCTGTTCTTCTCTGTGCTTACCAGAGGACAACCTGGTGGCCTTCTGGTGGCAGTGGACTGACTGCACCAGGGCAAGGGCAGGGCTGTGGGTGTCATCTGACTACACCTCTGTAAAGCCTGTGACATGGTCCCCCCCAGCATCCTTCTCTCTGCATTGGAGAGCCATGGATTCAGTGCTGGTGGATAAGGAACTGGCTGCACAGTCACATCCAGAGGGCAGTGCTCAGCAGCTCAGTGTCTGATGGACACTGTGCCCCTCAGGGGTCTGCAGTGAGACCAAGGGGGATCAAGCACCCCCTCAGTGAGTCTGCAGGTGACACCAAGCTGAGTGGTGCTGTGGACACACCTGAGGGACAGGATGGCATCCAGGGGAACCTGGAGAAGCTGGAGAAGTGGCCCATGGGAGCCTCATGAGGTTCAAGGTGCTGCACCTGGCTCGGGGCAGCCCTGGTGTCAGCACAGGCTGGGGGATTAACGTGTGTGTTCTTCAGGTGGAGACAGAAGGGGCCAGGTCGTGTTTTGTTTTTCATACTGAGGTCTTAGTTCACATTAATGGTGAGGCATAAATTTAACCAAAGCACTTACCTTTGTGGATGAAAAGTGCCTGAAATGAGGCACACATGGATTCAATGTGATTTTTCTCTTTTTTTTTTTTCTGAAATTTTTTGGCCAAATTTTGACTGTTGGTGTCAATCTGTGCCTTTTTTTCCTTCCTTTAGGCTGGGCAAATGACCCAAGCAGGTATGTTGGAACATCTCAAGCTGGAGAACGTGGCACTGTCTCAGCAGCTGACTGAAACCCAGCACAGATCCATTAAAGAAAAGGAACGTATTGCAGCACAGCTACAAAATATTGAGGTATGGCTGTAGATGGTTTTCCTGAATTAGGTTGTGTATTTACATTTTGCAGACTCAAGGATATTCTGACAAAGTAACATAGAATGCTCATGAACTGGTTCAAATGCTGCGTTATAAACCCAGAACAAATAAATTTCAGAACAAATAAATTTGCATGGCATTATGAATGATAAGAGGGAGCAAGGCCATATATTTCCTACTCAATGGTGATACTTGCATTTTCAGAGGTAAATGTTGTCATTTGCCCATTCATGAGCTTTTTCAAGAGAAAGCTCAGTTGGAAGTTAGTTAATGTGCTTTTTAAGTGTGTGACATTGCTCAGTAATCAGGTTTGCCTTTCCTGCCCTCCAGTAAGAAAAGCTGGGTAAAATCACTTTCAGAGCTCTTAGAACCTTAAATTCCACTGATTTTCAGTGACATTCCTGCTTCTGTCTCAAAGGGCAGCAGAGCAGCAGGTTATGGAAGCAGCCCATGGCCATTGTTACTAATACAATGTGTAAATAACAGGACTTACAGGTGTGTAAGGCAGACATCAGAATTACCTGTGCTTCTGTCTTTCCACTACAAATTTTTTTGATAATTTACTTTTTCCTATATTTTTTTTTCTTTTTCCCACTCTTCCCCCTCCACTGAAACTGTAGAAGTTGATCCCTTGCTTTTTCTGTGCAGGCTGACATGTTAGATCAAGAAGCTGCCTTCATGCAGATCCAGGAGGCTAAAACCATGGTGGAAGAAGACTTGCAGAGAAAACTAGAGGAGTTTGAAGATGAGAAAGAACAGCTTCAGAAAATGGCTGATTCTGCAGCAACGTTGGAACAAGAACTGGGACAGGTAGACTGTTGTTAATCAACTTCCCAAGGGTTTCAAGGGAAATACTTGTTTGGCTGAAAAAGCAATAGTAAATAGATACTGAGCTCTAAAGTTCTTTTTAAAACCTGAAAGGCTGCTGCAAAAGTGAAGTCCATATCTGTTTCAGGTGAAAAGGCCATTTTTTTTTCCAACCATCTCAGTAACAGTACCTTTTTTAAATTGCTGAACTACTGTCTTGCAGGTGCTGGGCTTTTTTAGTGAATTCAGTCTGTGATTATTGTAAGTGTAGACCAGAACCACAGACCCAAGTTCAAAGTTGTTAGGCAGTCAGGATATCATTATATACATTTAGAGCGTGATAAATCTGCACTAGAGAGTCCTGCTTTAACCTTGTAACTTAGGCAGCACGTCAAGGGCTGGAATGATATGAAATAGGTGACAGCTCAGTGTAACATCCCACGTAATGACACGGTATTATCATTAATAATACTGAATTTACCTGCATACTTACTGTGGACACGTCTTTCAACTAAAAATTTAGAATACAGTGAATATTATGAATGTATTCGGTTTGCCATTCTGGTCATTGCTTAGCCTATAAGATAACAGATGCTGCAGAAGACAATCAGTGCAATTAATGCAGAAAATAGAAGTGGCCTAAGAAAGTTAAAAAATACTTTCACCTCCTGTTATTTTCCCCTAGAAGCTAAAACAATTAATTAAAATACTTGACTTTGATTGGAGTGTATTTATTTGCAAAGGTAACCTTTGCTTTTTGTTAATTTAATCTTAAAAATACTTCTTCTCAGGTCAAGTTGACTTTGCACCAGCGAGATCTGCAGCTCGAATCTTTACAGCAAGAGCACCTGGAGCTAATGAAGCAACTGACTGTCACCCAAGAGACACTGCACACCAAAGAGCAGGCCCTGGGTGACCTGCAGACACAGTATGAGGAACTGAAGGCCAGGTTAGAGGAGTTCCAAAGTGATGCCTCTTCTAAAGATGACACAATCCAGTATCTGCAGAACGAGAAGATTGTCCTGGAAGTGGCTCTGCAGGCAGCAAAGGCCAGCAAGGAGCAGCTGGACGAAGGAGCCACACGCCTGGCGGGAGATACAGAGGTCACATCGCAGGTCTTGGAACAACTGAAGCAAGAAATGGCAGTCAAGACAAGCCAGGTAATGCATCCCTGAAAGTACCTTAGTCAAAGGAGCAGTTGCAGGGAAGGATTGCCAGGGACACAGGGTAGAGCCAGTTACGGGAGAGGAGATTGGCACATGTGAGTTTGTGTTCATGGGTAGTTGTGGGGTTCAGCTAAGGGCAGTATTTTAATCAGTTCTATCATTGTCCTTGTTTGTAATTCTGAAATCTGTCAGTTTTAAAACAAGAATTTTGAGCACAGATGGCAGTTTGAGAAGTAATTTTCCAGTGTTCTCTTCTTCTGTGGCTCTGTGGGCCAAACATCCTTCCTGTGCAGTAATTTGGTCACATTTAATTGTGCCTTTTCTCTTGAAATAATATACCAGGGCTTGTTTTTGCAAAGCCAACCAAGGCTTTTTTCTAGTCATTGAACAAGGACAAGCCTAAAGCACATCTGTATTCTTTTTCTGTCTGCTCTAAATTATGTTGAGTCTTCTGTTCACACTTTAGTTTTAGAGTTGTGTATGCTCTGTATCTTCTAGAGCATCCAAACTTCCTAGGAAGAGCTTTCTTATTGAATACTGCTACTGATGAGTTCCTGGTAATCTTTAAAGATTTCTTTTGAAGATAATAGTGGGACTTGATAGTATTACGAATGGAAAAATGATGCAAGTATATTTAACATGTTTTTTTTCCTTCGAAGAACCAACTGCTGGTTTCTTCATTTGATCATGAATGTGTGGACAGGTGCCATCCAGATCCATCATCTGTACACTAACGACATGTACTGAAACTGCAGTGGATAAGGGGACTTTGTGCATTCCTGAGGTTAACAAGGCTCACTGTGGGGTGACCTGTGTGAATGTATTTCTGTATCAGATGTTATCAACCACTGAGACACTTAGTCAGAGACAGGATCCTTGTCAGATTGGACAGTTGGTACAAGTCACAGATGCTGTCACTGGAGAAGTCACGTAGAATATGACATTTGGCATGTAAAGCAATGTTTGCTTTTCTTCCCCTTTGGCAGGTGGAAAATCTGCAACAAGAAAATGCCAATCTCAAAAAACAGCTTCAAAAAGTGAAGGAACAGTTCCTGCAGCAGAAGGTAAGCAAAAGCAAAGAAATTTCAGAGACATAAAACCAAGGAATGTACTTCTTTTTACAGTGAAGGCACGTGCTTCTGGGGGGGTTGTGAGAATATTTGAATCTATTCTTTATCACTGAACTATGTGACATTGAAAGAAAGAAACTGTGTAATTTACAGTTGAACTTCTATCTGTAACTAACGTAAAAGCTGATCCACCAACCAGTTCATGTTTTGATAGGACTTCTGGGAGTTGGCCAGATGATCCACCATAGAAAATCTCTCTCTGGTTTGTTGATTAGGTTTGCTTTTGCAAAAGCACTCATGTAAATCTTCAAGTGTTGTCATTTCCTTGCAGCACTGAAAAGTGGTATTTGCTTCAGTAATCAGATGGAAATTAAGTGCTGTTAGGTTTGAGTTTGGGAAGGCTGTTCAAACTGTCAGTCACAGCTGAGCCCTCTGCTCATGGCAGAAGTTGTTAGTGGTGTGCATGGGATGGTTAGTTTTTGACAATTAGTTTAGTTTTTACAAATGGCACATAATTAGTGCAGTTCCATAAAGGATGTGAGGAAGAGTATCCCAAACTGCTGTGAACACTTTGGGGGTGGTTAATGAACCAGTACATGGTGTTATTTGATCTCTGGGCTCACACACAAGCCTTAGAAGCACAGTAAGTGTGGTACAGAATCTGGTGCTGGTTTGTATGACACACCTCCCCCAAACTGAGAGAATAGCAGTAAATACTTTCCACTGAAGTTGTCATGAATCTGTGAGGCTGTACCAGAGGTGACACTGTCCTCTCCTAACTCCAAGGTGATGGTGGAGGCTTATCGAAGAGATGCGAGTTCCAAGGACCAGCTGATCAGCGAGCTGAAGGCTACAAAGAAGCGCCTGGACTCGGAACTGAAAGAGGTCAAAAAAGAGATGCTGCAAATTCAGGTTGAGAAACAGTCCCTCGAGTCTGAGAATTCGAAGCTCCAGAAGGAAGTATCTCAGGTTCACCAGCAGATGGTGGAAATAGAGAATCATCTTCAGTCCGTGCAAAGGGAACGAGCCGATATGGAAACACGCCTGCAGGTAGGGAGGGTGTAGAGCTTTGGACCTGGAGAGTGTCACTTCTGTTAACTTTAGAAATAAGCATAATGATCACCTAAGAGATAAGGTTCTTGGTTACATACTTAAGATTCTCTAGACACTTGAGCATATACCCACCAAAATTGTGTAAATACACGACTGCTTGATGACAGGAGTGATGCAGGTGTGATGCAAGTAGTTTCCTTGGTCCCAAAGTGAACTCCATCTGAGAGCAAAAACCAAACTAGAAGTCTGTTCCCTCAGAGGGAAGAGTTAAAAGAAGAAATAAAAGGGAAAGAACACAGAGAACTGTGGAACAATTTATATTTAGAGATAATGTAATTTTGAAATTTCATGCTCACTCTTTTATTATCCAGCATTCAGCAAACATGCTTTTGTTCTTATTCTCATGGGTGCTCTTTTCCTTCCTCTTAAGTCTTTGCAGTTTGATAAGGAACAAATGGAATCTCTTGCTGAGGCAAATCAGGCTTTAAAACAACAAGTAGAACAAATGCAAGAAGAAGCAAAAAAGTAAGTGTTCTTGTAGCACAGACAAAATAACTACAGCATTTGTTTTTCATATGCACCTTTCTAGCACTCACTCTTTTCCTATTCCCTGGTCTCTCCTTTTGGAAGTTTACATACTCCCATGGCACGGGAGTTGCATCTTCTCTGATTCACTTATGCTTTCAACCAGCAGTCTCTGCCATACACCATACAGATTGGAGCTAATCCTAATTACCATTCACTGAATTTCAGCCTTGACTGGCTGGAATGTCGGCATTAATGAGAATCATTCTTTTTTTTTTTATTTCATGGTGATCACAGGGTTTTTATGATATCTGGCATATCCATCAAGAGTCGTAGATTAGATTGGATTCTTACTCTAAATTCTGTGTTATTTTTAGAGGTAGTAATATATTTCTTCATGTTGGCGTTTTAATAACTCTGGCAAAGACCTCTTAATTACCCATAAGTATTTCCTTAGAATGCTATCAAGAGCCTTCATTTCATTGTCTTTCCAACCTGATGACTTTCTCTGATGAGGGGGGTGACTCTGGGACAGAAGGAGAGAAGCGAACATTGGGGTTTTTTTGGGCCACGTGAAAAAAACGAATCTTTCAGTGCTGCTTTTCAAGCAGTTTTTGGTCTTACCTGGTGTTTGCCTTTGCCTGCAGGGCCATTACCGAGCAGAAGCAGAAGATGAAGCGCCTGGGGTCGGACCTGACGAGCGCTCAGAAGGAGATGAAAGCCAAGCACAAGGCCTACGAGAACGCCGTGGGCATCCTGAGCCGGCGGCTCCAGGAGTCCCTCAGTGCCAAGGAGGCTGCTGAGGCAGAGCTGAGCAAACTCAGGGCACAGATTACTGATGATGGAAACGATCAGATTGCTCAGGTGTGCAGTGTCCTGGGGCACTGTACAAGGACAGAGCTATCTTGTTATTAAATATAAGTCTTGAAATACTGTTTTACCCTGAAGAGATGAAACTATTTGGAATATAAAGCCTAGGTGATAAGGTGGTGTCAGTGTTCTGAGTACTGAGAATTTACCTTGGAGAGAGGTGATTTGGTAGGCTTTGGTTTGGTTGGTGGGGTTTTTTTTATTTGATTTGTATCCTTCAGATTATGAATTGTAATCCAAGCTCAAGAGGATCATTAGCCTTTGTGCTAGATTTCCTGATTGATTTTTATTGTTGGTTTGGTTTTAGGTTTTGGGGTTTTGTTGGGGTTTTTTCTTTGTTTTTTTTTCTTAAAGGATCAGTATCTGAAGATTTTCCAAAATTCCAAGTCTTACTGCTTTTTTTTCACTGAACTCAACTGAGTTAAAGGTTTTCAAGGTAGCCATAACTTACCCATATATGTTATGGCTGTGATAAGAAAATTAATTTACTGGGGGAAGCTCCAACTCCTTGGACCAGTGGAGCAGGATATCAAATACACTCAGAGCAGCAGCTGGATGCAGGGGTGGAAAGCTCTGAGCAAGACCTTTAAATTAAACACTGGCACCTCATTTTGCATTTCCTAGGGAAGTGGGCTTTTAACCACAGCAAAAATCCTGCAGATGGGTGATGCACTAACCACACGTGTGATCCCTTTGTCTTTAGGAAAAGATTCAAGCTCTGAAGGCAGAATTGCGAGCTGTGAGCAGCAGTAAGTTGATGCTGGAAAAAGAGTTGCAAGAAGTGATTTCACTCACCAGCCAGGAGCTTGAAGAGTACAGAGAGAAAGTGCTGGAACTTGAGGATGAGGTGATTGCTTGGGTTTGCTTGGTGCATGAGTATAAAGTGCCTGGAAGACAGGGAGACATTTTTAGTACTGTGATTTTATTCCAGCAGTGCAGGAAATCAGAATCTTACATAGGAAACATCATGTCAGGGATCCTTGCTAATCTTGCTGCCTTGCGGTGGCTCTTTGTGGTTTCATGAGTCATTGTTGTACAGGGAAAAAGGATGAGAAAGAAAAATAGTTCCTGTATTAGATACCAGCTGTGTCTGGTCATGAGACACTGAGGATGCATGAATCATTAGCTGTTGGAACTGTCTGGAGTCATGAATCCCTGGTGATTATGAGGGCAGGGTGGTGATGTTCAGTTGTAGAGTTACACAAAAAAATTTATATATATATGGGCTACTCTTGATCTGCACCTAAACAGTACCCCTGGATTCTGCTTTCTGGGAAGCATTTTAGTCTTCCAACACACACCAAAAAAAAAAAATCAAAGTGAACTTACATGTAATGTTCATTAAAAAAATTAGAAAAGAAAAGAGAAAAGAAATCCCATTCTGGAAAAGCAAGACGTTTAATGAGTTCAATCCACAGCTTTTTTACGTGGTAGACTGGAGCGATTTGGTTATGTTTGATTGATGTGTGGTTTTCTTTGACTGCAGCTTCAGGAATCCAGAGGCTTCAGGAAGAAGATAAAACGTTTAGAAGAAATTAATAAGAAGTTGGCCCTTGAACTGGAGCATGAACGTGGCAAACTTACAGGTCTCAGTCAGTCCAACGCTGCTTTGCGGGAGCACAACAACATCCTGGAAACAGCCTTGGCCAAGAGAGAGGCAGACCTGGTCCAGCTCAATCTGCAGGTACTTGGCTTCTTCATGTAACAAATTAAGAAAGGAACTACCTCTCGTGATACAAAGTTGGTGCATTTTCTCCAGCTCTGGGTCCCCCCTGTGTTGTGTGACAGCAGCAATGTGGGGGGGGCTAAACCAGAGATAGAAAGGGGACTTTATTTCCTTTGGAAAACAAATTATCAGAGTTGCACTATAGCATTTGCAGTAGTGAAAGTGTGGCTCACTTGAGGTTGTTGGAACATACAGACTGTGTTACATACAGATTCATTGAGATGGACCATTTTTATGCCAATAGTAATGTTTTCACGGGGTATAAGCAAACGGGACTGTGGGCAATGAGCTGCCATGAAACCATAGCAGTTTAAGGTTAAAGGGTACCCATGTGGAAGGAGTGATCAGTGAACAGCAGAGAGACAAAAAGTTGATTTTGCGATCCCTGCACTGGTTTGTGTTTGTATTCCCTCTTCTTCCAGTGAGCCCCCACAAAATGTCACTTATTTTTGTGATGATGTGCTACAGGTTCAGGCAGTTCTGAAGCGGAAAGAGGAAGAGGATCAGCAAATGCAACAACTTATCCAAGCCTTACAGGCTTCCTTAGAGAAAGAAAAGTTAAAAGTTAAAGACCTTCAGAAGCAGGTAATGGCTTATCTTTTATTTACTTAGAAGGTGATTTAAATGTATTTTAAAAGCATCTTGAAACAAAATCCATGCTTTGTAACAGACTGCTGCTTGCAGGTTTTTGTCATGATGGCTAGTGGCTGATGGATCAGGGATGTCTTCTATGTTGTGCCCTGTGTTAGTCATGCTCATTGACTGTCCAGAAAGTTCCATTATGACTTGCAATGCATGAGACCTCTTGAAGTGATGGTGCTCCATCCTAAAATTCACAACAAAGCAGCAGCCTGGCAAACAGGCTTCTTCCATTATAGTTACACACCGCTATTAATCGCCATTAGCATTAATAAAGACACCAGTACCTCAGTGCTTTGGACAGAAAATGCTGACAGCTGCACAGTCTCCTCCTTGACTGGTTCCACACTGCTTTGGCCCAGCATCCCTCCGGTGCTGAAGCCCAGACACCTCTGTTTTCCCGCAGGAGGCAGCGGCCAGGGCGGACGCCGCGCACAACCGGCGGCACCACCGGGCGGCAATGCTGGAGCTCAGCGAGGTGCAGAAGGAGCTCCACGCCAAGGAACTGCTCGTGCAGGCCCTGCAGGCTGAGGTGGACAAACTGCAGTGAGTAAAGTTCTTGGTTGAGATCTTGGTGAACAGTAATTAAATCCTCTGAAAGAAGCCATATGTTAGTGAATTTTTGGCTTTGCCGCTCTGGAGTGGATTATGTTGAATGTTCAGGGCCTGACTGAGATGCCTCTCTGGTCTGCATTTTTCTCCCTCCATCATCCAGGCTGACCTGAAGTGCACCGTATTTAGGCTTCACTGTCTGCTTTTCTTCTACTTTCAACACAGACTTGCACTATTTCATGTTACTAGTAAGGATTAGCATTCCATATATGTCCTATTATTATCTCTTTCACATCCCTGACAAACTACATAGAAGATTAATTATATTAAAATTCAGTTTTAATTGAAGATGTTTTCTTAAATTGTAAGGAGTGGTCAGAGCTACATGAGAATGCATATAAGGTTAACCCTGTTCCTCCTAAAACAAAGCAAAATTGCTGACAGGTTCTTGTTTGGATTTTTTTACTGCATGATCTGTTGTTTGTAACTGGACTGTTACCAGAGCTCCAAAAATTTTAATTTTTTTTTTTCAGTATTTAATTATCTGTTTCATAAACTCTTCCTGTGATTTAACTCTTGCTGTGAATGTGTTGGCAAAGTCTTCAGTCAAAGCTATAACTAACCAGTTCCATGCACTGTCATGGCACTTACAAGGCTAACCCAGTGGAGGACTTGTTTTAAAGGACAGATTGAGTAACTGCTGTGTCTGTTGATCCTGCTGTGCAGGGCAGAGGATGAAAAGCATTCCCAGGAGGTATCCCAGTTTCAGCAAGAGCTGGCAGAAGCCAGGTCTCAGCTCCACCTTCTGCAGAAGAACCTGGATGACAAGCTAAGTGAGCAGCCTCTAGTAAGCCAAGAGGTAAAAAGTGAACACTGACTGTGTTCATCCCTACTTATATTCTTATATTGACTTTGTTTGTCTTTAATTCAGCATTTTAATGAAGCTTTGATAGGTTTTCCTGGAACCAGGAATGGTTCATGAGACATAAGAATGTATTTTAGATTTTGTGGTTGATTTCACCTGTAGATAATTCTAAAGATACTTTTTTTTATCTGCCCTGGCAGGTGGAAGACCTCAAGTGGGAAGTAGAACGAAAAGAAAGAGAAATTGAAACACTTAAGCAGCAGTTGGACATGACTGAACAGCGCAGCCACAAGGAGTTGGAAGGGATGCAAGTTGTCTTGCAGGTATTTAATCTGCAGGCAGTGGAGATTCTGATGGAATGATGGTTTTCCCCTGAAAACTGGGGAAAAAACAAACAAACAAAAAAAACCCAAAAAACCACCCAAAAAAACCCACCAACCAATAGCTGGCTGGAATTTTTATACTGTTTCTTTATCTCACATTGATTCTCTTCCCATTTAGAATATCAAGACTGAGTTGGAGATGGTGAGGGAAGACCTGGCAGTGACTCAGAAGGATAAGTTTATGCTGCAGGCCAAAGTGACTGAACTGAAGAACAGCATGAAGTCACTGCTGCAGCAGAACCAGCAACTGAAGCTGGACCTGAAGCATGGCAAGATGAAGAAGGTATTTCAATAGGAAGAACACTCGTTGTAGGGTACAGGAAAACACTCTGCTAATGCTCCTAAATTACCTGCCATGAATGTGCCTGTGATTCCTCTCTGTAATGCAGATATGTACCAGTAATGTGGTGGGAGACACTTTCTAGGTACTAAAAATTACATTGATGAAATAGCTTATTTGTATTTCTCACTTTTTTCCTTTAACCAGAGGAAGGAACTCAAGGGAGAGAATAACTCTTCCAATCCTGTGACTCCAGTCAAGATTCCTGATTGTCCAGTGCCTGCTGCCCTGCTGGAAGAACTCTTGAAACCATCGACAGGTGTGAGCAAGGAGCCTTTGAAAAACCTGAACAGCTGTCTCCGGCAATTAAAGTATGACCTCATTTATTTATTTATTTATTTATTTGTGTGATTTTCAACCATAGTCTTAAAAATGCTTCCAGGAAACCAGCTGCCAGCCTAAGGGAGAATAGGATTTGTAAAATGAATTCTTTCATTAGGACTATATTTAGGACAGTAGGATGTTCTGTCATTGTAAGTGCTGCCATTACCATGGCAAAAGAAGACTTTACAATAAACTAGACAAAATGTCCATCCTGGATTGCACACAGCAAGAACAAACCAGAAACAACTAGTACTAGTTTTTGCTGGTGGAAAAGCTGGCCCTTACTGTTGAATTGAGCATATTGTATTTGTTTGGTCCAAAATTCAAGAAGACAATTCCTAAGCTTCCTGTAGATTTCTTTCTCTCGTATGCAGCTATATCTCAGGTAGTCTTGGAGTAGATATCAGGAATCAGAAAAGTAAACTTTTGATCGTGCCTGTAGCTTTTAGTTTTGTGCTTGTTAATTTTTGCTTTCTTGTTCTCAATACTTCCCAAGGCAGGAAATGGACAGCCTGCAGCGTCAGATGGAGGAACACACCATCACAGTACATGAATCAATGTCTTCGTGGACTCAGATTGAGGGGAAGTTAATGGACCTTGGTTCTACCAGTCCTGCCACTGCATCAGACCAGCAGGAGATTCCTACTGCAGATGAAAAGAAAGAGAATTTTAGTGTTAATGACAAGGAAGGTTTGACACTATAACCTCCTTATCAGTTGTCTTTCTTCCTACTGCTTTAAGTGTATAAACAAATCTTTATAAAAATTATTTATTTCATTTTTTAAAATGGTGTTCAGAGCTGTGCTTTTGCCTATAGAAGCAAAAGGCACAGATTTGAGAAACTGAGGTAATAGTAAATGCAGAACGTGCTATTCCAAGGGTTTGCTTGAAACCTTGCCATAACAATTCTGTCATGCTGGGGACTGCCAAGTGCTGAATCTAGCTCAGCTGAGGGTTTAGTAAGAGATTCAGGTGAAGGTTTAAAATGAGGTCAAGAGGAGCATCTGGTTCCAGGTCTGTATTTGTTCAATCTGATTTTATTGAGGAACTACTGTTAATTTCGTAACATTAGGTTTTTGTGTTTGTTTTTTTTTTTATTTGGGGGGAGAGGGATGTGTTGTCTTTTCTCCCATCTTTGGTTGTAGCCAAATGACAGTAAGTTCTTATGTCCAGCCGTTAGCAGCAGTTGAGAACTGGATAATGCTGAGCATCCTCTCTCTTCCCTCCTGCAATCTTTTATTCTCAAAGTTCAGATTATAGATATCTGTATTTAAAGAGAAAAAAAAAAAAGTCATGGTAAGCTATTTCCAGCTAGGAAGATGACCTCTGACCTACAGCAGAAGAAACAAGACTGTAAAGATGAGCCCTGCAGAGCAGTTGGTGTCTCTGGGATGTTTCCTGAAGCATCGGTTTTTCTCTTACAGTCGCAGGCCAGTAGTGAGCTTTGCTTCACTGCACAAACACTTTGCACCTTTTTAGTTCAAGTTTTGAAGTAGACACCCTTGAAAAAGTATGTGTGTAAAAAAAAAAAAAAAGGTATTTATATATATATAAGAAAAAGATCATAATTTTCTGACTTTGAATATCTGGTTTAATATGCTTATATACTGTAAGTTAAGGTTGACGTGAGGGTTTTTGTTACTGTCATTGTTTTAAAGTTACATTTAAGTTTGCTCTTTTTTGACATACTGTACCAATGGCTTGGGGAAATTGGCTCCTAAAGCCAGAGCTTTCAGAAATGTAATTATTTTTACTTTAAAAGACATAATTATAATGCCTATAAGATTATTATTTTTAATAGCTTTATCTCCCCCTCACACGCTTCCCCAACTTTTTTGCAAAAAAAAAAGAAAAATCTGGTAAGTATAAGTGGATTCAGTGGCTGGGGGGAAAAAAAAATTGTAGTTCATCTATTTTTCCAAAGAGACTCTTTCTGCTTTTGGATGAGTTTGGTTGTTGTGGAGGAATGAGAAGGATATTGCAGTTTGTTCAGCAGTAAGGCAAAAAATAAGCAAACTAAGAAAAAACCCAAACCCATTTATATTTATCTAAAGTCTGATTTCTCATAATTTCCAATTTAAGCTCTAGTCTGCTTGAACACTTTGCACTTCAAGAGTTTATCCTGAATGATTTCATGCCCTTCAGCTACTGGATTTTGACTTATATTTTACTGGGATCAAAGTCAAGGGGTGCTGACAAGTCAGGGTTTTGGAATTGAAGGAAGAAACGCATTTGTGTGGCATTAGGTGCCCGTCCTACAGATCTACCAAACAATTCAAAGAGAAGTCAAAAGCTTTACTGACTAGCTTAGACATGGTAGTGTCTGCACTCTGCTGCAGTCTACTCTGTAGAGTAAATGGTACTGATTATTTCACTGTTGTCATGTTCTTGAAGTTGCCTGTATATTAAGCTCAAAGAAGAGAAAAAAAACCACACCTCAGTATTGTTAAAGAAAACATTAAAAGTATGTAATGAATAATATATTCAGGACAAAAAACTACCAAATGTCCAGGATTTAAAATAACACTTGTGCAGCGTTAATGTTGCTGTTCACTTTATTAAATACAATGCCTACAGTTAGGAATCTCTTATGTTTTAATTTGTTAAGTTTGGCAACACTTGTATGGATAAAGGTTTTATCTGGTATCAAAGAAGCCAGAATTGTTATAAACCTGCATAGTTGTTCTGAATGTCTGCTCTCCTTTCTGCATCAGTTCTGCACTCTGCTGCATTTCTCACCAGCTCCTGAAGACACCTGAGCTTGTGCAGTCCAGTCCCTTGTCAGGCTGAGGGAGCTCTTGTGCACAGATCAGATCCCCACAGTGACCCACCTGGACACTGGGTATTTTTGTGTTATATTCAGGCTGTGTTTTTTTTCTATAAACAAAAGCACCATGTCATTTACTTTAATGAAGGACAGACAGGGAGACTTGAGGGTCTAAATCTGGTGAGGTACTGAGTCATTGGGAAGTCTTCTAGAAGGAGCAGCAGCGTGGGATAAAAGCAAGGCCTTTTCTTTGAAGCTCATCAGTTAAGTTTCCTTATTAGCCAGAGGAGTAGTTGCTGTTTTATCAAAAAGCCTCACCCTGAGCATGCTTGGTCTGCAAAGCTGCAGGTCTCTGCTGTCTAGGCAATAAAACAAACTAGCTGTAGAAAGGAAAACTGCCTCCCCCTCTGCCTGTCACAGCACTGCCAAATACATCAGAGGAGAATCTGAAGAATAATATCTCAAAGATTTTTTTGTTTTCCTTTTTCGAGCACCGCAATAGAATGTATTTCTGTGTCTGTTTCCTCAGTAGTTGCTGCCTACTAAACCAAGTGTTACTGATGAAGGAAGAATGTCACTGCAGTGTGAGAATGTTCCCAAGTGCTGAAAGCTGGTAAATGCTGCAGTGTTACTTTTTCAGATGCTGTTTTGAGGACTCTTGAGTAACTGTGCATTAAAAAAAGAAATCACAACAAAGACCAGCAAATTCTACAATGGAGAAAAATGTTACTGAGTCTCTGGCATTGCTGAACATTGCATAATGCTCCATTCTATTGTCTTCCAGATTTCTTGGAAATATTTGTGCACTGTATTGGGATCAGCTGAGCCCCTTACCCACTCATATAGTGATCCCATACACTTTATTCAGGCAATATCCTAGCTGAGATCTGTGAGACTTTCACATGTGTGTAACGTAATATCAGGGATGAGAGTTCTGGTGGTCATAATTTCATGGATTGTGTCTTTCTCCTTACAGGAGAGAACTGCAGTGGCATTGGCTGTTTCAGTGCTAGCTATGACAACATCAGAGGTGTGCTGGGGACAGACAGTATTATCAATATAAATTTAACTTAGAGATGACAGATTCACTCCTGGTGATGCAGAGGATTGTGATGTACGTTTATTAACCTTGTGGGGAAAGTGGGAATAGTTGCATGTGACTTACTGTGACCAGAGCCTTTAAATATTTTCATGTGAAAGGAATTACAGTCCAAAGGAATTACCAATGCTCATCAGCATCTGTCTCTTACCTGTAACACTGAGTCTTGGGCAGCCTCATTTCCAATACAGATGCACAGATTTCTAGGGAAGGGAAGGATGTTCTGGATATTGTAAATGAAATGGTTCTGTTTCATATATGACATTCAGTAATGTCTGCTTAGGCTGTATTTGTAAAAGGTAGAAGTTAATCATTTCATGTTCTTGAACGGATAACCCAGGGGCTGGAGGAGTTACACTATGTACACTTAATGTTTATGATCATACAAAGCATGTTGATTATAAAAATTATGTGCATAGGGAATTCCTTTAAAAGTTTTGTGCAATAAACTATTTTTGGTAAAGGGCTCCATGTTGTTTCTCCTTTAAGAATTACCATCTTCGATTTGATTTTGGGCAGTAATTTTTATGTTTATTGATTTTTTCAGTTTTTTTCTCACATCTAAACTGCATTGTGCTTGCGTTTGCGTTGCGCTTATTTTTTCTCAGTCAGCCGAACGCTTCAGGGAAGAAATGCAATTCTTTGGCCTGAATTTGCCGACTTCTTGAGTGTACAAAGTGTGGAGGGATGCAGAAACGTGATCTTGATTCTAACTTAGCCACGTGCAATGATGAGGAGAGAAATTATTCTAACTAGCAATATTAGTGTGAGTTATTTTCTTCTTTAAGGACAGGCACTTGCCCAGCACGTGACGGCGCTGCTGTGGAGCAGGTCCGTGAGGTAGGAAATGTTGTGCCTGAGGGGATGGCCAATTCTTATCTGCGAAGGAACTGCTTTCCTTCTCCTGCATTAGAGCCTTCCTCCTTCATGGCTTTCCATCTCTGCCGCCTTATCGGGAACCGCGGCGGCGTTTCGAGCTTGCTGCTTGGGCTGAGCCTTCCTATCTCAGGAGGCCTTTGGGAGCGCCTGTGCCGGGCCGCTCGCTGCCGAGGGCCGAGCGGCTGCAGTTCGGGCCGTGCCCGCCAGGCCCGCCGGCCCTGAGCGCGCCCAGCGCCGCTCGGAGCGCCGCCTGGCCCGCCGGAGCAGCCGCGCCGCGCTCGCCTCGCTTCTCCAGGGCCCTTCCCGCTGTCCCGGTGAGGCCCGAGGAGGCGGCCGGGCCTCGTCAGCGCCGGGCGGAGCCGCGGCGGGGCCCGCGGGGGGGGCGCGGGGCGGGGAGGCGGAAGCCGCGAGGCCGCGGAGGTACCGGCGGTACCGGCCGCGCCCGGGGCCGCGGGCCGGGCATGGAGCGCTGGGCGGGGGCCGCCGGCGGCTGGGGCTCGCTGTGGGGAGCGGGCTGGGGCCGATGGCCGTGCTGGGAGCTCCTGGCCGCCTGCGCCGTCATCGGCGCCGTGGGCTGGCTGCTGCGGCTGCGGGACAGGAGGCCGGGCGGCCGCCGAGCCGCGGCCATCGCGCCCCGCCCGGCTCCCGCCGCCTGCCCCGCGCCCTCCGCCGCCGCGGGGAGCCGGCACTGCAGCGGGGCCCGCCCAGGTGAGACACTCGGGGCCGGGCGGGGGTGGCGCGGCCCCTCGGCCCTCGGGAGGGTCAGCACCGGGCACCGCCCGCGGAGGCCGCGGGGTCCTTCCCTTCCCCCGGCCCATCCCTTCCCGCGGCCTTTCCCTTCCCCCGGCCCTTCCCGCGGTCTTTCCCGCCTCCCGGTGCCGCTGTCCCAGGCGGAGCTCGGGGATCTCCCTTGGTCCCCGCTCCGCTTTGTCGCGGCGGTGCCGGCGCTGCCCCCACCCCGCTCCCGCATCGCCCCCCTGCGCTCCCCAGCGCTGCACATCGGCGCGCCTTTCTCTTTCATCGCCAGTTGTTCTTAATTTCCTCCCCCTTTCCTGTTTTCCCGTGGCTTATTCCGAGTTTGTTTAGCAGTTCTCTATGAGCCGCGTAGTTCGGAACCGCTGCTGGCTAATTTGGCGGTGCAGACAGAACACCCAGCCCGTGGCGTGGCCACGGTTGTGCTGCCCTGTGCAAATCCCGATACAGCCAAAGACAGGATGTGACTCTGCATTTGCCTCTAAGGACAAACAAAATAACCCTCCATGTCTTCTTAAGTTACTAATTTATGGAAGGATTTAATGAGCAGTAGAGTACAATATTTCTGCCATCCTTAAAAGTCAGTCCTTCGTTCTGCCGTGGTAATAGTGGTAATAGCCTTAATATTTTTTTTGGAAACAGATTCTGCTTGTTTCGTGCTGATGCAGTGACACGAGAAAATACAGTGCCCACCCATTCTTCCAGGTTTTGATTGCTTTGGAAGAGCCCTCAAACATGGGGTTGCTAAAGCAGTTATTCCTATTTGTAAAGGTAACTTGCACGGGCTTGCGTGCTGAACTGCAAGAGGGAGCTGCGTCAGTGCTGCCTCTACTCTGGATCATTTGTAGTTACATAAAATGCATTTTAAGGTTCAAATAATCCCCTTTTGCACCTGCTTATAGCAAACAGTTGAAGGATTACCTTAAAACAGGCAGCTGCTGTTCCTCGTGTTTGCAAGTCACACCTTCTGTTTTGGACAGATCAGAATAGGTGATGCAGGTAAAAATCAATGAATGCTTACCCAGGGTGGCTGAAATCTTACTGTCAGACAGAGATTTCATGGGGGTTCTGTGTTGTCGTTCCAACAGTGTTTTCCCTGTCTCCACAGTAAGCTTAATGTAGAAAACTCTTAATCCTAACAGTAGATCTTAAACCAGAGATTGACTTCTTCACTGTTGGTCTGCTTTGTCATTTTGCTTTGGTTTAGTTGTGCCAGAGTTGTAATGGGCACACAAATATTTCCTTTTACATAATGAGAAAGCAAATTTTGAGCATTAAATTTTAGGTGCCAAGTTCAATCAAAAGATAAGAAACCAGAGAATTTATTCCTTCCCAACGCTTTTTTTTTGCTTAACCACAAGGCAGGAGGAAGGATTTTTGCGTGTTCCTGCCTGTTCTCCATACATGAATTATATATATGTACAGGTCTGCTCTTCTGCAGAATGATTGTGCTAGTTCTGAAACCTAAAAATAGGAGCCTTTCTGAGTTAATTCTTCTAGGCATTATGTTGGCTCTTCAAAGGGTTTTCATTGAGTTGATTTTGCAATAAACTTCCTCATGTCTGAGTTTTCATCTTTACTGTGTTTTTCAGTTATGCAGTCTCAAAAAGAAAATTCTTAGAACGGCAAATTTTATATTCTTTTGACTGGTCTGAGGGCTGCATTTTATTCCTTGATTAAAACACAATGGCACCACATTTACTTTAAAAAATAGACAATTAAGAATTGAAGACAAGTGAGAAGATCTTTTGCATCTGTCTTTGCAATCTTGTGGCCTGGTCAGAAACAATGGGGTTGCTTGGAGGCTCAGGAGTCACCAGGGAACTGGAATCCTTTGAGGATGTAGCTCAGCAGCACCAGCTGTGGCTTTGCTGCAGTGTGGTGGGTTTGTTAAGCAGAAATATTCTCATTTCCTGTCGTTTCAGAAAGGTTCCAGTTCATATTTGAAATACTCAGAGACAGAGGTATGTTCTCTAACCACAGACATTCAAAATCAGACAATCATAAAAAAGAAACAACTCTCTAAGGAAAGAACCCTCAGGGGAAGCAACCCTCAAACTCGCTGTAATAATTGAAAGTCTGCTTAAGTCTGGCATTAAGTCTGTTTTCACAGTGTTTCCTTCAGCTGTGGTTTTCACAGCGAGAAATTTGCATTGGTATCATGTTGGTCACAGTACCTCCTCACTGACCGGTGCAGGAGCTGTCAGTGTGGATTACATGGAGGGAAGTGAACAGGGAGACTCATCTTATCATGGCAAAGAGAAGGATTTTCCTTTGGAAAGGGAGAAATTCTTCCACCTTCTGCTTGTTGTTGGAGAGGGAGATCTGAAGAGATCGGTTGTTTTTGTCTTCTGGCTGTTTGCTCTCGAAACAGGGCCTGGGAAACAACGTGCTGTGCACATAATTCCAGCCTTGCATCGTGGCCAGGGAAAGCCCCCCCTCGTTGCTGTATCATCCTTATGCCTTAAGCTTTTGTCAGGTAGAAATTCTTCAGGAAATAATGGAAATAGTGCTCTGTTTTTAGCAGTTGGTGCTGCCCCTCTTCTTGGGGCTGACTGGTTGCCATGTCCTTGTATTGCACTGCACACACAGGCTGTGCCTTTCTTGGCAGGAATCAAATATTATTCTGGATTGAATTCTCACTCCAGAAGAAATTTGAAAAGGACAAGTGAGGATAAACTGTAGGCTGTACTGTTAAGTAGAACTTGGTGTAGGTCTGATAGCTTAAAAATGTTTTTAATGCCTTGAATTGAAAAGTATTTTGTCTTCTCTGCACTGTAGAGAATCTCATAAAAATCAGAGAAATTGTTGGGAGACCCTTTTTTCCTTGGCTTTAATACAACTTTTAAATAGCAGAAGAAGCGTTGTGATATTTTTTACAGTTTCTCTGCTGTCTTTTTTGCCTTCCCTGCAGGTGAAATAACAATGGATACAATACTGTCCCAGCTGAAGAAGCTTGGCCCCGATGAGCTGAGAGAAGAGATCGTGAGAGCAGGACTGAAATGCGGCCCCATTACTGCAACTACGAGGTTCATCTTTGAGAAGAAGTTGGCCCAGGCGCTGTTGGAGCAGCAGGGAGCACTGCAGGACACGGGATCTGCTCTGCCTCAGGAGGCTGCTGGGAATCACAACGGCCACGGAGGTGCTGCTGAGGAGCCAGACTTTGGGTACTGTGTGGGTGTGAACCCTCCAGAAGAAGATGCTGTGACACACGTGAACTGCTCAGCTCCAGCCTGTGCAGCAGGAAGTGCTGATTCACAGAGCAGTGCTCAGACACCCTCCCGAGATCCTCCGCTGTTCTACGGTGTTTGCCCAGTTTATGATGACATACTGGCAAGGAATGGTGAATACTCATTTCCCTTATTTCCAGTGATAAGCATTTTACAGGCATGTCTAAATAGCCTTTTTTTGTGTAGCAGGGAATATGAACACCACTGCCTTGGTATTGTAAGCATTGCTGACAGTATTTATTTGATCTTCTGAGGCACAGAAACACGGTTATAAGACATCCCAGGTGTTTTGCCACAGTAGTTCCTACTGGAAGGATAATCTGAGAATTTTGTGACCTGTTTCTAGGATCAAATCTGAGATTATTGAAGTAGTGTAACTTTGGTGGTTCTTTGTTGCAGAGAGAGTACATGTTTATGAAGATAAAAAGGAGGCTCTCCAAGCTGTTAAGATGATTAAGGGTTCCCGTTTTAAGGCTTTTACAAACAGAGAAGATGCTGAGAAATTTGCTAAAGGAATCTGTGATTATTTCCCATCTCCCAGCAAGTCCTCCCTATGTTTGTCACCAGTGAAAATGGGATCATTTAACAGAGGTAAGCGAGGAGGTTCATCTCTCTGCAGTAGATGTGATATAGTCTGTTCATTTTTCTGGTGAGACAAGAAGCAACAACTGCACTACCAATATACTAATAACGGGAAAAACTCAAAAGAGTGAAGCACCTTAATAAGCTGAAGTTGTTTAAAATTGAATTAAATTGTTTTAAATGAAGAAAACGTTGCTACTCTTCTAAAGCTGCAATGTGGGTCATGGTCTGCATAGATACATTGCTCAGTAGTCCATGGTCATATTTGTTAGGATTTTTTTACTCATGGACTTCAGGACTTTCAGGTTTAATAAGACACTGATAAAACCTCACAGTATATTAAAACTATACGTAATTGTTAAGTATATTTATAAGTTCAGAAGTAAAATGGTAAGCACTGATCATACTTCCCAGTGTTCCCAGTTGCTAGATTAAAGGGATCCAGGAGTCACAGAACTGCAGAAGCAATTGTTACCTCTTGCTGAATTTTGCTTTTAAGTTTGGATGGGAGTAGACTGGTAATTATAGACCTTACCAGTCCCTATTAAAGCCTGAAACAGTTTTACAAGATGATTAATCATTTTCCTCTGCCTCCCTACTACTGACTACTGGTGTATTTAAACGTCTTGTTATTGTCCTCTGTTTCTTACTCCTGTACATTAAAGATGCAAAATTAATATGTAGTTTAGATTAAAAACTTGTTTTCATGGCCTGGGTCTGAAAACAGTGATCACTGCAAAGAATGTATCTGGAAACAAGTGGTTTGTGTTTGACAGATGGCTTGTGCTCCCCTGAAGCTGAAACTGCCAACAAGGAGAGAGCCAACAGCTACAAAAGTCCACGGACTCAGGATCTCACGGCTAAACTTCGGAAAGCTGTGGAGAAGGGAGACACAGCAACGTTTTCAGAGCTGATCTGGAGTAACCCTCGCTATCTGATCGGGTCAGGAGACAATCCAACGGTGGTACAGGTAAAAAAACCCAACAAAATAGGAACATCCACATTCCTGTTTAGTGATGTGGCTTTTGGGGCCTGATAGCAGAGCTGGAAGGAATGTTTCCTACCTTTCCTTCAGGAGATCTTGTCTCTACCAGTGCGAGGTTTCTCAGTGTTCATTGATAGCAGCTGAAAATGAAGAGAAGCCAGGCGGTTGTGTGTGCTGTGTAAGTCACCCATGATGGAGCTCTCTTTGCTCCAGGAGAGCTAAAGGCACTCTGTGCAGTCCTGCAGGTGAAGAGAAGTTTTATTCAGCAGTGAAAGAATGGTCTTGTCTTCATATAGTATTGATCTCCTCCAAATAATTGCAGTCTTTTTAAAAATAGACTGATTTTTAAAGACCAGGGTAGGGCCCAGGCTGTAATGAGTTGTTCCTACAGCACTGCTTACCTCAGCACCACTATTACATTTCAAAACCATGTACGAGGTACCATTTAGCAAACACTGACAATCTTACCTAACAAATGCCTTCTGTCAGACCAGCTTTGGGAAGCTGTTAACATTTTTTGTGTAATACACCAAAGTACAGCTGAATTACATATATGTGTGTGTATATATATACACATTCTCTTGCTCTTTTCACACACTCAGCTTCCTGCCTCCTTTTATTCTCGTATCTAAATATATCTTCTTTGCCACAGCTTTGCCCTACATGTAGAAAAAGACTATAGCTGAGTGTGAGAATAATTGAATTAATTATGAGAATAATGTGGGTGTAGAGGTGCATTAGTCTTTACAAAAATATTGGTATGAGACTCAGTGTGGGAACCTTTGTGTTTTGACAGTGAAATGAGTTCCATGCATGGCTGTAAGAGAGCTGCTTGGATTTTGGCTCATCCTAACGGTGGTGGCTTTTTTTCCAGGAAGGGTGTAGGTACAATGTCATGCATGTGGCTGCCAAGGAGAACCAACCTGGGATCTGCCAGTTGCTGCTGGACACTTTGGAAAATCCCGAGTTCATGAGGCTCATGTACCCGGATGATAACGAGGCCATGCTGAAGAATCGCATCCAATACATTGTTGACCTTTACCTCAACACACCAGATAAAATGGTAAGATCTGGATGGTGACCTGGTTCTCATAGGAATGGAGGGTGTTAAGGATGTTTCAAAGTCAAATGTGTGGTATTGACCTTATCATCTTCCTAAATGCATATGAATTTTTCCCCTTTTTCCACTGCAGGGATTTGATACTCCGCTGCATTTTGCCTGCAAGTTTGGGAATTTGGATGTTGTTAATGTGCTTACCTCACACCCAGCTATTGTGAAAAATCCAAGAAACAAATATGATCAAACTCCAGCAGAAGTAAGTCTCTCCATGTCCTCAGCAAACCCAAAAATGTTATGCCTAATCAGTATTTTTCATGTTCAAATTTTAGTGAGTGCTGTAGTTAGAAGGCTTGTAGTAAGGTGCTTGTGTTATGAATAAAGTGTAAATTTTTGATAACTTTAGAAGTATTTTATGTTGACTGTATCTGTGGAAAAATTATAGATTTTATAGATGTAGATGGTTTGGTCTTCTATGAATTGAAAGTAAGAGATGGGTAGAGGCCAGTACTGTGACTGTTCAAGAACACACATTGCAGTTGATTTGAAAATGGGGTCTTATGCTTGGCTAACAACTAACATTATGTTAACAGGTAGTTTGTGAAAGAAGCAAGAATAAATCTGCAGAATTGAAAGAAAAGCTGAGAGAGTACTTGAAAGGTGTGTATGCAGAGTTTTGTGCCATATCAGATGTGTGTTCTTTGCTCTGTCCTGTCCTCTGTGCTTTCTGGAATTACAGCTGAATTTACTAATGAGATAAAGTCAGATGGGTGACTGTCTGGGTGCATCGATACCCCAGGAAGAAGCAGCAGGCTGATGTAACATAAACTCCTTAAGGAAGGTTTGTGTCATTTGTTTCAGGCCGATATTATGTGCCCCTCCTGAGAGCAGAGGACAATTCCTCAGCTCCTGTCATCGGAGCGCCGTGGTCACCGGACCAGACGGATGATGGTCCCCAGAGGGCTTCATTGAAATACCCTGGCAGCCCCAAAGATCCAGTGTTGTCCATAAGAGCTTTTGCAGGCCCCATGAGCCCCTCAAAGGTAAGGAGAGAACTTTGTATCACTCCAGTGCCTATTTTTTCCTCTTGATGAATGAAGAACCATTAGAGGATCCTGCACAGTTCCTTGGGTGGTGTAACTTGCTCCTGGTACAGATTGTGCCTCTTTTTCTTGAGGAAATTGTGTGTTAGAGAAGCACAAAAACCTGTAAATATTTTTTTATTCCTGAAAACAGAACGTGGTGTAAAGAAGAGGAATGGAAGTTCAGTCAAAAGAAAGTTTTTTTCCTCCTCTTGGAATTATTCAAAGAGCACCTTTGTCGAACCTTTCATTTCTTACAGATAATTAATTGCTGGAACTTTCTAACATGGAGCAAAGCCTTTCAAAGCAGATGTGAATCAGGTTGAAAAATCTGAACTATGTCTTTAATTTCTAACTGGATGTTAGAAGCAGTTTATCACCTCTCCTTGTTGAATTAACATTTATATATTTTCTAGGTGGAAAAACTGATGACCAAGTAGTAGGTGTTGGGATGGTTTTGGAAAGGTATTGATTGTATAGTAGAAAAGCAAAGTTTTCAGAAGGAATACTTAGATACCTGATAAGTATATTATGAAGTTATAGGTGTTTCTTTGACTCATTTGTCTAATAGGAGTGTGCTGGAAATATGACAGCTTTAGAAATGGTGAATAAATACGATGGAGGGCTTTGTGTCATCTGGTGCTTGAATGTTTCAAGACTGGGTTTTGCCAAGACAATATTTTTTTTTCTTCTAAATGATCATTTTTCTGTTCAACTGACAGAAATTTAAATACCATTTATACTCTGAGAAGTATTACTTTAGGGTGTAAACAGTTCATCATTTTGATTGCTGACAGATATTTTTAATGTCTGAATGTAATTCTTAGTCATCGTGATTTTTGTCACATGAAGTCAAAAAGTGTGGGATTGCACAAAAAAATTCCCCTGAGGCATTCAGACTTCAAAATCAACAGCAAGAATATATTCTAGTAATTGTAGTGATTCTGTGCATATAAAAATATCCCCTTTGCATCCTAGAAACCAGTGACCAGGAGAGCATTTGTAATTAAATAAAATTAGAGTGACATGGCAAAATTACAGGACACTTCTGTTTCCTGCTGCAGACAAATGAAACCAGGCATGTCTGGTGTCAGTACAGTTGATTTTCAGGTGATGGCAGGTTATGGTCTCTCTCCTGTAATGAGCAGTTGGGAGATCAAAATTGAGCAATACTGGGAGGAGTATCCAGCTTTATCCTTCATCCCTGGAGCTGAGCAGTGCCTGTGGCAGAACTTGAGTTCTTTGCCTGTGGACAGCAAACAGCTGAATGTCTTCTAGACCTTTAGGTAGATATTTAGCCGGGGCTGAGTTGCTTCCTGTGGTGGGGGTTAGGTTTTTAATTTCTTTCTGTTTTTTCAAGGCTGAAGAATTTCGCAGGCTTTGGAAAACTCCACCTCGAGAGAGAGCTGGCTTCTTTCACAATGTCAGGAAATCTGATCTGGAGAGGGGTGTTGAAAGAGTTGGAAGGTATCTAAAAGACTATCAGTATAAAAAATTAATAATAGAGCAATTAAAAGCAAACGACTGTGCTGAGAGTGCAGTTATTGCTGAACAATGTGTTGGGGCAGAAGTTACTGCAGAAATATTTAAGGAAGTATATTATAGTTGGGTTTTTACTGCATTTTGGTGTAAACACAATAGCTCAAATGTGAGACCTGGCTTCCTTAGCTTTGGCAGTAGAGATAATTGAACTGTTATTGATGGTGTATGTGGAATGTTTTCTCAAACATTGACTTGCCTAATATTTCAGAAGATGTAAAATTACACACAGCCTGCTTGTTCTGGGAAAAGGAGGGATTGTTAAAAGGGAGCAGAATGAAAAGATCCTAATACAAATGTGCTGCTTTATAAAAGCTGGGGGAGGGGGGTCCTTGCTGTTAAAACACCTTCTATCAGCAACATATGGAAAAAATATACTTTGTTAAGAGCTGACTGGATTTCATTTTTTAAAATAAGCCCTTGCTTCTTCCTACCTTCCCATTCCCAAATAGAACAAGCTGCTGAATGCAGTGTCATTCAGATTTGGTCATTGCTGTCTGATGTCTGCATCCAGTCAGCTTAAAGGTGGCAGTGTTTGTGCTGCAAACTGTAAAATAGTAGATTCAATTTGGAAAGTACTGTGGAACAAATGAGAGGATACTTTGTTTGCTGAGGATGTTCTGTGCTTTTGCAGCCTGCTGGTTGTTGCAGAACTGTGCACGTTTGTGCTCCTGCTCGTGGCTGATAGAACGTGATCAGAAAAGTTATTGTCAAACTGCTGTTTCTGTCTCCACAAATGATCCGTTTTATTTTATTTATTGCAGGGAGTTAGCTCATGAGCTGGGGTTCCCGTGGGTTGAATACTGGGAATTTCTGGGCTGTTTTGTTGATCTGTCTTCCCAGGAGGGGCTGCGAAAATTAGAAGAGTACCTGAGTCATCGTGAAATGAGCGAAAAGGCTCAGCAGGAGACAGGGGAAAATGAAACCTGCAACAGATATAAAACACCCCAGCCCTCGGGTAAGGAAAGGGCAAATGCTGCAAACAACAGGTGGTGCCAAGGGACAAGAGGGAGAGAAAAAGCTCTGCCCAGGGGAAGTCTATTCACCTGTTGTGGTTGCTATTATTAATCTGTTATCCAAACAATCTGATTATAGTGTTGGAAAAGTAGCCAACGACACTGTGAATGTAAGAGAAGTACAACAGGCTTTATTAGATGTTCTTAATCTCTCATATGAAGTACTTTATTTGATTACAGCCCCCAGATAAAATCCTTTCAGTATCTTTTCACTCAGAGCATTTGGGAATTCATCTCAAAGTACAGAATTTTTTAATCCACAGGTACAGAATAAATAACCTTTGACAATAAAAGAATAATTCTTTACAGTTGAGGATGAAAGACAAGGAGCAGAATCCAGGAAAGCTTTTATACCTTGCCATGTGTTTATGGAAACCAACACTTGTCCCAAATCTTTGTGCTCCTTCCTCCCTTTCCAGAAGGGCTCTGGTGCTGGGATAAACCTGGCCTAAGACCCTGGGGGTGGTCATTGGACTTATCACAAGGCTTTGTACTTTGGAAGAGATGAAAACTTAGGCTGTTGTGTATTAGTAACATTTCTCTGCCCTATTCTGCCGTATCCTGACTTTGTCCTTTGTTGCTGGTTAATGGTTGAAGTGGGGGGTGCAGGAAATGCAGTTCTCCAATGACTCGGATGGGAAAGGTTATTTGCAAAAAATACACAGCAATGATGTTTTCGTTTTGCATTTGCAGCTTTTAGTCAGGTTAGTTTGTGCTGTCGTTACATAAATAAAATTGGGGCTTCAGGAGATGGAATAAGGCATAAAAATTGGGTATTTGCTCCCACTTAATTTACTCAGTGCTCAGGTGAAAGCCCTTTTATGTGTTGCTCTCGATTGCTTACAGGGAAGAGCAAAAAGTCCTGCAACTCCATTTCGGTGGGGGCGTTTCTGGACGAGGATGACGATGACATGAGCTTGGAGGAAATCAAAAACCGGCAGAACGCGGCGCGGAACTTCAGCCCCCCGCTGGTGCCGGGGGAGCCCGGCATCGCCGACAGCATCGACGACATCCTGGCCGTGGGGCGGGCGGCGAACATCCTGCCCACGGCCCCCCACGGCCACAAGGCAGCTGCTCCCAGCAGGAACGGGTTCTGCAGCCCCGTGGGCACCGACAGGATCATCAGCCGCGGGGAGGAACGTCCCGCATCGCCCGTCTCCGATTTAACCCCCGAGTTTGAGAGCCTGTCCTTCCAGGAGCAGGAGCTTGCGGGAGCATCCCATAAAATCACGGAAAAAACTGGGAAGGAGGGGGTTCTGGACAAGGCCTGCTGTGCAGTGTCACTGGCGAGTTCTCCTGAGCCAGGAAAATCTGGAGAGGCCAAGTTAAGGACAGAACACAAAACGCCCTTAGAAAAGGAGAGGCTGCCCAGGCAGTCTGGGATTCTGACCAAGGAGGCACAACAGCGACAAGAACTTTCTTCCCAGAAGTTTCTCTCGAAGGCTTTGCCCACAAATGACAATTCTACGTTATTCCTGCTTGGGTAAGAATTGTCCTAATTTGAACACCTTATTTTTTCCTTGGGTTTCTGTTTGCAAAAACAAGATACTTTTGACAAAAGGTTGAGGTGATGTGACACTAACACCACTGATTGCAGTCAGCCTTGAAAACCATCTGAAAGGGCCCCAGTGCTTGTACAGAAGCCTGAACACAGAGCCAGAGGAAGAAGAGCAGTTTATTCTGAGACTTCTGTGTAATTACAGTCATTCATGAGGGGCTGCTGGACAGATTCATGGGGGAACTGTGTTTGTAGAGGAGCACAGTAATCTGTTTGCAAAGTGGTTTTTTTTAGGAATTGGGTTTTTTATTGCCTAAGCAATGCATAGCTGTCTCTCCATGCAGTTGTGTGTCTGTTGTAGGGAGCAGCCCTCGAAGCTGGATGGTGATGTGCTGGCAGCTCTGGAAGCAGCAGAGATCGATGCCCAGAAATACCCGATGATTTCCAAGTGGAAGCTCGCAGTGCAGTCCTACTCCTCCTCTGACAGGCAAAGGTATTGCTGCACATGCAGTCAGATGCTCACAGAGCTTTGTTCTAAATATTGGACTGTGTTAACTGACCGTGTTTCTGAAGTTAATCACCAGCCTTTTTGGCTCGTGTCTGTCCATAAGCAGTAGATGTGCTGTTGGTTGGTAACTCATCCTGTTGTGGATGCAGTGCAGGAACTTGTCTTGCTTTGCAGTACTGAGCTTGTGCAGAGCAATATTAATATTAAGCAATATTAATATCTTCAGGCATCTTTTTATTACTGTTTTTAGCCTTTATTACCCCAGTCCAAAGGAAGTTTGTGTGAAGGATGGTGTGTGTTAAGTTTTTTGAGAGGATGTCCATGTTTTGCCACAGGCTGCCTCTGTTGGGAGGCCTGAAGACATGTCATGCTGTTTTTATGTTTTATTTTTAATATTGATGGTTTTGGGGACCCAAAGTGACAGCTTTTCACACAAGTGGCTCTCTGTGGTAATTTTACTGACATAAAGATTTATTTCCATTGTGACAGACATTGGCCAGAACACTGAGAAGTCCCTTGCTTAGACAGACAACAGTTTATACACAGTCATGATAAAGTTCTTGGAGAACAAGAAGCTGATCCAGTGCCACACACCAGTTGGAAAGGGGGCAGGAACAGAAAGCATCTAGTGACCTGTACTGACTTGATTTTTCTCTTGTTCCTTTCAGCTTCCTTAAATGTGTGAAATTCTGCTTGTTTTAAAAATATAACTGACTGGGTTTATTGGCCACAAAATTTAGAGTAGGAGTTGGGAAGTGCAGCTGTGTTAAGGTAGCAGAGACTGGGGCAAGAGGAATGTTGTGGAAAAGGTTGAAGCAATGTGTGAGGGGGAGGGCAGATGGTGAATGGAAGGGGAGATGCTGCCCCGTGCTAAGAACTGGGAAAGAAAGCAGCTTCCTTTAGTCTCTATATTCCAAACAGGGCACTGAAATAGGGCCAACAAGTACTGGAAACACAAAAGTCACCAAGATTTCTCTGTGACTGAAAGTGGAGTTAGAAACGGGAAATTATTTTCATACCCTGGTTGACAGGAGGGTGTCCTTCTACCACTTCACTTCTCGAATCCTCTCATCCCCTCATCTTTTGACTAATTTTTTGAACGAAACAATCTGATTGTCAGGATGCTTACATCCTTATTCCACTGTCTGAAAGGGGCTAAAATGTAGCTGAGGTTTTGGGTGTAATCCCTGTTCCATCAGGTGAGTAAATTCGTGCAGTTCTTTGACAATGCCAAGGCTTGCTCTGTCACCTCCTTCATTTTGCAGTGCTGCCTCTGCCAAAAGGAATGACACTCCATCCCTTGGAGTTTTAGGGATGTGAGATTTTGACTGCAAAAATCAGGCCTAACAATGCAGATACCAGCAGGTCTGTCAGAGGGAAATGATTTTCCAAGGGTTTTTAATAAGCTGGGTGAGTGTGGATCGGTTACAGTTGGGTGTGGGTGTATTGAAATCTTACCAAATATTTGTACCTGGAGCATATTTTCTCTAGTGGCTCTTAAGTGGCACATCTTAAGATGAGTCATATGTGTCACATATAAAAGAAAGAACAGATGCTGGAAACAGCCTTTGGTCACCCTGCTTTGCTTAACATAGAATTTAGAGAAAAAAGGAAAGGTTTGCACAGAAAAGAGTTTTTAATTTAACAAAGATATTTTGCTCTGCTTTCAGAGAAATTTTAAATTCTGGTTCTTATTAAGAAAAAGTCTGACTGTGTATAGTGATTTAAAGTGCTGCTCTCCTTACCACAGCTTCCTTTAAAAAATGCAAAATCACTTCTTCTTTCTTGCAGTTGGCCCAGTCCAGCTCTGAAGGCGAAATTCCGGTCCCAAACCACCCCTGCTGGCCTTCCAAGTGGTTCAGTGTATCCCAGCTCCGGGAGGAGCAGTCCCCTGGCAGGGAGTCCGGGCAGACACGGCAGTGGCAGCTCCTTCCCTGCAGAGCTGGGCAGTCCCGGGCGCTACAGCCCGGCCTGGGTGCCCCCGGCCCTGCTCCAACCGCGCCACCGGGCAGAGCCCCCCGCCCTCTGAGCACCTGGGATCCCCCTGCTCCGCTGCAGGAAAAAACTACACTGTTACTGAAGTGACACGAGGTTTGTACTCGGCTATTTATTTCTCCTCAGTTGAGGACAACTGTATGTTTAAAAAAAAATGGGATATATGTCTTAATGCCATAGACGAGATGATAGATCATTACTGGTGACATGCAAGAAGTTCATGACAGTGCAGTTGTCCAGTAGCTACAAATTAACCCTTGTTGCCACTAACACGGTGAGTTGAGCCCTCCCTTAGCAATGGTGGAATTTGCCAGCACTAGTTAATTTTATTGTAATGAACACATGGCCCTCTGCTCCTTTCTTTACTATGAACAGGCGAGGAAAAGCATCCTCAGCAAACAGAACCTCAGGAGAGGAAAGGGATGGCAGGAAGGGAGATGTTCTCCTGCTTGCAGGGGGAGCCCTGGGAATGAAAAGACCAAAACCTGCCTGGGTAATGCAGGGAACATTTCCTAGTAGGGAATGTGGCTGTGGAACCCTGTGCATAAGCAGAGTTTGGAGCCAGCAGCCTGGGCTGGGCAGTTCCTCCCCACACACTCACCTGTCTGTCCGTGTGTTCGTGTTGTTACCGACACCAGGATCTCCCCAGTGCTGTAAAATTGCTGGGATTCCTTTCAGTGGTAGAGTGAAGATTAAGGAAAAAAAAAAACCCACATAAAAACTAGCTGATTTTTTTCCCCCCACAGAAGCTTTTAACATTAGCAGATTTTAGTAGTTATTGCACAAAAGCACACGAGCAATAATCTCAGCAAATTTACCAGCAAGATACCTTAATGGTCTAGTTTGTAATGTAGTAGTGTGGTAGCCAGTGGCCCATGAGGCAGCTCCTTATTTCCCAACTGCTAAGAGAGACGAGGACTAAAAATACTTTTCTTGAAATCTAAGCTTTTACTGTGTCTGCAGCCTTGACGTGGTAATGAGTTTTTGTTACAGCAGTCGATAGTTTTATTCTCCAGACTGCTGTAAGAATGACTTGTTTGGACAGCGCAACGCTGGGAGTGAAGAAAGCTTTTCAAAACTCCAGAGTTTTCCCTATCAAGCCTCATGGTTGTAATGTTGCATGAAAGGCTTCCTGAAACAGAGCTCTGAGGTTAAAAAAAAAAAAAGAAAAAGAAAAAAAAAAGACCTTATCTGTTGTTCCAACATAAATGTGGAGAGAAGGGGAGGCCCTGGCACGGCTGTGCCGGTAGGAAGGGACGGATCAGGAGTGTTGGTGCCACACAGGGTGTGAGGAAGCACCGTGGAGCTGCCAGGGAAGTGCTCCAGGCCTAAAGACAGCAGTGGGAGGCAGGAGGGGTCAGCCCAGTCCCACCAGTCCCACCAGTGCCGGGGCGAGTCGGGCCCCGCTCACACGGCAGTGACTGTTCCGTACACAAACCGTGCACCCTCCGTAGGACAAACTACAACACTGCACTTAATGCTTTGGCAAGTTCAGTAGTGCCTTTTGTAATATATTTTTTTAATTAATTAAATTTTTGTTCTTTTAGAAGTTGAAAAAAAAAAAAAAAAGTGGCATCCACTTACTCTGGGCAGATAAAAGAGTTTTTTTCACTGGGCTTTCTGAACAGGATGTCTTTTTATGTCTCTTAAGTTTGATTATCTGGTGCGATAGCTCTCCACTGGGGGAGAGACTCCTCTTCTAGAAATTAAAAAAAAAAAAAAAAAAAAAGCTTATTTTGCTCTTTTGTTAAAATTAAAAGTCTAGTTCCATTGAGCTGGACATTAGAAAGAGCTACTTTACAGAAATGCCTCTCACTCAGTCATATTCCACACACCAAGCAGGGGCTTGGGTGGGTGTCATGCTTTAAGAGACATTTTCGAAAAAAGCAAAACAAAAAAAAAAAACTCACAAAGATGACCTGCTGTTACCAAGTACATTAACTGACTCTTTTATACAGTTTTTTTTTGCTGATGGTATTTTTTTTTAATCTGTTTTTTTGATGCTGCAAGTTCCATGGTCTCAAAGATTTGAAGGTCCCACATACCTACAGTTTTACCTTGAGAGGTTTAGGGTTTGTTTGGAGGTTTTTTGGGGGCAGTTGGTTGGTTGGTTTGGGGTTTTTAAAATAATTTAACATTAATAAGTTAAGTCTTTGTCATTCTGGAGAAAGGACTCGGCTCACACCCTGTTCCAGCCAGACTGAGGGGTAAGTTGCTGCAGGGGCAGCTGCTCTTCTCCACACTGGGCCTTTGAGCAGCATCACCCTTTCACTGAGAGTCTGTTCCTGAGCCAGGAGACCAGTACTAACACTCTAGTTCTTTGGCCTTTTTACTGTTGTTACGCTTTATTTCATGTTTTTAATATTGAACTCTTTGTCACCTGTATGTACGTGTAGCCAGACACCTCCACACAGCCCCCACCCACCCACCCGTCCCTTTCACTTTGTCATTTTGGTTTGGTTCTCTCGAGAGTATTTTTTTAACTGTGTTCTACAATGTGCATTAGTCCAGTGGTACTGCAGAGCTCATTTTTCTAACCATGTGTTACTTCAGCTGTGACAAAAATAGCAATTTCTGTAGCGATTGGATCATTTGTGATTGTGAAGAGAGCCCTTCAACACTGAGCCTGTGGAGACACTTTAAATCAGAGTGATAGTGCTTGAATTGTGTTTTCTTGGCCAAAAGTTCACTTTTAAAGGTGCAAAAGATGAGTTGTGTTTTTGTTGGTTGTTTTTTTAATTAGCAAAAAGTGTCATGTTAAAAATGCAGAACAACCCCACTTTCTATTAAAAACCAAATGAACAGCTGGAAGCGGCCCCCTGTGTGCAGTGTGTGGGGCAGGTGTGGTGATACCTCGACAGGGTGAGTCTGGCTGGGCCAGACCTCGCTCACACAACTCCCTCATCTGTGTGGGTGTGCAGTGACACTGCACTGCACCCCCCGAGACTTAAAAGCACTGCCTTGCAGTGCTGAAGAGACAGAAACTCAGAATTTGGGAAAAAAATATATATTTAAGTTCCATCCTTTCCCCTCCACCTTAACTGGCACCAAAACTTGTTAATTTCTGTCCCTCTGCAGAGAGGTGTTGTGTGTCTTCTGGTTGCCCACCAAGAGCCTGACAGAGGGGGTGTGAGAGAGTGTGTGTGTACACACAGATAAAAATACCCAGCATGTGCATCTTACTGCTGTTGGTGCTCCTGTTCCACGGGGGGTGACACAGCCCTGTGCTGGCTCTTAGCCCAGGTTTACATTTCAGATGGTTGGAGCTGGAAGGACAAAGCTGGTAGATGGAGCGTTGCCCTCAGCGGTGTGGGACAGTCCCTGAGCAGCTCCAGCCCCACCTGCTCATGCAGCCACTCGGCTGAAGAGAAGGAAAGACAGACAGACCAAGTATTTTATTCAAAACTTTTAAAAAGTTCATAGACAAAACCTGATAAATTATTCTCATTGCATCAATGAGAGATAGGTCATGATGGTTCCTCTTGCCCCCACCCCCTGCACTACACAGCGATCTCAGTTTGTTCCCCAACCTTGTCCTGCTGGGATCAAACCAGCCCTTAAACCCTGGTGTGCCCCCATTATGCTCCCCCCAGCTCTGCCCAACACCCTGATTGGTAAGAGAACCTGGCAGTTGTGTTTGCTGTCCCCAGGGCAGGCTGTGCACACAGTGACATTTTCCCAGACTGCAGCTTTCAACTGAGCCAGGTTATTCCAGGGGTGCAGGTGCCCAGCGAACAGCCTTGAGCTGGAATGGTGCTGAGCCCTCCCCTCAGCAGGGTCAGAGCTGGGGGGTGGAGGCACTTTCTGCCCCAGGCCTGTCCCACACATCGGCCCAGAGATGCCATCCCACAGACCCCCGGGCACCCCTGCAGCAAGAGCAGCTCCTGCAGCCCCCTGGACCTGCAGCACCACTCCTGCAACTCAGGGGGGCCATTTCTGTACTGTCAGCTATCAACAAACACAAACCAGTGGGACAGAGCACTCAGCAACTGAAAGCACTTTCAGAAGATTGCTGCTTTCCTTCCATCTTACTGCTACAGACTCACCTCTACAGACTTTTCCAGACCACAGTATAAGTTAAAGGCTTTACAAAACTGAAAAATATTGTTCAGAATACCTTCAAGGACATCCTGAGGATGGCAGAACACTTAATATAAGCAGCAGTTAAATCTAGCACCACAGCTCTGAGGCAAATGGGGGTTTTACCCTCTGCTTTATGCTCGTAACCTCCAGGCACAGTTTACATGGGCTTTTTGGGGGCAGAAAACAATGACACAACATAAATATACACACTTAACAGCTTACAAAACTGAAGCTTTATCCCTTTGTCCTTTGAACAGCAGAATACCCTGTTTGTCACTTCTGCAGGAGCTGTGACGAGCTGGCTCATCTTTTGTTTTAGCTGCAGTGAGATACGAGGCTGCTCCCACACCAATCACTTTCCTGCACAAGAAAAATATCCACAGGAGCAAGCTTTGGTTAGAGGAATTCACGGCAGGGCGGGGAAAAAGTCAGTGCTCTTGCAACCGCTGAGCAGACATTCAATCTCAGTATTCCACAGCTCAGCTCTGAGTTCTGGGAATACTTAAGGACTGGACAGCTTCAGGCTTACAAAGGTTTCTTCTCTTCTGGACTGAAAGGCAGATATGAATATGAAGGAGGCAAGGGGCTAAAGGACATTTTAAGACAGCATCACACCCCAAGGTAACAAAAACTCTAGTGGTACTGTGGCAGAACGTGCTAGTGCAAAGAGGCTGAGGCAGCTCCTGGACAGCCATCCCTCCTGCTCCTTCAGGTGCGAGTGATTTTGTCAGGGGGCATGAATCCTGTGTCCCCCAGCGTTCGCAGGGCCACCCTCCCGTTGGGGCGGATCACCAGGTGGGTGATGCTGCCGTTGTTGAGAGACAAGCGCAGCCAACCTTCTGGGGGGAACTGCAGCGCCCTGGGGAAGAACACACAGATAAATTACATCAACATGCCTGCACAGCATCACCTTCGGCCCCACAAGAGGGAGGGAAGGAAAAAAAAAAAAAAGGTTGGGCATTCTGCATTTTGCATGCCAATGCTCCCAGCCAGCCTCAGAAAAATCCTCTTCTTGTGGAACTGATAAAACCACAGCATTGGTACCTGGACTGGGGCCAGCAGTGCCCTCAGATAAGCAGAGTCCAGCAGATGGGTGTGATTACTGCTGACAGGATTAATGTGGGCAGACAGAAGGCAGGAGCTCAAATGGAGGAGGTTGCCGGGAGCGCTCCGAGCGACCTCAGCATGAACAGGAGAGTGCAGAGCACGGTCCAGGCTGTCCCTGGGGCAGCTGCAGCACCACAGCTCCTGTGCCACAGCTCCTGTGCCACAGCTCCTGTGCCACAGCTCCTGTGCAGGTTGGGGCGGGTGGAGCAGCTGGCTCAGCACCCCCAGGGCCCTCACGTCCTCAGCAGCCAGTGCTTGTCACACACCGTGTCACCGACACGGGCAGGTGACACAACCACAGCACACACACAGGGCCACTCCAGGGGCCTCCACGGGTCCGTGGAACAAGCTCACCAAACCCCTTTCCATCAGCTGCATCATTCCCTGTAAGGGGTAAGAAACAGCACCTTGTGCCTTCCACAGAAACACAGCGTGACAGCTGGACCCCAGCTGTTCTCAGAGTCCTCACTCAGCCCCAGGAGCTCCATCCATTGCATGGAACAGCTGGAAGGAACACCCTGCTGCCTCAAACACTGAACAATAACTTGGTTTGGGCTCTTAGGACAGTCTCTTAGAAAGCCCAAGAAATTAAACACCAGCTAGAGCCAAGCTAGATTCCAAGGGAATGGGACATGGATCATGTTCAGCTGTGCCATCAGACAGCCTGGAGTAGGAGGCACAGAAGAAGAGTTAAAATGAAGAGGGAAGGAAGAACAAAGGGAAAAAAGGTTTGTAAGCATTTCAGAAAATGCCTCGGTAAGAGCAACATGATATTTTTTGGCACGGGAAACAATATTCTGTTTACCTGATCAATAATTTTAAGTACAGCAATTTTGAAGAGCTCTAAAGCAGCCCAGGGAGCAGAAAGGCTAGCACTTAACTAGCTCAGCTAAATAAAGCTAACTGAAATTGTTGTAGGTATTGATCAGATTAAAGTTTAATCACATCTGTCCTGCTCACAACAAATTATCTTACAGACAGTGCTTTGTTGAGAAGGAAGAGGAATAAAACAGACTCAGCTGGCTGGACACAGAGACAGGCAAGGATCCAGAACTGTTTTCTCCTTCATGAACAACCCTGATGTTATCGGAAAGCTCCACTCTCCCCTTAATCCAATACTGGATGTTACTGCAAAAACACACTAAAAGCAACTTGAACGTAACTCCAAAATCTCCGTTAGTAAAGAATTCCCCAAACTAAATCAATCTTTCATTGTGCAAGACCAAATTCATGTCACTTCAAGGAGACACATCCAGTCAGATGCTCTATTTGTTGTCTTTTCCAACAGTCCCCATGGGCACTGTCCTCAGGTTCATGGAAGCAGAAACACAAGGTATTACAGTAACTGTTCAGGTGTACCAAAAAGTTCTCACCAATTTAGCCATTTCTGCTTTAGAATTAGAATGAAATTGTTCTAATTTCAAGTGTATCTTGTATCTGCAAATGAATCCTGCAATGAAGTTGCAGAAGCAGCTGCTCACAACGCAGGCACCGATTCCAACCCCTTCAAACAAGCCAAACCAACAATCTCCTATCTCAGCGGTGCCATAACCCAGCAGCACCTGAATAAAGCCCCCCTGGTGAGGCAGAGCTGGCCCTGGCACCCCCCAGCTCCCACCTGCACACGATGTAGCGGATGACGTTGGCGTGGCACACGAAGATCTCGTAGCTGTCCTCCTCCTGCTTGGCATCCGCCCGGTGAATGAAGTTCCGGAAAGCTGCCTCGATCCGAGCTCCATCTTCGTAATACTGCTGGAGGCAGCCAGGGCAGAGTCACACACAGCTCAGGGCACCCTGCGCTGCCACCAGGGCCTACCCTTCTCCAGAGCCCTCCCTTACGGGGCACACCACTTGAACTGGAGGGATTTTAACTCTTCTCTGCACTTACTGGGCAGCAGAAGAGCATGCAATTATCTAAAGTCTGTGATAAAAAAACATCAGCTCAGACACTGCAAGTTATTGCTACAGTCCATACAGAATATACTGAAAAAAAAACATAAACAACAACAACAACAAACTCCAAAGAAACAACAGTTACCACAGCTTCTGGTTTCCAGTGGGAGACTGGAGGGTCTGGTTCTATAGGGGCTCCCTCTCTCAGCAGATCAGTACTAATTTTTTTGACTCCTGAAACATCAAATACACATTGAGAAAGGAGCTGTTACTTTACACGTTACTACAAACAGCCCCACAACTCTACAGTCAATGCATTTTTCATAGTCTTTCTTCCAGGGAGGCTTCATCTCCATCCTAAAGTCCATTTTAGTCCATCTCTCCAACACAACTGTTTTGCCATCAGCAAGACAAAGTTTATGTCAGCTGAGAACAGCCAGACCAGCTTGGCACAGCAAGCTGAGCCTTCCCAGACTGCTGCCCTCTGAAAACACGTACTGGTACTTTTAAAGAGATACTGGAAACAAGCAGAATGACAGTTGTAGGTTTCTTTATTACAGACATATTCACACAGGGCTGGAAAACGGCTAAGTGACATCTCAGCCTTGAGGACAAGCTTAGAATTCTACTGGAGGCAGTTTGAAGGATCAGAAGACAATGAGAAATTAAGGGAAGTGTCTTACCTGGGAGATGTTTGCTTATAATTTCAGTTGTTTCAGTTGCTCTGGTCATGGAGGAGTGGATAATCTGATCAAATTTTAATCCCAAGCTTGCCAGCCTGTGCCCAGTCAGCTCGGCCTGCTCTCGACCTTAAAAAGGACATTCATTACATAAATTGGTGACACTCTCGTGTCCCACACAAATCATAAAAAAGGTGTCCAGCAGACATGAAAGGTCTCCATCGATGTCAGGGTTCTTCCTTTCAAAAAGCAACTGGAAAGAATTTTTACCAGAGTCACTGCTTACTCAGACCAAGCTCATTGGCTGGATTTCAACTCGTACTTCCATTGGCACAAAAAAAAATTGTTTGCTTTTTTTAATTAGGGGAAAAAAAAAATCAAAAGTTATTGATCAGCTTTCACTAAAATCTGCAATATCCCTGCCAGCCCCATCCCAAGGAAGTCACTTCCAGTAGAAGCAGTGCTGAGCCAGGCCACCTGCTGGGGAGCACAGAGTGGCTCTCAGGCCTGACAGTGACTGCTCATCAGCACCAGCCCCAGAGGTCACGGCACCTCAGCCTCGGGAAAGGCTCCATCCGTCCCCAGGTGAAAAGACAACAGACAGGTTAAGTCATTTACTTAAGGCACAGGATGAGACAGGATTAAGATTAGACTTTGTTACCATTTAAGATGGCACCTGAGGCCTCACATTAGCCTTTCACTCCTGTTTGCACACTGGTAATTAAGGTTTGGGAGGAAAAAACCACCACAGAAACAATTCTTCGCCCTCTCAGAACAGTGTTGGCATATATATATATATAATCAAAAAAGCATCCACTGCTTTTAAAGGACACTACTAAAAGTAATACCAATTAGCATTTGAGACCTACTGACAGGATCAGTGAATTAACACAGACAGAGGTTGTCCTCCTTTCAACTGACCGATCAGCAGCACTCCCAGAAACAGTGACAGCAGCAAAAGTGAAATGTGTCTGATTATAAAACCCTCCCAAGTGTGACACTGTGAGTGACACCTACCGAGTGGGGTCAGAGTCCTGTCTTTGTCAGCCCGGCCATCCAGGTTGTACTGGGAGTGACGGATGAGGAAGATGTGCCTGGTGGCTTTTGCTTTGCAGTGATCCAGGCGGGAGGAAAGTTCTTCTTCCCCGGTTTCGTCATTTTTCTTTTTGAGGTTGATAAGAGCCAGTGGTTCACGTCTAAACAAACACATTTAAAAAGACATTTTCAGGTAGGGGAGACTAAAAGACAGAGGAATTCCACAGGCAGATATCCTTGCCTTATTTCCACATATAACTGAAGCACTAACACTGACAATTTAGCCATTTGTATCACAAAGCTTTATGTGAGAGGTATAAAAAAGCCTGCATTAAAAAAAAAGTTAATGTCATAGGTTAAAAGGTGTAACCTGACTTAGATAAATCTGCTGTTTAGTAAAAGCCACCTCTGAATTAATTCTTGGGAAATAAGAGGAAAAACACGACAGAAGAAATTAAATCCCAATGCAAGGAAATGGTGTACACTAAAACAATATGACAGCCACAGTCTGTCTGGGCAAGAAGATTATAAACACTAGCAGTGTTTATATCTCAGTTCCTGGTGATTCAATGGTTGTTCTTGGGATTTTCAGTCACAGGTGTAACAGCAGAGTTTGTGACAAGAAAAACTAACCAGGATGGATACTCAGGAAAAGAGGAAAAGGTGTTGACTGATCATAAAGGAAAGAAAGTGCTCCATATCTAAAATGCCCTGTGAAAACACTCAGAAAATTTGCTCTTTATCAATCACATTTACACCAAATGACTAAAAATACCATCCCCCCAACGATATCCTCGAAAGACTCCAACCTTCTGCAGTGCACACTGAGAATTATCTTTAAACTAGGTCACGTCAGGTCTCTCCAGTAACTTTATCTGGCAGCCTGGAGTGTGCACTTATCCTTTCATCTTTTTCATTCCTCTTTCCCCTCATGCCACTGTCATCTTTCCTGCCCTTGTCACAGAGCACACCAGCAGCCCTTGCTGCACATCCCCCAGACAGCTGACCTGGCTCCTCTGAGGACACGGAGGATCCTCCCCTCTCTCCCCTGGGGTCTCAGATTAGTGACAGTGACACCCACACTGCACCATCACCACCCTCCCTGTCCAAATCTGCCCCTCCACTGATCCTTTACCCACCAACACAAACCCTTTTGCTACCTTCTCCACCTCAGAGTGAAAATCTTTCCCTTGATCTCATACCTGGAAACCAGTTAGTCTGTTTAATTCCTACCAGACTTCACTTCTTCCTTAAAACTTGTTGATTGGTTGATTTTTTTTTTTTTAATCAAAAATACAACTTTCATTCAGTTTGAGACAAAGTAATTTAGTCATAGAAAACTGCAGCTTCCCGTGCCTATCTGTACAGCTCTCAGCAAGACTGGCTTTGGAAAGCCCTGCTGCCTCCATTTTCCTGCAGTGAACACATGATTTCCATCAAACAGTGAGGCTCAACACATTTCTTAAGCTGTTAAAGTTCAGCAAGGCATTCAAAATGAAACAACAGTCCAATAACAAGACATTCCATTCCTATTTCACAGGATACTTCTTTTGATTCACTGGAAAATACACTGCTGGAAAGATACATTAGGAAAACAAAACAAACCAAAAGATTTAAAATAAATTCAAGCACGTTTGTAAAGCAGCAAAGGGAATAACTCATCTGGTGGCTGAATAAAGTTTTTCACGGGAATGAAACCTGTATGAAGTCTTCTCCGTGACCTGAGCTGCACAATTCCTGTGCAAGGGGCACACCAGCAGCAAGTCTGGCTTGCAAAATACCTGCACACTTCTGTTTCACACTTGGAAAGCCATCAGTTGATAACAACACTGTAATACCTGGTTACCTGCTCACGACTTGACTTTGTCAACATCAGATGCCCTGTGCTTTTATAAGCCATTCAACAGCTTTTCACATTGAGTGCTTCTGCCAACAACATCCAAAAATCAGAACTGAGATTACAAGCAGGGACAGCCAAAGCCACAGCACACCAACTGGCAGACAGCAAGGAGAAGAAACTAAAATTGATCAGTGGTAATACATTAACACTTGCACTGTCTGCACGCCATGGAAATGGTGACACTGTGCACTGTCACTGACTGCCATGCAGTATCATCTGCTGTACTTGTTCAGGCAATTGCAACAGCTCCACTGCTTACAGCACAACCTCTACTTCCTGGTTTGGTTAAAAAAAAAAAAAATAAAATACATGAATCTGAAAGTACCTGAGAATCCCTGAAGAAAATCAACCTTTTAGCAAAAGCAGGAAGGCCTGGAGCTGCAGTTAAACAAGCAGCTTTGGTACCTCCCTCAATGTAACTGTGTATCCAGATATAATCTTATTTAATAAAGGTTTTATTTTTATCACTGCGGTGTACATAGCCCTACTTACACGACCATTTGATCCTGTAGCCTCTCAAAACCCAAAACTGGATGCATTATAAAATAAAAATCTGTTAGTGCTTAAGTTTGGATTTACCATGATTAAACTGGAGCCTGACATAAGTCTCCCCAGGGAGATAATTCTACCAGACAGAAGCTAAACGAGCCAAAGCTCAGTACAGATATCTGCACGTTCTAATTAAAGAATGGTAAAATATGCAGTTAACCCTTACGTGAATGAGTTTCTGCACTGAAGACACAACACCATTACCTTCAGCAGGATTTAAAAGCAATAACTGGCAGGTTCGTGAGCAGCAGGCCCAGAGCACGCCCAGCACCTGAGAGGGCTTGGCACCCACACGGGCACTGCCACCGACCTGGGAAACCTCGCTGCAGATCACAGCAACGGGGAGATTAAAAAAAAAACAAAAAACACCACCACAAAAGAACCCGCAGGTCTTCTCCCCAGTGCTCACAGCATCACAACCCCGACGCTGAGCAGCATCAGAATAAAGGGCTCTACCTGCCCAGGGGAAAGTCTCCGAGCTGTCTGAAACAAAACCCGGCGCTGGCACGTCCCTCCGGAGCACTCCAGCGTTCCAGGGGTGCCCAGGAACTCCAGCTCGGAACATTCTGCCCTGAGCACTCACCCCCGAAATCCCACCCGGAGCGGGTCCCGGGGCCCGCCTGGCCCCTGTACCCCGGGCCGGGGGCTGCTCGGGGACACCCCGACCCCGCGGGCACGGCCCCCAAAGCGCCCACCTGTCCCAGTTGCTGTCCCAGTATCCGCCGCTGCCGGCGGGTCTCTCGATCCACCCCGGGGCCGGCGGGCAGGAGGCGGCGGGCGGCAGCAGCAGCAAGCCGGGCGGCGCGGCGGAGGCGGCGGGCACGGCGGAGCCCGGCGGGCGCGGCTCGCCCTCTGCCCCGCGGGCCGGCTGCTTGCCCACGACGACGGCGGAGAGCAGGACGGAGCCGCCCGCCAGCCCGCAGGCGGCGAGAGCCAGGGCGCGGCGGAGCGACATGGCGGGGCGGCCGCGGCCCCTCAGCGTACAGCCCGCCCCGCGCCGCCCGCCCCGCCCCGGACGGAGCGCGGCGCGGGGCAAGATTCCTCTGCGAGCGGGGAGCACGGGGAGGCACGGACCCCTACAGACCCTCAGGGACCCCCATAGACCCTCAGGGACCCCCATAGACCCTCAGGGACCCCCACAGACCCTCACGGACCCCTGCAGACCCTCAGGGACCCCCACAGACCCTCACGGACCTCTACAGACCCTCAGGGACCCCCACAGACCCCCACAGACCCGGCCCGGTCCCCTCTCCCCTCAGCCGCGGTGTCCGCGGACCTGCGCCCGCCTCAGGACGGCGCTGCGGGGGCTCAAGGGAGGGAGAAGGGACTGCTCCTGCCTGCCCGCTTCAAAACCGTTTTCCGCCCCAAAACCATCTCCCGGGGCACCGGGAGCCCGGGGGGGCTGGGCCGGGGGAGCCCCTGCAGCCCTGCCGGTCGGGGTGCGGGTTTCGTGGGTAAAGCGAGCGTCAGAGAGTCCTGCAGGTTGGAAGAGACCTGTAAGATCATCGAGTCCAGCCAGTAACACAGCACTGCCAGGTCCATCAGTTACAATCCCTGAGCCATTCCACTGTGTCCAGCTCTGGGCTCCTGGGCACAGGAAAGGTAAGGAGCTGCTCGAGAGGGTCCAGCGGAGGGTCACAGAGATGATGGGACTGGAGCTTCTCTCCTACCGGGAGAGGCGGTGGGAGCTGGGCCTGTTTAGGCTGGAGAAGAGAAAACTGAGAGGGGATCTCATCAATACATACAAATATCTCAAAAGTGGGTGCCAAGAGGATGGTGCCAGACTCTATTCAGTGGTGACCAGTGACAGGACAAGGAGCAGTGGCCATACACTAAAGTACAAGAAGTTGCACCTCAACATGAGGAAGAAGTTCTTTACTTTGAGGGTGGCAGAGCACTGGAACAGGGTATCCAGGAGGTTGTGGAGTCTTCCTCTCTGGAGACATTCCAAACCCACCTGGACACGTTCCTGTGTCATCTGCTCCACCTGCCCGGGCATTCCCATCCCACCCCTTGTGCCTATGGCCTGAACTTCCCTCAGAATCCAGAGCTCACTGCGGCCCCTGGCATTGCCCTGGGCAGAACAAATCCTGTGGTTGAACTGCAACATTAATTACCTGTACATGGGCAATGGTGCAATTAATAACCTCAAACAGAGGCCCTGGGGAAAGAGAAGCAGAACAGAGCCACCTTTCTCTGAGCTGACATCCCAAATTCAACAGTTTCTACCTGTTAGATTCAGCAGTTTGCAAACGGTAACAGAAATGCCAGCAGATTTTACAGATTCCATTATCCAGCCTTTGTATATTTAATTATGCATTCTTACCGTTCCTGTCCACCTGTTCAAGCTTTGGTTCCATCACCACATTCCCCACACTACAAATTCTATGATACTATTCCTGTTACTCCAGTAATGTGCCATCCAAAGCCCATTCCCCCCAGCACACCAATGTGTTCCCCAGAGCACTAGGGCTCCCTGCAGGACTCACAGCAGGGCCACAAGAAATGCCTGCCAAAAGAAACGCTCCTTCTGCTGAAGCTGAACCACTTTCCAGTGGAGTGTCTTTCCCCTGTCCACCACTCTGTGTCTCTGTCTCACACCCATATGGTGCAGAGGAGACACAGATCTACTCTAGCACAGGTCCTCTGGCTCCTGGGCATTTCACAGACCAACAGTGGCTCCCAGGGGCCACTCAGGTAAATCAGACCTTGATGAAAATTTGCTACAGACTAGGTGATTTTTCTCCCCCTTTATCCCTCTTGCCCGTTCATTCTTTGTATTTAAGGTGCTCAGCTTTCCGTTTATTCTTATCCAGCTTTAAATTGTTATTATTTTTCTGTAGATTTATCCTGGAAGTGTTAGCCCTTATCATAGAGGCAGGTGTGTGTATCGATAAAAGAGCCCAGAAGGAAAAAGTTTAGTTTCAGAACCTCCCATAGAGTTCCTCATAAACAGCACAGTCCCTTTTCCCCAGGTCTCAGTCTCCAGTGTCTTCATGACATTGTCACCAACTTCTACCAGGGCTGAGCTCTGCTCACCCCCAGAAAAGTTCAAGACTGTTGTTAAGCAATAGTCAAAACCGTTTCCTCAGCCAGAAAAAGTATTGCTGAACATCTGGGTAACCTCATTGCACTAGAAACTGAAAATGGATAATACTGTTGTTTGCTCAGTGCCGCATTTGGATGTCATTCTTCTGTGCTAACACTTCCCCATCAGGGATCTCCTGTGCCTGTGCTCACATTCTGCAGCTTGGTTTTGCTTGGATTAGCTACTAACACACTCACACAATTCATGTGCAAAAGCCTTTTGAGATTACCTTAGATTTTACTCAGTAAGTCCAAAAATGTTATTTTTAATTAGATTATGTTTACAATTTTGTAAAACTTGGAATTCAGTAAGGTTAAAATAAAAAAACACCCCTAAAAATAATTTGCTGAAAGTTACCACTGGCTTGATTGAATATACAGTCCTGCATTTCATCAAGAACCACTTAACCTCCAGCTCTTTGTTCTTTATATACATATTTATATTGCTGCTATTGTAATCCAGTTTTATTGTGTTGTCCTTCATCATCTGTGAGCAGAAAATCCACCTAAGAGGATAACAACCTACTGATGGTACCCACTAATGGAATTATTCTGTTAGCTAAAACAGTAAATGCTTGTGCTACTGATGCCATAGGTCCAGTGCTCAGGCATGATTCCCAGGCAATTATCCCATTTCTGGGGTTGGATGCTGAGACCCCTTCAAGGAGGATGCCCAAGGTCAGGGTGGCTGCAGGGGTGAGTCTGTGCTGGGTGTTTTACCACGAGCTACAGGCAGAGCAAGGGCAGCTCTCCAGCCTACAACTGGCAAGCAACATTTATGAACTTTCAGGCATTTTTTTTTAGACAAAACAGACTAATAAAAGGACATCTGAAACCAGGAAAATGTGGTTTTGAAAAGCCTCTTCCATGACCCTTAAAGTATTTACTCACCATGTATCACCTTCCCCTTGTAAAAAAAAAAAAAAGAGTAAGTTTATTCTCAAAAGAGAAAACAGAGAGAAAAAGTTAACATTATGTCATTTGATCCACACGTATTCAGACACACTCTGTGGATTTACTGCTGGCCTTTTTAAAGGAAATACTGATGTCATCCTGGCCTGCTTCAGACCCTGCAAAACTTAAATGATACACTAGTTTAAACTTTTGGGTTATAAAATTATGCTACTTAAGCACACTCGAGATACATTTTTTTATAGAGCGAGAGAGAATACTGCTTTTATGCAACTTTGATTGGTATGATTTGACCAAAAAAAAAAAAAAAAACCAACCAAACAAACAAAAAAACCCAAAACAAAACCAAAAACAAACAAACAACCAAAAAAAATATTTTGCAGGGGATCCTGGCTTCCTGACTGTGTCTGACTGCTTTGAGAAGGGGGAGCAGCACTACAAAGTTCTGTGTCTGTTAAATGCAGCACAAAATTTGGGGAGATTCTGCCATGAAAGAAAGCCCACATTTATATATTTTAGCAGTGATCCAGATGTTGAATTTAATCTAGGTGTTGTGAATCACCCACTGAGGGTTCTTCAGATCTCCCTTGACCAGAAAAAGAGCAGCTCGTTTAAGATGAAAGCCTTGTCCTCTCGCCCAGACACACTCTCCATAAGCACATTTCAAAGTAGGCTTTGCCTCATCTAAAGCATTCACAGCCTATCATGAATGATGAATCCATTTCTCACACTCACTATCTTTCCAACTGAAGGAGATTGAAAGAAATATTTTTAATAACACTGGGCATCCCTGGTAAACTGCAGTATCTCAAACAGAGCTGTGACTTGCTTTGCTGGGGCTGAATCTCCTTCCTTCCTCCTTCAGGAAGGATGGGTGAGCCTCTGTAGCACCCTGGGACTGGAAATTAAAACCAAAAACTCTCCTTGCAAGGTCTTGTACTTCTTAAATTGTGTCTCGCAGCTGATCACTAGCAAGTCCTCAGTCCTTTAACCTTCAGTCACCTAAAACCAGAAGTTTTCACTCTACCAAACACAGTCAGAGTTGCAAATTGAAAGACACACCAAAAATGTAGTTGTGAAAGACCTCAAAAAAAAAAAAAAAAGTAATTCCTGAACTGGAAAATTAGTTTTATTAACAGTCTCTGGCCCTTTCATTAAGTAAACACATCCAGTTCTGCCCCTGGAGTCACACTTATGAAACTAAGGGTTTATAACAGCAATACTAACACTGCATTATCTAATGTAATGCTCTAATAAATAATGATGTATCACGCCAGAAGGGTTTAATTTGAAACAGATGGTCCAAGGAATAGAAACATAAGCAAAGTATTTCACTGTAATCATTCTCCAGGAAACAAAAGGGGATTTGATATTACTGTCTCAAGGAGCACCTTCCCCCCAATGTTTTTGTCTTAGATAACAGTAAACTCTGATTTTGCTAATGAAGCACAGGTGCTGCTGATTGTGCCCAAAAACAGAACAGAACTCAGGCATTTCTCCCAGTCCTGAGTAGCAAGTGAGAATTTGCTTTTGCAACAGCATTTGCTGCCTTGGCAAACTTCAACTGATCTCTCTTTGCCCCATTTTCTTTTTTTTCTGCTTTAGATAGAAAAAAATAAACCTGTAGTTGTTATGGTCTTGACAATGTTGGATTCTGTTGCAGTCATCACTGAGCACTTAATATTTAGGCACTGCAGTCTATGGCCTATAAAGCCAGCACTGCTTTTAGGTGCACTTGCAAACCACTAAACAACCTGAGCTGCCAAATTCACTCAGCAGGAAAGAGAGTGCTCTGCTTGCAGAAGCATCTGAGTACCGTGACGTCCATAATTACACACTTGAGGAGATTGCTGGTTTGAAGGATCCATGTAATGCTTTACAAGAAGTACAAAGGGAAAATTCGAGCTCCCCCAAAATATCCTTTCCTCTCAGGAGCTGCTTCAGATATTCCCTGCTTTGCAACTTCAAAAAAACACCAAACACCCCACCCTAGGGATGAGCTTGGCAGGGGCCGCTTCTTTTCCTGGAAGCAGCATTTAAATGCAGCGTTTTCACACACGAGCTGCACTGAGGATGTGTGGGCACAGCCCTGGGATGAAATGGTCTGGGGGGAAGTGACGCCACTCCAGGCCTGGAGAAGCTGTGGGCTGTTCAGCCCCACCCGTGACATTCGGGAGCAGCAGCTGCGGCTGAGCCAGACGAGCTGTCCTGGCACCCCCAACTCGAGACTGCACCGACCCCTGGGCACAGAATCATCTCCCTGGGGCAGGGATGATGAGCACCACCCCCAGCACTGCTCCCCCCGGCACTGGGGTGGTTGTGAGCACTGCTCCCAAACAAGAGGAGTTAGGACAGTTCCTGTGTCTGATCAGGGTTTATTTTTGCCTCAACACAAAAGGCAAAGTCCAGCACTGAGGAAACAGAGTCCAACCTCAGTTATGACAGTCAGCACCTGGATCCTGTGGAAGGATTCCAAGCTTCCATTAGCCAGACCTGTCCTACAGCGCAGCACACACAGTCCCACGGTGAATCTCCCAGCTGAGAGCACCACATGTGATTTCACCTGAGAGATCTCGATTTTTTTATTTTCTCAATCTTCAAATAGAAAATCATGGGGAGCATCTCCTCATCTTACAATACTCATTACTGCACATGTCGTCTCTCTGTCTCATCCCCAACACTAATAAGCACAGGACCTAATTATCCCCGTTTATAAATAACTTTTCTCGTCCTATCTCTGTCCAACAATGTTTTGGCAGGCATCCTCAGCAGAAGATTTGAAATTATGTCCCTGCCAAAAGCTATTGCTGCTGATGAACCACAGCACACACAATTGAAAGGCTGTGGCTGGTTTTATAAATATCTTTGCACATACGTATCTATGTAAATGTATGTGTATATATATGCGTGTGTAGCAATTTGGAAATTGCTCTACATACAGATCAGGCAAAATGGCATCGTGGCTTTTTCTCTTTTCCAATTGAGCTCATTCAGTCAAATTTTTGCCAATGTATTCATGCATCTCCAAGGGGAATTTTAAGGACCTTCAGGTGAAAATCAGCCCACTGCATTGAGCTAGTTTTAATTTATTCAAGTCACCAGTTATAGGATTCAAGTGATGAATTTACCCTTAAGCACAGTCATGGAGCATCCAAGGAAAAATCAAGTCATGTCAATGCAGGCTAAAGAAGACATCACTGTCACAGCCCACACAGGGCACTGCCAAGAACACCAGCAGAGTGGAGATATATTTTTACAGATATATAAGTGGATCAAAACCAGAGAGGACACCCTGAGTCTCTTGTACTCAAAAAGACTCTCCATCATTTGGGACACGGGGCTGAAATGCAATCCTGCAGCACCCCAGGCGTTAGGGATACATGAAGGGAAGCTGCAGAGATCTCTCTAGAATTTGTGCACCAACAAACAACGTTATTCCTTCTCTGACAACCTTCATGTGCTGTGAATAAGGAGCTGTAGATAAACAGATACGTATTTCTGCACAACACTAAAACAGACACCAAAAAAGACAGGAATTATTAGCAGTTTTCTCATGGCAACACAGCAGCTCAGTCCTTGCTCTCAAGAGAAGATGTAAAAGGGGCTGGATTTGCTCACTGCCCATGACATGTCAGTGTGTTCTGTGCCTCAACAGCACATTGCAGGGCCCCCCTTTTTGAGGTCACTCCCAACCTACAGCCATTCCTTTCACTGTATTTCTGCTCAGTCATATGAGTTATTATTACATCTATATGAACAACTATTCCAACAAGCAAGCAGGGAAGAGCAGAAGTGCTTCAGGCAGTGAAGCATATGGTCCTTGGAATGAGGGCTGAGCAGCGTGGGGGCTGTGCAGAGGGTTTGGATTATAGGGAAATGGGCTGGGGGTCAAGGGAAGTGTCAAGGCAGAAATGTCTCTTATGAATTTACTAGAACAGCTTTCCTAAGTCAGTGTAAGACAGAGATTACTGTCAGCAACACCCATCAAAAACACACAACAGCTTCCTCCCTGAGCATATGACCTTAGTTATGCTTTCAGTTGAGGTTAAATAGGCCCCAAATCTGCCCTACTGCTCCTATGGGAGGAATCTGCTTGGCTCCAGCTGCTCAGCTGGTCACAGAACCACAGGGCTCGAGCCTCTCCCAAACACAACACATTTGTGAGGTCGGGAAGTCACATCCCCACCCGACAGGGAGCGAAGAGAGGCACTGAGGGAACAGGAGTCAGCAAGAATCTACCCTGGAGTCAGGCCCCGGTGCCAGGATGCCTGGAGCCCATTCCTGAGGCTGCAGTGCAGCTCGTGTTGCCAGCACGATGCCCAGTGTCCCTGCGTTACTGGGAATCCCAGCACCTGCTCTGAGATGCTGGAGATCGTGGCCAGCAACAGAGCAGTTTGTCTCCATTCTGTCCCAGTGTGCCTGAGAAATTAGTCATAACCAAGTACCACCTATTTATAACTACTTGCTTCTCTTGTTTTTAAGGCTGTTATTTTAGATAACTGTCAGTGAGACAGCAAGGGCTGATCCCAAGGCCAGATGGATTCAAAATACTCAGGCTGCAAAAACTGGATCATGCTGTTACTCAGTGAATTTACTCAGACACTGCAGTTTCTACAAGATGAGCTTTTCCTAAGAAAAAGTAGCATTGGTTTGTATTTAAAAAAAAAAAAAACAACAAAAAGCCTTTCACCATCTGTTCCAATGACTGTACAAGAGAAAAAGCTGACAGCAAAGATAGATTCTGCTAATCCACCTGTGCCCAGCACTAGAACCAGATTATAATGCCATTTGATGAGCTTCCACAGCCACTTCCAAAGGCACATCAAGGATAACGAGGCACCATTGATATTAAAGGAGAAACTACCACTGATTTCAGGGGAACCAAGATTTCAGTGGCACAGCACTCAGGAGCTTCTGAGCCATTCTGAAAACAGGGACTGTCATTTTAGCTGTTCACCCCAGCTATCCAAAGCTGGTGGTTTTGGTGTTAAGAGCCCTACACCGAGTCCCCATTGCTGACTGTGCAGTGATATGATTTGCTGGAGCCAAACTCACAGAGCTGGGTTTAGTTCCTTTAGTTCCTTAGTTGTTTTAGTTCCAAACCAACTGTGCTAAGCAAAGCACAGCCTTTGGATGGAAGGCTACTTTTCCCTTGAAGAGCTTCAGGCATTGCTAACCAGACACTTCCTTCCCATCATTTCTTTCAGTTCTCACTGAGCTCAATGGGAGGGTTTCACACATAAATACAATGCTCAAATAAATCCTTGAAAATCCTGCTCTGACCCCATATTGAAGCAATAGATGGACAGTCCAAGCCCCAGCGCAGGCTGGAGTTAAAAGGTGCAAAATCAACCTCAGAAGGTCGAATATGGCCCTTCTGGCTTTTACAGGCACATGCTCCATAAAGTCTGCTGAAAGAAAGGCCTTTGAATTACTTATGTTTCTAAAACTGTTTTATTTAAGAAAGGGGGTATTTTTTAAAACACCAGACTTACCTGTGGCACCTCCTTATTCAAAAATCCAACTAAACCCCTAGAGAAGCTCATGATCTGGCAGAATCTGCTGCCTGAGTCACGGACAGGCTATGTCAGAGCTCTACATTCCTGGCAAATAAAGGGCAAAATTACTGTCTGAAATATCCACCCCAGGGATGCATGTGAAGGTGAACAGCATGGCAACACAACATGAAATAACTTGTAAGGCAAAGAAACATGAATCATCTTCCTTACAGTCAGGAGATGAGTCTTTTCCATGGCCTGGAACACAACCACTGGCAGAAACAGTTTCCAGTCTACTTTATTTGCTTACATTTTAGTGAGTTTGCTTTCGTATTTTGCTGCTGACATGACCTTTTTGTTTATCAACACAGATCAGTTCCATTTAAAATACATCAGAGTAGGACACCTGTAACTAGTTTTACTTGAATATATGTACACAATTACATATACATTATATACATATAGGCATTATATATATACATATAAATATATACACATATATATAAGGCACTGGAAAATGTACCATCACTTCTCTAGGACTGTTTTAATCTGTAAAAGTAGATCATATTTCTTCACATAATTTGAAATGTCTAACCAAGACATTTTAAAAATGTTTCAGGGCTAGAGATACCAGCTGTGAAATAAGCCTTACTTTAAATTTCAAGTTATTTTGACAAGATGAACAAAACCTATTCTAGTAGTAATTCTAATCTATTTATTATAAAACTGCTTCTCCCTTAAAAGACATATTCACCTGTATAAATAGTTTCCTTTGTCTCTCCTTATTATGTTCCAAAATGTGAACTTAAACTTGTCCTGCAGAATAAAAAATAACAATAATGAATAAATGAATACAAACTTGGATAATTTATCCATTACTTAGAGAGGGGAAAGCCAAGATTGCTGTCGGCCAAGACACGATTAAATAAAATGTATTAAAACAGATCATGAGCTTATAGAATCCTCTTTGATGGAGCCAGCATCAATGGAGCCTGGTTTGGCCATTTCCTAGAAAAGGTAATCTCTGCCACGTGAAGACACGACAGCACACAAATGTGAGTGGCATTTATGAAGAACATGCTTCAATGGATCCCTGCTTAATGCAATTAGCCTAGATATGCAAATGATGGCATCAGAAATCCTGCAGCAGCTGCAGGGCCTGGCAACTGTGCGTGTTGTAAGCCAGCCTGACAGAGCAAATGGACGTCTTTTCAAAGACCAGAAAGAGGCAGATGAAGACGGATTAAGAACTGTACATCTTTGGGATTTATAAACCCAGATGATCTGGACAGAACATTTCAACAAATAGCATTAACACATTTTCTTTTCCAGTGGCTCTGTAGCAATGATTTGCAAGTGTTCTGGATCACAGGATCCCTATTAACCCCACAGCTTGAACAAAAACCAGTACAGAAAACTTCATTTAGGGTTGTTTCATGGAGCACTTGCTGTGACCTCACTAACAGGGTTCATTGGTCACAACCAGGAGACACTTCTAAAGACAGAGCATATTCCTACTCTACCAGCAGCCTCTTGACAATGAGATTTAACCTGCAGTCACTTCTTTTAACGTTTTGTCACGTGCAGACTTCGCACCAGAACTGGCCTTTCCAGTTCTACTCTTCCAGTCCCGGATTTGCACGAGTGGGAGGGAGGAAGGGCAGAGCACCCCGGACCAGCCCGGCAAACGGATGTGCTGAGGCAGAAACGGACACTCGAAAATACCGGAGTGACTCAGAGGTTTAAAAAATATATATGTATTACGAGAGCCACAAAAAAGGTTACAGACAGAGCTCCACAAAGCCTGCACAGATACATTCCAACAACTCAAGGTGGCAGAACAGGTGAAATACAGACCATAGAAACGGCTCGACAGGAACTTTCCGCACTGTCAGAGACAGCGAGCTTGACCCCATCTTCCCCCCACACACAGAAAAATATTGACTATATATATATCTCTCTATATATCTCTAGTCTGGCCCACAGATACAGTCCAAAGGAAAACCACATTGCAATTTCCACGTTAGGCTTGTAGGAGATTGGGCATCATCTGAGGAACGTCCACCGACAGCCCAGGAGGGGATCAGCTCGGGCCAAGCTGCCACAACTCTGTGCCTGGTTAGCGACTGGAACAGCAACACTCCACAGCTCATCTGCTGCACGTGGCTACTGACACGCAGCTCTCTGCAACCCCTGGAGCTGGCTTGAACCAAAGTGAGTAAATACATTTGTTTTGCTTAATTTAAAAAAAAAAAAAAAAAAAAGCAAGCAAACGTAAGATAATAGGGCAGCTCCTGTTATCACCTTCCTTAAAAATTCAAGACTTGAAGAATTCTTGAATGCACTTGCTTACAGACATATTTGGAGACTGTATTAATGATCTTCAGGAAGATTTGCCACCCTGAGGCTTTTTTTTTCCCTTGTTCAGGTTGTCTGCATCCAGTTTTGCCACGGGGGCCAAATGCTGGTTGTCTGTCAGTGCAGTATTTGGCCCGGAGTTTCAAAGTCTTTGCTATTCAGACTTTCCTATGAGGTCAACAAACAAAGTAGTAAAAAAAGAAAATATTAAGGCTTCAAGTAAAAATATTTCCTCTCTCTCCCACCCACGTAGTAAGGTACATTTAATGTCATAATACTCAATATATTACACAGTTAAAGATACAGAGATCCAACTTTTCAAGGCAGGTTGTACTACGATGAAAACCTGGAAGCTAAATGGGAGCGGATGGACAGGGAACAAACTGCTAATAAAATGCAATATGCAATGAAAACTGATGCATAAACTAAACAAAAACTATTGCTGTTTTTTAAATAAGTAATACAGTCCACAGCTACAAATAAAAACATGTTGACAATATTTAAGACTTCTGGGACATGAAATCAGCATGACAAAACTAAAGAAGCTGCTTTACAGGACGTGTTAACTCGTGCTGGATTTTCATGGCTGATCCCCACCCACCATAAATTAGCATCAATTAAATGAGCTTTGATGGAGCCACACCAATTTATACCAGCTGAAGATTTGGCCTGCAGTGTCTGTAAAAACAGGCTATCTATCTGGGCAGAAGAACCTTGCTGCTAATCTGTAATCTGCTTAAAGAACTACACTTTTAACATGGGCTGCATTCTGCTCAAAAAACTAGATTTAATAAATAGGTCCCCAGTCCCACAACGGGAACTATGGAAACAGACAGTCAGATTTGTGAGAAAATAACTGCAGGTTCAGTGCCTTGGATGAAAATGAGGCTGGATTTGCTGCGTGCAATCTCCTGTTACCAGTTCTGCTTAGATGATTCTTTCAGAAAATTTGAATCATTTACTCCAGGCTACGTGCACTGAACTAAATGCAAACCTCAAAAGGAAAGGAAAAAAAAAAAAAAGGCTTTGGTACCATTGTAAACCTATGAAGAAGCTGAATGTCTCTCAACTGTGGGCAAGACCACTCACAAAATACAGAATCCTTACTTCTGAACCTGGACTGACACAGTGCATTCATTTTTCCCTCCCTTACCCCCTGTGAACCATGTCAAAACAACCCTGGATATAAGTGCTTTGTACACACAATACTGTGTTTAGTCTTACTGAGAAATCCTCTCATGAACTAATGTAGTTAACTCCAAAGGCTCGCGGGCCCTTCAAGTTCCTCAGTAGCTTTTTCATTTACAAATGCAAGAGAAAGAGCAACCAAAGTGGAGCATCACTGGGATGCAAATCTCAAATGTTACACTGGTGCAAATGTTGAGCCTTGCTTGCATGAATTTCATGTACATATTCCCAGATACATGATCAGATGTGCCCCTGTCCTGCTCCCCAGCCCAAACTGCCCGTGTCTCATATCCCCTCTTTTCAGGGCTGACGTATGGCAAAAAATGATCCTTTAAAAACAAGTCATTCTTGTGATACTCTATGCACCAGAGTGAATTCCAGTCCTTAAGGAAGTACTGCATCTTCCTGAGGAGTTGCCATCAGGGCAGATTGCAGACTAGTAACAGTTGAAGATGGAAGAAATCGGTAAGGCCACCTGGTCTAGCCTCTTGTCCCCACAGGCTCACCTCTCACAGAAATTCTTTTAATGACTTGTCCAAATATAGTTTGACTGTCCTAAATAGTTTGGCTCCAAAACTCTGCCTTGGAAGACTATTCCGCTGCCCCTTCCCCTCCCTCCTTTCTGCCCCCTGCTAAATGTAGACCATTGATTACCAGTGACAACCCTTGGATTTACCTTTGGTTTTGCAACTTTTGAGTAACCCATTTGTCAAATTATACTCGATTCCCCCTTCACTGCCTGGCCAGTGGCACGTTTTAGCCCTTTAAATCCTCTCATTAGTCAGCCCTCCAGTCCTTTCCTGTTGCTCCCTCTGTAGCTGGTCCACTTTGCCAGCACCTCCCTGGTCCCACGGTGCCCCCAAGCCCAGGATTCCATGAGCCAGGGAGCAAATCTGCACAGGAAGACTATTGCTCCTCTGCTCTGCACGGCCCTCCAGCAGGCATTTAAAACATCACCACAGCAAGAAAATGCACACTGATTTCTACCTCCCTCTCTCAGAACTTTGGCCTATTGCAGATGCTTTCCAGGTTTCTCCCCTCAGGCAACACAGAGCATTACACAGAGAGATGATTAACTTTCCTATGTTCTCTTCAACCTTTGACTCCAAAAACTAATGTGATATACAAGGGACATAATAACCATGTATTGCAGCAGATGTCAAGATTCATCAAATCAAAGTATAAATTTTAACCAGGCAAAACTAAGGGCAATATTTGCCTTCTAGAACAATTAATCTTAACCCACATGAAAACAAAGATGTTACCAACACATTCTGAATTGCTACCTGGAGAGCTCTTCATTATAGCCAAGGATTGAAAAGGATTTCACCCCTTGAAACAAATATCCTGAAAAATGATGGATTTGGCTCTCTAGTCAAAACCATTCAACAGGAGAACCAGGTGGGAAGTCAAGGTTTTGGATGCTCACTGGCTCAGTGATAAATAATAATTTTTAGTGACTTTGGCAACAGTTGCTCAGGATATTCTTAATTGCACACATGATCTGGCTAGTTAGCATTGGTCCAGATCTCAGTACTTTTGACTTCTGAGGTGGTAACTGAATGGGAAGGAAAAGGAGATAAGGAATAGAGAAATAAAAATCCATTTGTCCCAAAATTAGCTGGGCCAGAGTCCTCATATTTGTGATAAAAGTAATGCACAAATTTCTTGTTTCTTATAGTAAAGTCGTCTTTAAATCCAACAAAGTAAAAGTAGTTTTCTGGAGACAGGAAAAGGAAACCTCAGAATGTTAAATACATTTGATTGATACTATTTTAAAAAGTTGTTCCCCTGGGGAAAAAAAAACCCAAATGGAAAATCCTTTGTCTAACAGTATTGAAGACCAGAGGGAATGTGCTAGTAATTAGGCAGACAGAGAATTTATATCCTTTAGATGTACACTTGGCTCAGTTACACACACTGTAAATTCAACAGCTCCTGACAACCTTGCTGAGGGATTACACAGACGGCACCAGGCAGGGCAGTAAACCAGGTTATTGCCTAAATCCAGCAGGTAACAAGGAGGGTGCAGGGAGAGCAGCTGACAGCTGTTTAAAGCATGTTCCCATCCAAACATCTCCTTCCTTATCTGCTTGGTTTTGTTTCCAAGCCGGAGAAGCCTTTAAAGCCCAGAGGGAGCGAGAGGTGGGAGCGGAAGATCCTTCAGGCCTGGCGGTCCTTTTTGCACAGACACAAACGCGCACACAGCGTCACGACGGGCAGACAGTGAGAAGCTGATGATATCCTGTCTCCTGCTCCCATCCAGGACCAGGGAGGCTTTTGAAGATGACGTGGTGTTGGCAGCCCGAGTGCCCTTGCCCTGTTCCCTCTCAGGAGGAGGAACCCGCGCGGCAGCGCCGGGGGCACGCGGGGCAGTCCTCGCGCAGCAAACCCGCCTTCCACGGCAGCAGGAGAACAGCAGCTGCTCCTCGGGCTCCTGCGGACACATCCCTGGCCACAAGAACCGGGAACAGGCACGGGACAAGCTGAATGACCCTGGACTGACCGTCACAGCACAGCTGGCACACGACAGACTCGCTGGACAGACTTCGGTGCCCTCCTACTCAGCACAAACCCCAGGGCTGGGGTGTGAGGTCGTAGCCAGTTCCCGCCAGTTCCCTTCCCTCTTCAGGAAGAGTCTGATAGACTGTACAATTTTATTCCCTCAAGAATAAGGCTGCAGCTGGTTTTTGGCCAAAAGAGAAAAGATGAAAACAGAACAAACCCAAAACAAGAAAAGGAGAGTGGCCGGCCGCTGCTGCTCCTTCTTTGTTGGTGTTTGAGTCTTCACAGTGCTCCTTGCTTCATGGCTGGCTGAGTGGATGGCTCTTTGTTTTTAACTAATTTTATTTTACACTGAAATTTCATAGGTTGTTCCACCAACTCCAGACACCTTCTTAACATTTGAGTGTCTGGCAGGGCTGACAGGCGTCCCCTGGGAACTCGACGTTGAGCCCAACCTGACTATTCCTTTTGGCTGTCCATTGATTTTACTGTGAGGTGTCTTCAGCTGCACGTCATCCCTGCACCAAAGGAAACAGCAAAAGATGCCATGTTAGTGACAAAGTGTGATAGGAGAATGGCTTCACTCGGGATAAACAATTACCCCTGTTACCCTGAGTCCCAGCACTGCAAAATATTCAAGCCTGGGAGCAAGCTGCTTGAAGCCAATGCACTTGATGAAAAGCCACTGAAATGAGAGGATTTATCTGGCCATTAGGTTAGTGGATCAGACCCCAGTAATATTTGTTCATTTAATTACTTGCTTAAATGCTTTGTTGATCTAAATTAATTGCATAAACATCTGTAGGATGCAGGAGGGTTTAGCTGTCACCACTACTGACCTTAAGCCAAACTGTGTCTTACAATGAGAAAGAAAACACTCAGGAAAAAAAACATTTCCCAGCTAAATATTGAGTTAAACAAAATTATGTTGCTCATCTCTGAAACATGTAAGAGAGGTGGATTGGTAAGACTTCTTTATGATAGAAGACATAAACTGAATCAAGTCAGGAAGTACTCTGGGACGCCTGTAATTAAAGACCATAATCCAGATGGACTCTTAAAAATAATTTCCTTTTTTCTGTGCCAGGGAGCACGGACAACAGGCTCTCCTCAAAAGATCTTCTAAATCTAGGCTACCACACACTCAAGCATAACATGTCTCCTCCCCAGGATTCTTGAAGTAATTAGATAAAAACCTACAAAAGAACTTGTGTATGTTCTGGAAGTATCAGCATGGCTGGGACTGCTGTGTCCTCCTGCCCCCAGGATGGATGATGTGCACCCAGGATGGATCATGTGCACCCAGGATGGATCATGTGCACCCAGGATGGATGATGTGCACCCAGGATGGATGATTGCTGGGCTTGGCCTCATTCTCGAGTTGAAGAGCAGGTCCTGCCCAGAGCAGTGCCCGGGGGCTGCCGTACCCTCCAGAACGGAAGGCTCCCGGTCTGCCTGCAGACAGAGGCAGCTGAGCTATTTCGGACCAGCCTGACCTTTTCTGGAGGCCAGAGGGTTTGGGGTTTTTTGCCACTTTTCTGAGGCAGTCTGGTGTGACAGCTGTGCCCTGGAGCAGCAGGTCCATCCGCTGCCACCAGCCCGGCTGTCGTGCCGTGGTCGAGCTGTGCTTGCACCAGAGCCGTGGGGATCTGAACCAGCAGAACACACAGACACACATGGGCTGATTTCCCAAAACACTGCTGTACCCTCACACAGCTGAAATAGGTAGGGACCAAATGCTAAATACACTAGAGTATTATCAAAGCCCTAATTTAGTGCTGAAATTCTCCTGAAGAACACAGTCTGTCTCCTGGAATGAGGCACAAAGGAGCTGGGGAAAGGGGAGAAGGGAAGCCATTTGTAGTGTTACTGCCAGAGAAAATGTGCCAGGTTTACAAAGCACAGAATGCTTGTGGGAGGTTTACTTCACTAGTTTATTAAGCTATTTATTTATTTATTGATCTAGGTACTTGACTTTAGGAGCTTGAGTGAAAAAGATCCTCTGCAATGTCCTCACATGTCTACCACTTTCTTTAACACCTGATGGGATGGGACCTGTAGCTATTTTGCCAGACATTGTATTCTTCATAACCTCAAAGAGCTGAACAGAATTTACAGGCTCTACCTTTTAAACAAGCACAGTGTAAAAGCAGCAACAGAATCAAGAACCAGAGACTAAGGAAAAACAAACAGCTTTTCATATCATCATCCTTCCTAGAGCAGCAGCTGACACAGCTGGGTCTCAAACAGAGGGGCAAAGGAGAGTCCACAGGTCTTTCACTGGAACAGGCTCATTTTTCAAACACACATGAAGAGGAGAAAATGGCTCTCTACCTTCTGAAAGTCAGATCTTCCAAACGATCTTTTGACAAATAATCTTTACAACTACAATTCACTGTGACTTTTACAACTGACTTGACCACCTGCAGCTCAACCTACAGCAAACGTGCAAACATTTTGTTGTGATGATGTTGCTGGGGGGGTATCACAGAACTGAGGAGCACCCACAAACCTCCCACCCTCATGGCCTACACCAAACATGTCGTCTGGGTGGTGCCTCCAGCGCGGGGCTCTGCACCTGCTCACAGGCAGATTGGCCCTGCCAGGCAGTACCTAGGGCAGTACCTACCTCTGTGCTCCCACTGCTTGCACCTCTGTGATTTCCACAGTGTTTACAAACGAGACAGCCTTCGGGCCTCCGTAGGAGGGCGACCTGGGCATCCCTGTGGGGGACGACGGGACCTGGTGGCCCGGGGATTTGTAGGAGCCATTGCTCACCCTGCCCTGCAGCGCCTGATGGGACTGCACGTTATTATTGGCTAAATCAGCTTGCAGAGAGGTTGTGGAAGTCCTTGGTGCTCTCGTCATTGCACTTGAGAGCGAAGACACCGAGGACTGCAGCATAGGGTTCCTTGTGCTAAAGCTGGTGGCAGCCATCAGGTTGTCCCTGGAGCCGTATCTGATGGCCACGCGCGGGTCCTCGGAGAGCGTGCTGACCTGCTGCAGGCTGTACGAGCTGGGCGTGTCGTAGACCCCCGAGTCTGCAAACACCGAGTCGGGGTGCGAGTGCAGGAGCTTCTCCCTCTCTTCCATCTCCTTCCTCTCCTGGATGGAGGCCATGATGGTCTTGGAGAGGTTATCGTAGCGCACCGGGGACGGGTCCCGCTGGTGCGGGGCGGGCGCCCCCAGCACGGGGCTGAAGCTCTGGGGCGGCGGGCGCTGCAGCTCGCTGCCCCGCAGGTGGCACATTTTGGCTGACAGGTACGGGGAGTGGTACCCCACAGAGCTCACTGCGGAGTGGGCCACGCACTTCCTCCCCGAGGGCGACATGGGGTTCAGCAAACTGTCATAGGAGAGGCTCCCGTTCCTGTTGGACAGGGAATTGGGAGAAAAGATGCTTTTGTAAGGGGTGGAGGCCGCCCCTTCAGACTTTATGGGATGGAGGGGCACTTTGTCTGTCCCTCTCCTGCCAGCGGATTTCAGGCTGAGGGATCGTGAATTGATGGCAAAGGAATCTATCTGCAGTGGGGAAGACTGATAGGTCTTGTGCAGGGAGCTCTTCCGGTAGCTGGGGATGTCCAAGCTGGGTTCGGACTGGTAATCAAGGCTCCTGCCATCCTCTTCTATCAAAGCCCCTTGGCTGTGTCCCTCCTGCAGGGTGATCTAAAACAGAGGTGAAGATGAGAAACAGAAGCCAATGTCATGTCAGTGACAGTGGGTGCAGGGGAAGGAAAGAGCTGGAGGTCCCTCAGATCCCAGCTATGACACAGGCTCGTGACAAGGAACCTCCTCAGTCCTGTCCAACGTGTGGATTAGCACCTCAGGAGCAAGGAGGAGCCATTCCCAGTAAGTGCTGAATAATACCGACAGTAATAGATAACTGACACTGAAAACACTCAATGAGAGACCTACACTGAGACTCAAGTCTCAGTCAAGGTAAATCAGATTGTAATCTGATAATAGTGCCCTTGGAAAAACCACTGCACGTAAGAGTTTTCTACAAATAGCTCTTGAGTTGAGGGATGTCTGGGTTTGTGTGCTGAGACAGAAATACTTCCTGCTTCATTTCAACGCACTGGGGACCAGGACACTCTTATCCACTTTACTCCCTGCTATGAATATTCAGTAATTCTGAATTTCTGGTCATAGGTCTTCAAAATTAGGCACATGAGCTTAATTAAAGCAAAGAGGCTCCTTCTCACCATTTAGGCAACAAAATGAAGCAATTTTCTCTTTTTTATTGCCTCTGCAGGAGAAAGTGGCCATATCAGAGAAGGAAACAGAGGCCATAATTTATTTATGCAATGAAAACAGATAGGACTTCACTTTGGTTTACTCTGTGAAAATTGCTTACAGTTCTGTTCACTTAAAACGCCATTCTGTGCTAAGCAAATCATTTTTGCTGTTATTTTTAAAGAAGAGTTTGCCTTAATGCACAATAAATTGGCTACACTGGCTCTGCAAACAAGAATTATTATCAGTCACATTTAATTACAAATGCAGTCAACACAGGTTGTTTTTTATCTAGTTTCTTTCAAAGGAAAACTACAAAGAAAAAGCTAAATTATAAAAATCTATTTTGTTGTGAAGTTTTTTAAAGGTTTTTTTCTCTGAGTAAGAAGACAGAGAAACATGCAAACCAGCTCCCTGACTCAGAATGCCATGGCTTACAAAGCTCCAACCTGCTAGAGGGTGCCTGTCAACAGAATATTTGGAATTGGATGTCAAGCCATTTTTCATGTAATAAAGTGAAAATGAGAGGATATTGAACTTTTAGGATACAGAAACACACTGTTGTTCTTGTGTTCCCTTTCACAAGCCAATCTTCTCTTCACTAAGTGAACAAGTCCAGAGAATAAGATTTACCATTCCTGCAGTAAGACTAACACTTGAACTTGGTGGTAGCTGGAATTCCACCATCTATCACCATCTTTTTTTTCAAAATGGGAAGCGTTCTCAAAAAGCTTTCCTCACCATTTAAGGAACATTCTCATTACAGTGTTGCTGCAGACAATTGTATTTCTCTACTGTATCTTCCTCTCCTTACTTCATTAATATTTACTCCTTCCTATCACTCCCTTCTTGCCGTTCCAGGGGTGACACTGGAGGGGCTGATGAAATTAATTTAAATTAATTTCACCCACCCGCTGGTGGGTGAACACTTGGGTATGTAGTGCAAACATACAAGTTAGACCAGTGATTTTCAAACTCCTGTTCTCCGGTCCTGGGGGCCAAGGAATATTTTCAAGAAATCCATGAGAAATACACTTCAAAACTCCCAAAAAAGAGAGAAAACTGCCGAAAATCCAGAGCTTATCTTTCCAATTCTTTGGACCTCAGTTTTCTTGGTAGGAGAAAATGATGCCAAGTGTCAGGAAGGTGGGGTTTTTCCATATAACCCAACTGTGTTGGAAAGGTGCTAAGGAAGGTCAAACATGAGAAGTCTTCCACAAATTTTAACAAAAATATCTCTTGGGATGCTTAAAAAGTTCTTTCTGTTTTGCAAGCTGACATCTTAAGGAATCAGTGAGCACGGTGACTGCTGGCTACAGGGTCTGATCCAGCCAGGCACTCAGCATGCCCAGCTCCTCTGAAGGGAATGAGAGGTGGCACCTGTGTCAGGAGGAAGCCAATGGGAGGTGACACTTGTCAGCATCTCAGGCTGAGCCCCTGGCCCAGCAGCAGCACCCGCCCCGCAGCAGGACAGCAGCAAAGCTGGCAGCTCACCGTGTTTCATGGGCAGTGTCACACCCCAGTGCCAGCTGTCCTTACACCTGACACTCACTGGGGCCCTGCAGGGCACTCACCCTCAGCTCCAGGGGCCCTGTCTGGGGCAGACACTCCCAGCTCACTCACCTGCTCGGCCGTGGCGTGGTAGTGAACTTTGGGGTTGTTGCTGAAAGCTGGTCGATACTTGTACATGGCAGGAGTGGGGGGGCTGATCAGTTTGGGTGAAAGGCCACCTTCTGCAAAAGAAAATAAAAAAAAAAAGGGCTTTCTATTAGAATGGGTGTGGCAGAAAGCTGGCATCCATCAATCCTTCCTATCCGTGGCCCTCCACAAACAATCTGCTCTGGAAAGAACAACACTTGCAGTGCTTTTATGCAGAATTCCACAAAAATCAGCGGGGCCCCTGTGAAAGCAACAGCACATTGCTGCCAGATCAGCAAGGCAATGAGAAGAAGAAATAGTATATTAAGTGGGGTGACATATTTTGGTGAGTAATAATTTTGCCTAATTCGAAATTCGAGCTCTTTGGGCTGAAATCAGCTACTAGATTTATCTGAAAGAAAAAAAAAAGTTTTTTTCATAGCATCAAAGTGTTTAGTTCACATTTTCATAAATTAAATAATTCAGTTTGCAATGCCTAAGCATTTCGTGTTAATATTTCTGATTCCTTAGATCAGAATTACATTTTTCATTTAAAAATTATCAAAAATTTAAGGAAGGGCTTAAAAGAGTTTATAAACTCTGCAAAACTGATGGAAATATCCAACCTAGGCTTGAATTAACCACTTCAAGCTGACTTTTCTCTCCCTTTCCTGCTGTTAATTCCCCTAGCTTGGAACTCCTATAAATAGAAAAAAAACTTAATCCAGGTCCCATTAATATTCTGAAAGAATACCACAAGCCTTTCAAAGAGGCTGAAGTATTTTCTTCTTAATAAAAATAAAACACTGATCACACAATATACCTTCACTGGCACCCAGCTGCCCTTTCAGCTCCGAGTACTTGCTTGGATCTCCTTTGGGTGGGAGAGGTGGTTGGCCCTCCATACTTTTATCCTCCAGACCTTCCAGGCTAATTTTAGACTGAAAATGATTAAAAACAAATCAATCATGGCATGAAACTTGGTTAAATAACAGCAAGTATGTTCTGTATCACAGAACAAGAACTACACCTGTAATGACAAGCAGGATTTAGCATCCTCTGCAGATGAGGATGGTCACATGTCAAATCAGCACTGCCATAACAAGCCAGTATAATGTTATCTGCACTCTCCTGGTCTACTTGGCATGCCAAGTACCATTATCATCTCACTACTTCATGTGTGGTACAAGACAAAGGTGTTTTCTAGCATTTTTCAGCCACTTTCCACGTAGCTCTCAGCAAGCAGCTCTCCAAAGACTGTAAGAAGTAACTACCCACAATAATCTTGCAAGCTGGCTTCTTCTGAATCCACTGCTTTCTGCAGGACTGAACAAATCCTTCTCTCCACTTCATGCCAGAAGAAACTCAAGAGAGAAGAGGAGTTAACTCAGTTCTGAGTCAATATTCCTTTCCCTGGACCACAGGTGTTCCTGCAGCCTGGAAGCTCGGAACATTCTCTGAGGTAGAAAAGCTGAGCTGGTGGTACAGGGGTTCATTCAAATTAATTTGAACATCAAGAGGTGACAACTCCTGGGACAGAAAATAAATCCTGCAAAGAACAGGCACCTCTGCCAAAAGAGGCCCAGAGGCTTTCCATTCTAGAGCTGCCTGTTACCAACAGCTCCTGGATCCAGAGCTGCTGCTGCTGAACCTGAGAATGAAGTACATGCCAAGGACTCCACTCTATCACCTTCTCCAAGAAATGCATCATCATCTCAAAGAGATTTGGCAATGACAGCCTCATTCCCAGCTGGACAATGCTCATCCCTGCCCTCCAAAGGCAGCTCCTGAAGGCCTTACCTTGCTCCTGTTGAGGTTGGCCTGGATCCCGTTGTCGCTGATCTTCACTGTGATCTGTCGCTCAGATAACTCAGGCCTGAGGAAAGGAGGCTTCACACTCACAGCCTGCTTCTTCTTGGGCTCCACCACGTACCTGATTAATTGTGCAACAGTCATCATTAAAACAAACAATCACCCAAGAACCAGGCTCACAGACAAGCAAATCTTCCTGCTCCCAGGGTACGATGGAAGAACAGGCAGAGTCCAGGTGAGCAACCTCCACTTATTTCAACAGATGTAATAACTGAACAGCAGTAAGAAGATCCACTGGGGTTTTTTTTAGTGAGCAAAAGGAGAGGATGCAGTAAAAAAGCCCAGTTTTTAAAGCAGTGGTGGACAAGAGCATGAAGAGAGCAGGAGAGGCCTATCACCAACAGAAGTGAATGAGCAGATCTTGCCCAGTTAACACAAAACATCTGCCCTGGGGTGGGAGTGCATGGCTGGGGGAATAAACCCAGCACGTGGGAGTTACCATGGAGATGATGATGTGCTGCCAGTTCTAACTTACCACAGGGTGACTGAGGCATGGTTAGTGTTCAAAATAATGGAGGTAAAAGAGGCAGACAGGTCTGGAGGAAGCAACAAATCTGAAGGGAAATGGCTGACTTTAGAGATCTAATTTTTTCCAATGACACAGAATTCTGTAAGTGAAGTTGGCCAGTGGCTGGACAATGCCAGAAGTGGATACACACACCAGCCTTCTCTGGGTTTTGTAGTGAGCAGGACATTCGAGCAGTGATGGCTCAGTGATTTCAATCTGCAGGACAGTGTGAGCGTGTCTTCACTGCTTGCTACAATTCTGTGAATAGCCATGATGGTGGTACTTACACCCCTCTCTTAATAGGAGTGTCTCACAGCTTCTTAATATCTGGCTCTTCTAATGCATCTTAACCTGATTTTCACGTTTTGATAAGTCTGAGAAGCAGCTACTCCAGTGTCTTTACATTAACACATATAACAATCCTTTAGGACTTACCTGTTGCATAATAAAGGGGGAAAATAAAGGCAGATAACAGTGTCAGGGTCTGGAACTGCTCAATACCCTAGAAAGGCTCAAATCAGTCTGGCAGTATTAAGATTATTAACATGTTTGCAGGCTGGACAGCTCAGCACCTCGGATATTTATAGTCCATCTGATCTACTGCATTAAGATCCTGATTTCAAAATGTGAAACGATAAATCCATTTCCCCAAAAATAGAAAGCCATAAATAAAATCCCAAGTTCCACGATGTAGACCTCATCGATAACCTGCTTGATGGTAATGAAAGTGCCAGTGAGACTGAAAACCACAGCAGACTTAAATTAGATGTAAGTCTGAAGGAGAAAGGCTGATTTTAGCTTCCTTCCTTTTCTCCAGCAGGCTGGACTTGGACTGCACAGTGTAAGACGTCGTGTGGGGAATATGATAACATATGGAAACCTACCTTGTTACTGATATCCACTGGATAAACGTTGTTAAAGACAAGGATATCACTCTTGACATGCTCATTCCAAATAAGTATTTCTGGGATAAGGGTTGTGAATTACACGAAGAAAGCTTGGACAGGTCACAGCTGTGCAAAGAGGGAAGAGCCACCACAGAGCTCCCCTTCGGGAGTCTTTTGCTTTACTCTCCTCATTTCATCAGTGATCTTTGGCTTGTGAGCCCAACCAAGCACATTTTCTTCCTCTGTCCCAACAGCTACTCCCCCTCCCTCAGTCCCAGCTGGCAGTGTTGCTCTCACCTGGGAGCCAGGGGGCTGCAGAGCACGTGTTCCACGTTCCCACAGCATCCCCGCGTGAAGGGATTCACTCCCCCGCGGAATTTACCGGTCACCTGCAAACACAGCCAGGACACTGCTCAAACCTCTGGTCATGTAACAGTCCTCATCCAACCCTCAGAAAGCCAGGAACAAGTCTGCCTTGCTCTGCCCCTTCTGTCCTTCCCAACCGGACCACGTTACTTTGAATGCTGCCCTTCCTCTCTCCAGCTCCAGCACATCACCTCCATCAGCTAATCCCAACCAGGAGGCATCAACCCAAGACCCCTCCCCAAAGGACAGGGTGCTCTGTGGGACTGGGTTTCCAAGTGCTCTCCTCGCTGCCCCTGTGCTGGATTGGTGCCTGCTGTCAGCCACACACCCTGTTTTGGGTCCTTTCATTCCCGTCCCTTCCTCTCCTCTGCCTTGGCAAGTCCTCTGCAAACCACCAGGAATGTCAAATCCAGCTTGTAGTGCTGGATGAGAGCAATGTTTCCTCCCCATCAGATCCCACCCCTGGCAGCAATCAGTACAAACCACTGCTTTGTGCAGGAGGGTGGCAGGAACTCGCTGGTGATTCCCACGTTTGCTTGGAAATGAGCAGGTTTAATAAAAGCCAAGGCTCGTTAGACTGGGGGGATCCATTCAGGGCTTCAAAAGCATCATAAAGAGTTGGGACTCTACACACTGATATTTGACAGTAACCATCTGGGGATAAACACCAATAAAGCCAGGGAGATTACAGTGGTTGCCTCTAAAAGCATCACTGTTGCTGTTCACAAGTAAGGCATTTTAATCAGCTCGAAGTTCTGATGTAGCAACAAGTTCACAGAGTACCAGAAATACCTCAATTACTTTCACATAAAATAACAACAATTAAATGACTTTGCAATATATTATGCTGGCACTGTTGATAGAACATAAAAGTCTTTAAAAGGCCAAGAGAGAGACGCTGGAAGTTCTGGGAGTTGGAAGAGTAACCCGATGACTAAAACATGGGCTGTTTGGCACATCTGCATCCAATCCTGGGCTGAGCTGAATCGTGCCAGATGCTGGCAAAGCATTTCATCTCTCTGTGCCCATTTTCTCAAACACAATATGAAAATAAAATTTCTCTAACTCACAGATTACAGTACTAATTATATCAATTTGGTTTCTAAAGTAGTTTGAAACCCACTGATAGAAAGCAGTCTCAGAAGGAAGGATATTTATTTACTCTATTCAGAAACTAAAAATAGCAGGATATAAGCAGATGTTGGGCTATGGGTTATTTTGATTCCATAAAAGAATTTCAGAGGCATTCAGAAAGCTCACAAACATCTAAACTCAGCCACTATGCACTTTGAAATCACAGTCTGCTACTACGAGCGCTCAGAACAAACCATGGAATGAACAAACACTGAAAATTTGCAGCAAAACCCCAAAAATGTCTGTACCACTGGCCTATAAAATGTACTGGGAAAAGAGGACAAGAGAAACGGAGCATACTGCAGCTGGAAAGCTGACAACAAATAACTACCAGTGCAAGAAAAGAGAATCAACACTGACTGCAGGAAAAAAAGTGAATGTTTCAGAAGAACAGCAAATCCAGGAGCAGATCTCCTAGCCCTCACTCCTGGTCTGGTGCTCTAATTACTCAGATAGACTTCCTTTGAAAGGGACCTGAAGGCTGGGAACATCCATCTCCCAGTTACAGATTGCCACCACACAGGACTAAACAGAAATTCAGACCAGATTATATTTAATTTTCAGAATGGCACAGGAAGATAAATTAAATCTCAAGTGGTTTGGTAGCTCAGGAAACCAATCCAAGCCAGGATACATTTTCCAGCAGTTACTTCAATCGAGTTAAACGAGAAATTCTCAACCTTCCCAAATGTTAGTGCAGCCACAAAGACAAGAAGTTAAATTTTACTTCTCTTAAATTTTTCCTTCTTCCTCAACCTAAAATTTTCATCTCTGCACAAAGACAAGCCTAAGGCAAACCACGGTTTGGGCCGTGAAACCAAACTGCCCTGAGTTTCCTGCTACTATTGTAAGCACTACCAAGCCTAATCCTTGGCCAAAATGAGTTTGGAAATGAAGAGCAGATGATTCTGAGCAGCACAGCGAGAGGCATTTGGAGATGACAGCTATGGAGGCCTGCTTTGTTAAAAGGCCATGTTAGGCAACTGTTCAGGATGACTTCAGACTCCTTGCTGATGTAAACCTCCCACACTACTGTGGATAAGAGTTTATTGTCTCCTGTGGGACAGCAGACAATGCCAGCTCAGTTTGGGAAGGGCTGGCTCAGACAGATTCCTCAGTGGCAGCCCCACAGCTCCCCAGGCAGGGAGCCAGCACCCCCAGGGCTGCCAGAACAGCTCAGGGGGAGCTGCAGAGCACCCATGGGTGCAAGGGCAGCAAAAACACACCTGGGAAAGAAACAAACCACATGGGGAAAGAAGTGAGGGGCAAAAGAGGCCAAAAAAGCCCAGATGGGCTGAAGAGCTGTGTGCAGCTGGCAGGCACTGCCTGCCCCAGTGCCAGGGGTGCTCCCTGCCCTCAGCAATGGCAGGGACGTGCCAGGGGTGCTCCCTACCCTCAGGAACGGCAGGGATGTGCCAGGGGTGCTCCCTGCCCTCAGCAATGGCAGGGATGTGCCAGGGGTGCTCCCTGCCCTCAGGAACGGCAGGGATGTGCCAGGGGTGCTCCCTACCCTCAGCAATGGCAGGGACGTGCCAGGGGTGCTCCCTGCCCTCAGCAATGGCAGGGACGTGCCAGGGGTGCTCCCTGCCCTCAGCAATGGCAGGGATGTGCCAGGGGTGCTCCCTGCCCTCAGGAACGGCAGGGATGTGCCAGGGGTGCTCCCTACCCTCAGCAATGGCAGGGACGTGCCAGGGGTGCTCCCTGCCCTCAGCAATGGCAGGGATGTGCCAGGGGTGCTCCCTGCCCTCAGGAACGGCAGGGATGTGCCAGGGGTGCTCCCTACCCTCAGCAATGGCAGGGACGTGCCACTGATGCCACCACTGGGTCTCTGTCACCCACACCGTGCTGTCCACGTGCACATGGACGTGGCTCTGGGTCACCACACAGGGGCTGTGCTCTGGGGACACTGGAGTGACTGCAGGGGCACTCGAGTTTCACAGCTCTTGGCACAGGATACCGAGCTGGTACTTGGTCTGGAGAGGCAAAACAAGCTGGGTGACATCACAGCGTGTGTGAGTGTGAGTGTGTGCTCACACACACGGCAACAAGAGACAAAGAGCTAACTCAGACCTCATTATGTGCAGTGTGGGCTTGCTGGGGGAGTTCAAAATATCAGGAGACAGGGCAAAGGCATGATTTAATCTTTTCCTTTCTTTCTTTCACTCAGTCTCATGGATTGTTCAGTCTGACTCATAAAGTTTGAACTTCTGGGGTTGATGGTATTCACCACATAAAACCTATTTCAATGCCATGAGTAGATTTTAAATGATAAATAAGCCTGGGATGATTCTCTGTGGCTAGAAAGGGGAAATCTTTGCCTGCAGTGCTTTAAAAAAAGAAATCTGAAAATAAAAAAAAAATTGGCAATCTTCCTAGAACTTCACAAAAGCTCCAGTAAGAGTGTTACTGCTAAGATTTGGGTCATTTTTCTGCTTTACCCAAGCTGACTTGCTGACTTTCCTCCCCAGCTCTCCCCCTCAGCCTCAGACACAGAGAAGGGATTGCTCCTTACCTGCTCATTGGTTGTGCGCCCTCGGGCCACCAGAACGATGTGGAAGCCAGTGAGGCCAATGACTGGAATGAAGAACAGCCCAGCCACACACATGACAGCCATCCTGCACCAGGAGTTAAAGAAACCAGCACTGAGGGGAGAAGAGGCTGGGGAAGACAGAGAGGAAAAGGGGGAAAACAATCTTGGAAACAGGGAGAGTGTCGGAGAGTCACAGAATGGTGTGGGTTGGAAGGGACCTTAAAGATGATTTCATTCCACCCCCTGCCCTGGGCAGGGACACCTTCCACCAGCCCAGGCTGCTCCAAGCCCCGTCCAGCCTGGCCTTGGACACTCCCAGGGATGGGGCATTCACAGTTTCTCTTGGCAAGCTGTTCCAGTGCCTCATCACCCTCATGGTGAAGAATTCCTTCCTCATATCTGATCCACGCCTGCTCTCCTGCGGTTTAAAGCCCCTTGTCCTGCCACTCCAGGCCCTTGCCCCAGGTCCCTCCCCAGCTCTCCTGTAGCCCCTTTAAGCACTGAAAGAGTCTCTGAGGTTTCCCCAGGGCCTTCTCTTCTCCAGGCTGGACAACACCAACTCTCTCAGCCTGCCTTTACAGCAGAGGTGCTCCAGAGTACAATGGGTCCAGAGGCAAAGCTGCACTGGGCATTGACAGGGGAGGAGCAGGGGGGGATCAGGAGAGGCCCCAGCAGCTCCAGGAGGGCAAATCCTCAGATTCTTTCTGTCCCATTTTCCTCAGTCGCCGTGAGTCCTGGAAGAGCGAAAGGAAGGATACGTGATGGTGGTGTGGGCTGCTCCCAGCCTTTCCAGGTGGTTCAGCACGAAGATGAGCCCAAAGGTGAACACTCCCACCATGTGAGTGCTCAGGGACAGCAAGAAGAGGAAAAAATAGCGGTAGTTCCTCCGTCCTATGCAGTTGTTGACCCATGGGCAGTGATGGTCAAAGTCCTTGTAAAGAAAGGGAGACACAGGGAAAAAGATCCAAACAGTCTTAGAGCTGAATCTAAACCACTGTCATGTAAAACTACATCAGACTAGTTCTGCAGCTTTACAAAATGCTTGACTATCTTTGTAAGACTCTTTTTAGGACCAAGCTGTTTCTCTGTCAATGAATGGAGAGGTACTTGAGTGTTTACAGGGTTTGAAGAGGGGATATATAAAAAAAAGGACAGTCTATTTATCTGCTAGCAGCAGAAGCCCTAATTTTTTATCATCCTCAGCATGAGTCAGACACAATGAAGTTCTTACAACCTGGAATGGTCTGAAGGTGCAATACTGCTGCAGAATTCCCTGCCCCACAGTTCAGTATTTATGTACCACTGAATTAATCCACTCTGAACAATGGCCAACGCCAAATACACCTTTTTACCAAGCAGGTAAAGTTCTGCACAGGTTCATTGACAGTTATGAACCCAAACCTGACTATTTGTCTCAGTCAAAAGACCAAAGTCAGATGCCTTTTAAGAGGAGATTTAATAATGAGGGTAAGCCAGAGACACCTTTCAGGGGCCTTTACAGAGTTTTGTAAGTGTGTAAATCCACTGTCTTCAATGGGATTATTCTTGACGTGAGGACAAGATCAGGAGCAAGAAATAAACCCTTCTTAGCTCTGATATTCCCCACTCGGTGCACACTGAGAGAACTGTTTATTCTCTGCTTTGTGGCACTGCTGTTTTTAAACACTGCTCAGTGACAGTTTGATAGTTCTAAGTTTTGCTCAATGTATTTACCAAAAATTTACAAAATACAAGAAAATGGATTAGAGCTTTCTCAAAGCACATTAAAAAACAACGGGGGCAATTTAATAAAGATCATTTCAGGCTGTATCTGAAATGCTGACATAACTTCAGTCTATTATGCAAATCTGGTTGTATGCAGCCCAAAATACCTATGGATTATGAAACTGTAAGTACCCACTGCAAACATTTCAGTGAAGAAAACAAAAATCTGACTACTTTCGTCACAAAGCCTAAAGCCTGCTGTTACCAGAGGGACCCAAAAATGGATCTAACTGCTTTTATTTCTGCAAATGTTGCCTGCTTTTGTTGTTTATGCGTTTTTATCAGGTTGGTTCAAAAGTTTTATATTTGGGAAAAGAATTTTTTATTGCACGTTCTAGGCTGAAAGTGAAACCACGAGAATTACAACCCTGAGTGGGTTCCACAGGAACATCAGCAGAGAGGCTCCTGTTACTGTCTCAATGCTGGCCTAAAATAGACAGGTGAGTGGGAAAGAAGCATCACAAGAATCAATAAAACATGCTGTTTGAGACCATGATTTATTGATTCTGAAGTCATTAATGCCTTTTGCCTATATTCCTCCCCAGCAAGTCATAATTTAATTACAAGCAGAGCTTCTTACTTGTGCCCCAGAATAGCAGGGAATGTTCAACTGACCTGCCTATCAATAGAACTTCTGGAGAGCTACCCAGAGTCACCTTGCCTTCTGCTGCTTTCTGCAGGTTCCCTTTGGGCTCTCTCCCACGTTCACTGCTGCTGCAGAACTGGCTCCAGGGAGGCTTTATGGCAGCAGGAAACTTCAGTGTTTTTACCACTAGGTTTTGAGCAATCTTTTCCTCAGAAAATGAATTTGTTGAAAAAGTATTTTTATGCTGAGCCACTGGGGAAGGCAGAGGAAAGAAATTCCGTGGGACAACTGAGAATTCACCATCACCTAAACAATCCTCAGGATCTAGAATTACTGAGAACATATCTGGTTTAAAAACAGGAATATATGATTCAAGTTTTCTACAAAAAATCCAATTCAACAATTCACAGCAGTCTAAACAAATTGTGTGTCACCACTCATGAATAGCTGTGGCCATTCCCCTCTGCCCAGGGACCTTGGCAGCCCTTCCTCTCAGGCTTCTGGAATCCCACATCCTTCCAAAGCCTCCCAAAGCAGGCCAGCCTTGTCCTATTTATCGATGGTTACCAGGCACAGCACTGCCCCCAGATAATTATAACTTAGATATATATTGCCCTGGAGGAGAAAATGACTGACACAAGATAAACCCAGGCAGCCTTTCTCTCCCATGGAACTGTGCTGCTTTCTTTGGGGCTATTCCCCTGCTCGTGGAAAAGAGGATTAGGACAAAGGTAGTGTATACAGCATTCCAGCTGACTCGGGTACTTTTTCCTTCTCTGATTAGTAATTCCTTTCATTTTAATGGCACAGCTGAATATATTTTAGACATATTAAAGATTTCATCTTTCTATGTTAAAAAAAAAAAATAGACCTTGCAGCAGAAATGATCCTTAAGAAGTGAAATTTTTAGCTCAGCAATAAAAAGGGTCCCCTGGCAATGCACTGCAGTGAGGACAGTGCTCTGTACTTACATGTTGGGAGATCTCTGTAGCCCAAAAGCACATTTACTGTTCAGGGGTTGTTTTTTAAAAATCCCTGTGACTCACCAAGACCTTAAGGGTATTGAGAATCATAAAAGTCCCATAATTCACAGCAACCAACATGAGAAACATGAATGAGTTCACACTCTGAGCTGGGGTGTTGAAACAATGGGTCCCTTCCAGGGACTGGAGAGCCACTCCCTGAATCCTGAGTTTGGTGTTCCTAAAGCTCACATGCCACTCTTGCTTGTGACCACTAATGCAGTCACCAGTTTGCTCCAGTGAAACGATGAGCCCCGAGCTCACACACACCACATTACAGTGGTTCACCCTGACCTTCCTGTTCCCCTGAGCTCTGCACTGACTCTCCCACTCACCCCTTGTTTACATTCACAATCCCACAGATGCTTCAAGGAGGACAGAGCCAGCACTAGAACTGTTTGTTCTGATTCCCCCTGGTGCCAGAGCTGCCATCGAGCTGGGAGTGCAGCATCACTGATAAAGCTGTGAGTGCAGCATCACTGATCGAGCTGGGAGTGCAGCATCACCCAGGGCTGCTCCAAAGGGCACTCCCAGGGGCAGTCCAGCAACAGGGCCACAGCTGTGACCTCCAGGAGCTGAGCCCCTGGGGGAAGGCCCAGCTGCAGGGCCAGCCCAGGGTGCCGGTGTTACCTCCACGCAGTTGTCACAGACGCTGCAGTGGGAGCAGCGGGGCGGGCGGTAGAAGTGGCAGGTCGCACACCACTTCATCCGTACTTGGATCCCTTTGATCTCCACGTTCTTGTAGAGCGGCGCTCGGAAGTCGTCGTCCTTGTCCTCATCTTCATCTGCTGCTCAACGCAAAGCTGAGAGTTAGTGGCAGTAAAAGAGAGCAAAGAGAAAAGAGCCAGTCCTGTCAGTGCCTTGGGTGCAGGGGCACCGCACGTGCTCTTGGGCTCGTCAGACAAACCCCAGAGTGGTGGAGTGAGGGGCTGTCAGAACACTCCAGGGATCAGGGCTCGCCTCCCAAGGGGTCTGGGCAGCCTGACCACCAGTCTCTGGACAGAGAAAGGTGTCTGAGCCCTGTCTTTGCCAGCATTTACAACCTGAATGAGTAAGATGGGGTGCAGCAGAGTCAAGGAGGGGACAGAAATCACCCCAGCCCTGGTTGTGGGAAGTTCTGCTGCATCCATTTGGGATTAATTCAATGCCAACCTACGTGCCAGCTCATCAGCACATAATGTGAAATGAATTACAGAGGCAAATATTAGAAGAATGTTGTGCTGGCTCAAACCCCCCAAAATCAACCCAGATGAGCCTCAGTCATCCCAAAGACCTGTTGTTCCAGGGAGTCTGAGGGCACAGTGGGATAACCACGTGCCTATGGAAAAGTCCTTGCATCAGAGTTTCCCCCTCACAGCATGGCCTGTGCTCACCTCTACCCTGCCCACTGGAACACTCTGCTCTTGCTTTAGGAACAGCAGCTGGGGAGATACCACCTCTCAAAGGCAGCACAGTTTACTGACCTGAGCACTGGCACTCACAAGTCCTCTATTCTGATTTCTCCCCTGTGGCCCTGAGCTACTCCTTTAGCCTCTCTTGGCCATCAGTAAGATGAGGATGACACTGTGACAGTCACCTCAGGAGGGACAATGCAGAGGGCACGTGGTTTATCATCTCAGCTAAGCACTGCCCTGCTTAAGAAAAGAGTCCATTGAAAAAGAAATGCACAAAATAAAAGTTAGTCTGTAATAGACAAACACTGGGAAGAAGAGAAAAAAAATATGAGAATGATGTTCATGAGAGCTCATCTTTTATTTTAGATCCCTGTGATCTTTATTTGTTTCCTCTTGACAGAGAAAATCTAAGAAGCTCACTTCTATTTAACACCTGGTTAAACATCACAGAGCAGCTGGCATTGGTTGACTGGCTCCAAATTAGGTGGAATTTGATAATATTGTCCCAGCGGGGCATCAATTACTGTCACTCAGGTCTATATTAAATCTTCTCTAGATGTGTTATCATGATCCAATTTCCACTGACTTCAGAGGGAATTTCTGCCTTCCCTTGGACGAGCCTGGGCCCTGGCTCAGCTGCAGTATTTATCTTGCAGGAGTATTCTCTGGATTAAGGTTTGTGTGTGGAAGCAGAGTGCAGTCCTGGCACCATTCCCTATAATTTTCCTTCCTAACCAGGCAGTGGGACTGGGAGAGAGCTAGACTCTAAATCCCTGAGGCACTGCTATAAATACAGTCTGTAGGTTCTTCAGTACCATTATAAACCTACCCATGCTGTGTAATACATGTGGGCAGATGAAAACAAGACATTGGAACAGTCAAACCATTTAAGCTCTTGTAAAAAAACCTGAGTATTTAGACAGACAAAAAGTCTGTACATTAAATATACCTACGTGCACTCAAACACGTTGCTCCTGCAGGATCCACACACACTGCAAGAGTTTGTATGAAACACATCAAAAATACTGAAAGTCACTTTGTAGCTGGGATAATTAGCCAGCACTGAACATTGCCAGTCTCGACCTAGACTGCAAATCAGATTTTTCAGGGCAGCTGAAAATTTCAGTCACTTAACACTTCCTTTCCTTCTCATTCATTTGGGTGTATGACCAGCAATTCACTCACACAGAGCCAGTCCTGATTCACACCAGAGACATTCAGAGAGCCACCAAACGGAGAAAACATTCCAAGATGAGTAGTGGCTCTGGGAGTTTGGTTGAGGCCCTCTTCAACAAGCTGGGTCTCCACAACCCAAGTTCTATCATTTCCCCCACAGGCCAAGCTCTACCTGCAGAGAACCTGCAAGCTGATCCCATGTAGTCAGAAACGGGCTTATTTCCAGTTTTCAGTGACCTGAGCAGAGGAATGCACTGACAGAGGAATGTATCTTTACTGCACAGGTTCTCGTACTCGGATCCACCGACACAGAGCAGACATATCTCATGTTTTTATAACATATCTGAGGGTTTTTGGTGGCTTCCCTAAAGGAATCCTGGGATTTCATTACAATCTCAGCTTTTGTATTGCTTGTTTGCCGTTTTGAAGTAAATTCCTCACTATTAGAAATGTGCTAAGAAGTTTGAAAACCAAGAAGACTGAACCTAATTTCAAAACCAGAAAGCAACTCGAGTGGTTGCACATCCATTTTAAATGACTCCTACAACTCCTGCCCTCCTTGCACTGGCAGCCCTGCGGGCATTGGGGGTGCTGAGAAGCTTTTTTCACATGCACACTTGTGATCTGAAATAACATCTTCTCCTCTTTCCTCCCAGCACTGGTATTTACAGTCTTCTCCATCTTTTTCCCTATCAGTTTGCTTCCTTCACACATCTGAACTCCTACTCCATCGCTTTCTTCCAGGATGAACTCACCCCTCTCCCTGTCCTTTCCCCACTCCCCTGGTTCCAGCATCTTCCATTCACAGCACAGGGACAAAAGGCCTCAGCTGAAGAGAAGGAGCCAGAAGAGCTGAGCTCCAGCAGCTCCTTCTCCTCCTGCTTTGCTCCTGATCCCTTGTGTAAAGCAGGTGGCAGGGAGGGAAGGTGATGAGGGAGTTTCTATTTGATTTCCCCCGGCGTTCCTGCTTTAAACACAAGGTCCAAAATGAAGACCTTTTTGGTAAAAGGGAGCTGGAGAAGTGCAAAGGAAGTTATGAATGGACAACACTCAGCACTGATCACTCCCAGGGCAGGGGGATGTCTGGCTGCAGGCTCTGCTCTGCCCTGCACAGAGATCCTCACACTGAGATTTTCAGAACTGAACACCTTTGTTTAATCTTTCCTCCTACCAAAGGCAAAGAGCACCGATGCCTTTAACAACCTCACATCTCACACAGGTTTAATTAACACCTGCTATCTCTGCTGAGACAAAGAAACTAAAAAGTCCAGGAAACTCCTTAAAAGCTCTGTGTGCTTGAGTTCTTTTCAAATTCACTGCATTTGTACCTTTAAGCACCTATACACTGAACAAGTCGATCTTGCACAAGTGACTGAATCTTGCCTTTGCCTGAGTTTGCCCTTACATGCAATTATTTGCTTAACTGGAGTACTGCAACACTTAATCAGGGGTTCTGAAGCTTCAGCTGAATGGAATGGCAGACAGATGCTTATCATTGGACCCTGCTACCTGGTGAAAGTGGCACTGGCTATTCAGGCAAGCCAGCAGGACAAGTGCCTTCTTCTTGTCAGGCAGCAATTCAAAACAGATACTGAATTCAGTGAATAGAGGTAAAAAAGCACAGTTTGCAGACAGCACAGACCCACTGGTTTAGAAAGACTGCCTAGAGCAGTCTCTGCTGCAAACTGGATGTGAATAATTATTGGAGGACAGATAAAATGAGGTGATAATTCTCTCATTAGGACGTGTTAAAAGAGATAGCTGCACTGTGGCTCCCACTACAAAAGCCAAGCGATCTTTATCCGATTTAATCAGCTGTGAATCAGTACTAATTTAAGCAGGAATATATTTCTAAATGTATGCATTTTTAGACACTCTAAAGCAAGCCTTAATCATTATCTTTTTCAGTGCTCAGTACTTTTGCATTTCTTTTAAGGTCTTCTGGAAAGTCTGCTTTGAAGGAAGTTTGGCCTCTCCCCTCTGCCATGCTCTGCTGCCTGTTGAGAAGACAGTGATTTAATCCACTGTGCCAGCGTGACAGGGGATAGCAATCACAATCACATCACTCAGGGGAGCTACTCAAGGACAACCATCCCATGCAACCCTGTGCCAGTCTGAGCCAGAGCAGGGACAGCTGACACCCCTGAGCTCAGAGGAGTTGGAGGGTGCCCAGCACTGCCCTGCCATCCCAGCTCTGCTGCCAGCCCAGATAACACACAAACTCTACGGGAAAACAAAGGGGGATTGGTGAGCAACTCGTGTGTTTGGAGAGCTGGCACCTCCTCTGGCTTGGATTATCAAACCCACCCCTCACACCCCCCAGTGCCATCCTGTGTTACCTCGGGGGAATACTCCAGGGTCCATGAAGGTTGCCATGCTGAAGTTTGCCAGTACAAACAAGAACACGAGCCCATTGTATACTGGGATGGCTGGGGAGATGGCTTTTGTCAACCAGGGGCACCTGTGGAGAAGAAAAGTTTGGGGTAAGGGCTGTTCCAGCTGTCCAGCAGCTCTGCCACCCCCCAGCCCCGCACAGAGAACTCCTGTGGGGCCCTCCCCACAGCCACGCAGCGAGGCTGAACGTGCAGTGGCACAGAAATTCCACAGAGCCACTTCCAGAGCTCAGGGCAGCCCCCTCTGTGAAGCTGCCTTGTTCAGAGCACAGAGAGCACCCCCTGTTCCTGGCACTCACGGGCCTTTCCCACCCCACTGCCTTCTTGGCAACCTGTGGAAAATCCACCCCATTGTTGCATTTCCGTCCCCTTCTCTCCAGCCTTGTTGCAGTTGGTGTTCCAATTTCCACCAGGGTAAAGCAGAACAGGATTCAAAGCACTGGTCCCCAGAGCAGGGGCAAAGAGAATCACACTCGCTTCTCACTCAGCTTCCATGGCTGGTTTGCAACACTCACAACCAACACTACAAACCCTCTCCTTGGGGGAAAGCCCTGTCAGACCAAGCAGGGGCTTTGCAGCTCTCAGCAGAATACAAAAATGCAGTATCAAAACGCAAGTGGATGGCATCCCCCACATGAAGAATACTCAGAAACACCAGGAAGACCTTCCTTTAGCACAAATCCTACCCTGACCCCATATCCTGGATCGTATTTTGCCTGAATTACATCCCCAGCTGAACCTGGTTGTCTGCCAGGCTGACGTCTGCGGGAAGAAGGAAACAAAAACAACAACAAACAAGCAGCCTTTTTCCAGCTCTAATTCTCACTGGGCCTGCTACCGATGGGCTGCTGTGAACAGCTGAGAACAGCGTTAATGACCTTGAGGGGACACTGTAAACGTGCTCCTGTGGCCACTGCTAGGGGGGCAGCACATTTTCTTCTCCCATTTCTTTGTGAGCAGACAGGAAAAGATTGTTTTGCCCTCCCCTTCTCTTCATAGCCGGGCCTTTAACACTGAGCTGCTGCAAACTGCTTCTAGAAGCACCTTTCCTCGTGTGTGCTTCAATCAGCACGACCTGCAGGGAGGAAAGATGGACAAGTCCTGCCCAGGGTGAACGGGCTGCGAAGCCAAGAGTAAGACAAGGCTGTGGCCCGGCCAAAGCTCCAGGCTCAGCAGGGGAGAAGGCAAAACCAAATCATCTACAGACAGCTGGACACCACGAGGAACCCTCAGACCCTGTCCCAGAGGTGGAATTCCAACCAGCAGCCAGGTCCTGCTGCCACGCCCCATGTCCCTCACAGCAGCTGCCAGGGACTGCAAACCAAAGCAAGGCAGAAGTTTCTCACTTGCCAGGGAATGTGCTGCAGTGACCTTGCCAAGCACTGTCACCAACAACAGCTTCTGCCACATCCTTCCCAGGAAAGCAAAATAAAGCACTTACAGAATCAATTCTACTCAGGGAAGGGTTCTTCCCTCTAAATTATAGTAAAATTAGATTCAGTAATGGGCATGACTGACTTAATTTCTTCCCTTGAAGAAACTGCCTACACAGAGAAAGATTATGAAGTTCCCCACTGCCTGTCAAGCATGCAGGAGAGATTTCCTTGGCAGCAGAGTCACAGAAGTTGGCAAACTAAAGGACAGGAAAGCCTTTCTTACAGACAACTAGTTACTCTGAAGGAGATTATAATGAGAGAGACTGTCTCAGATGATTAATGCAAGCATTTGTTGACATTCTCATTTGTGATTTACTTTGTCGTGTTCCCAACAAATATATCAAAATATTAGGAAAAACTTCAGCCATAAGCTAAACTGAGCAGCTCATTTAATGGCTGAACAGGGTATCAGAAAAGACTTCATGGAAGTTGAACTAAAGGATGGAGTGAGTCACTGTACATACAAGCCACAAGGTCAGCTCACAAGCCTTCCATTTCTTCTTCCCAGAATCTTTATGCAGCATCACAGATGACATAAAATTAGATGGAACAAAAGGGGCCTCGTTTGTAAACTAGACTGGCCACTAAAAACAGATGTGGAGATTGAGTCCTGCCTTGTAACTGTAAAAAGGCCTGAAAAAGAAAATTAAATTGATACTAGGATTCACAAACACGATGCATCCTGCCTTTGCCTCTCCACTAATGCACACATAGTTTTAGGCAAAATAACAGAAGCTCTAATCCAGGCCTGGCAGGTTGTTTTATCACTAATCCATCATGCAAATCTGGATCCTGCCCCTCTGCCTCGAGAAAGAATCTGCAGAAATGTCTGAGCAGGACCTGTAGTGAGTTTCTTTTTACTTTGTGCAAATCCCTTCTCCGGGAGGGATTCTTCCAGCAGCAATTCTGCCTATCTAGGGGACAAATCTAGCTGAACTTTTCATCTGCTTTGTCCTAACAGACGTTGCTGTGAATCCAGACAAACACAGAGGAGTCAGAGCTTTCTCTGGTTGGTGAACCCAACATTTAAGAGGCTCCAGTCCTGTGTCTTCAGCTCATCTGACAGAGGAATGATATGGCAGGAAGGTACCACAACTGCTATAGGGCCATGTAAATTAAGTAGAACAAAAGCAGTGGATAACCCCCTAATGAAGCACCACCAGATTCTTTCTGAGAGAAAAAACTCACCAAGATTTCTGACGTGCACTGACACCTCAGAGCAAAACCACCAACCCCTAACCCAGAGCTTTTCCACCACAGCTTCAGTCTTGTCCAAGAAAGCTGCAGCTTTTGTGTTTGCTGGAGCAGCTGCAGAGTCCCAGACACTGCAGAGGTCAAAGGCAACATCCCTGGACCACTGAACAGTGATGGAACACAGCACCAGCTGTGCTAGGACTTGCTTTTTGCACAAGCAGCTACACATCCTCACCTAGCATATCTACAGCCCAAATACTCCCTGCTCCCATGGCCATTACTTATTCCTCACTGCACAGTCAGTTCAAGATCGATGTGAAAATAATTATTTTATATATAAATATGAATGTGTCTCCTGTTCCGGGTTAGTTTGGATCCTTCACTCGAAGCAGAAGACCTGAAGGGTCACATTGCTGCTGTTGCAGGTACAAGCCCTGCTACACCCAGACCTGCTGAGCAGAGAAACTCCCCTGGCTTTGTTTGCTGAGGAAGCCCAGAGCCAGCACAGGCAGTCCCTGGATAATCAGGGATCTCAAATTCTTCTCACCCAAGCACACAATTAGGCAGCATTTCCCTCATAATTACACTTCTCTTACATAGAGTGACTCTGTTCATAACTCAGAGGAGAGTAATTCAGGGCGACAGATTTAATCTCATTTATCCTATTTGCTCCTGAAACCCTATCCCAATAAAACGGGAAGTTAAAAAGATTAACAAATAGGATCACACCACTTGCTGGGTGTCAGAGAGACTTAGCACGATCAGCTGCCTTCCTCTGCTAAATTAAACAACAAATAATCCTTTCTGCTTTTTTGCCCGGTGCTTTGTTGCAAGACTCGTTTGTCTTTATAATTAGAGTTCACCTATAATTAAGTAACTGAATAGGACAGTTTTCTTGAATCCTGCTCTAAATTAAGATTGGTGTTTTTCATTAAAGCCTTACACATGCTTAGAGAGGCAGCAGGCATTGAGGATGGGATTTCAAGAAGCAGGTTTTAGTCTTGGCTCTGACATGGGCTTGCAGAGGAACTGAAATCCATCAGCTTCCCTGCCAGCCCAGTCATACTCTGCAAATGAGACCAAACCACTGTCCCTTGCCTTTCCTGGAGCTGCTTGTGCAGTGCACAGAGAGGATGTGGGAACCTCAGGAGTACAGATGGGCATCCAAGCTTTGGAGACTTATCCACACCTAATAAGAAGACCCCAAGGATTGTCTAATTGGCTGCTCAGCTCACCCATCATCTGATCTGAGATTACCACACATCCTCCCCTCAGCCTCAAACAGATGACAGATGTGCTACAAAACAATTCATTTCTGCACAAATCACAAGGCCTGGGGTTATAATATAGACCTAGTTCAGCTCCTTCCACCCTTACAGTAACGTCCACTAATTGATCCAGTGCATGGCAGCAGAAGCAGCTCAGGGAAGAACAGACTAATTAGCTAAGAGGGGTCAACAGGCAAACATAATTTGACGAAGCACGAGTACTAATTTCCTGGAAACTTCCAAACAATGTCCATAGGTCTGCAGCAGCCTGTGCTGGCTTGATTCCTCTGTTCAGAACACGTGTGTACTGTACAGTCCATGATAACAATTCCCAGACACCTGAGCAAGGCTTGAACATTCCCAATCTCGAGCCCAGAGCCAGCAGGGAGCTGGAGCTGCCCCTGGGCTGCTCCAACGTGTCCCTGTCAGGCACAACAGTCAGGATGGCAGGGACAGCTCAGGAGGGACAGGACACACAGGGAACAGTCCTCCTCAGCCAGCACTGCACCAGCTGCACACGAATGAAAGGGCCATCAGCTGACTGGTTCTGAACACCCACCCTGGACACAACTTGGAATTAGATGTTGACATTGTACCTAAAGCCCATTCCCCCCCTGTGTATGAGGGACAGGGAAGGTGCAAGGCAGCATCCTGAGGGCTCCCCATGGCCAGTCTGCACCACAGAGCAGGGAAGGGCACAGCTCTCCGAGTCTTCAGCAGTGCAAACCTAACACATTTCTCACATTTCCCAGTCTGGGTGAGATTTTTCCATTTATGTGCTCTTTCCTACCCTGAAATCACAGAAAAGTACCTTTCTGGAATAGTAACAGAAGGGGAAAAAAAATTGCTCATTTTTCCAATTTTTGTCACTACCAAAGATAGCTTGGAGATTACTGTACATCCAAAAATACTTTCCAAGGTGCTGAGACATCTGTAGGTTTAACAAGGCATCGCTGGAAACAGTCAGGACAGAATTTATCTGAGTGCCACAACCCATGGGAAACAGAACGGCAGGTCTTGTGAAAATAGCAGGAGGTTCTGGAGAGCCAAGTCCTCTGCTCAGCTCTGCACATCAGATTTTGATAAATGAACTAATTTCTGCAGCATATCTTACTCACTGGCAGGGCTGCAGATAATACATCGTTGCCATAGCACTCCACTGTCACTGTGAGCACAGCACCACCGATAGAGATGAGACCAAAGAAAGGGATAACAAACACAAACGCCACCAAAAAATGGGGGAAGGACAAGTAAACACAGGAGAATTTATTACTGAAAAGCAGTAAATTGTGAGAGCTGAGTGCTGCACGGAACAGCTCACGCTGGCCACAAATGGGAGCCACCAACACATCCACCCTGAGTTTTCAGGTGCAATTATTCGTCACTCAGAATGCCCACCCAGCTCCTTACTGACACCTCCCATGGGAGGCATTCACTGCACTCTGAGGGACAGACAGGCTGGATTTCAGGTGACACAACACCATGTTTGTGTCAGGAGAAGGGTGATGCTCACATCAGAGGCAGGAGGTCCTCACAGCACCTCAGGTGTCTGATGGGCACGAGCAGCGTCCCTCAGAGCAGCAGCAAATGCTCTGGTGCCCCAGGAATGGAGCCAATGCCAGTGCAGGGTAAATCAGAGCAGCAGCAAATGCTCTGGTGCCCCAGGAATGGAGCCAATGCCAGTGCAGGGTAAATCAGAGCAGATCTCAAGTGCAGGTACACACAGCGAGTGCAAAGATCCAGAGACAAACCCCTCTGGTTTCCTTTCTCAGCCCTGGACTTTGCAAAGCCTAAAATGCCCCACAAGGTGGGAGAGGCAAGGCCAGGTGTAATTCAGGGCTTCTCAGACAGGCACCAACCTTTCCCCAGGGCCATGCTGAGCAGCTGGAATGAACCCCCCTCCTTCCAGCAGCCAAGAGGAGAGCTGAGTGCAGGGGTGGTCACTGGGTCACCACAGAAAAGCAGGGCAGGCAGGAGTCACTGCAGAACAACCCCAGCAGGAGAGACGCTGGTTGCCCTGTCACACCAGAAGGTTTAAATCCATTTGGTCGGAAAAAGAAGGAACTGCTGCCCAGTGAAATTCCTTTGCAGTTCTGTCTGCAGATGGCTGGCCACCAGCATCACTGGGCTGCAACAGCTGAATGACTTTCAAGCCACAGAAACCTCGCCAAATCACCTCCAAAAGATGCTGTATGAACCAGCAATTCCTAACACAGAGGAGCTGTCAGTGCATGTGCTGCACTGCCCTGTCTGTGCTCTGTGTGCACCACCTGCAGCAATAACCACAGCCCAGCTGCCCAGCCTGGTGCCCAGGGGGGCCAAAGGGCACCTCACAGGGTCTGAAAGGGACACACACACTGCACAGCTGAGCTTCTCTGAGCATCTTCACACACACCCCGTGGAATGCCAACTCCTGCTTCTCATTTATAAACAGCAGAACCATTAAATTAATGCCACATCTGCTGCAGCAGTGCTGGAAAGGGACAGCCCCTCATCCTGAGTCCCCTCTGGGTGACAAGGAACACAGTTTATCTGGTCACCACCAGCGACCCTCGTGACCTTCCAGACCTCTCAGCAATCTGTAACAAAAGCTCTTGTTGGACAGATGGAATTGCATTTGCCAGATTCCAAGATGGGGAAAAAGCCCAGGATAGCTCCTCCCTGCCAGGGCTGTTCTGCTCTCCCTGCCGTCTCCACCCTTGGCAGTGCACACAGGAATCAGCAGTGCAGGTGAGGGGAGCTGCTCCCACACAGCTGCTCCTCAAAACAAGGTCAGATTATCAGCAGCCTAATCCAGACACACTCGAGGTGATCCCAGCTCCTGGCACAGAAGGATCTGCACACTTTGCTCACTGTATTCCCCAGCCACACGCTGGCAGAACACACCCAGTGCTCACCCAGTGACTGAACTCATAGATTGTGGTGCAGTGGAAGCAAGGCAGCTCATTTTAAGAATGTGGTGATGAGAGAGAGAAACAGGTAAAGAAATATTATGAGATGAGGGGGGTGGTGCCATCAGTGAAAAGATAACAGTTTATATTACCCTTGTTGTAAAGTTAATTTGATTTTTTAGATATTCCTTTTCCACACGAGCTCAGTAGAAAGAAATTAAATTTCACAGGATAGCATCCCTTTACAGCTCCTGGAGCAATTACCTAACTTAAAGACAGCATCTATTAGAATTAATTACGTGCCCCTGAAATTACCAATGAGCCAATATGCGTAAGAAACGTTCAGTATGAGCTCTGAACTTTGGGATCGTGTCCTTGGTGGGTTACCAGACAACGGGGGAACAAAATGTGCTTTCAGAGGTGCAGGGAGGAAGAAGAGAAGCAGGGGACACCAGCAGAGACAGCCCAGCAGTGTGAGCTCAGTGCTGGGCACCCTGGAGTCAGGGCCCCTGTCAGGAGAAGTTCCCTTGTTGGAATTCTGCCCTGCAAAAGCTGCAGGGGCTGCCTGGAGCAGTGGAAACCTCTCCTGACAGGATCTGTCTCTCCACCACACATGCCCCTGCTCCACACACCGGCAGGAGCAGCCAGCCCTGCCGGGGATGCTGCAGGGACAGAAGGGGAGGTCTGACCCTGCCAGCACAGCTCGAGTGTTGGGGACACCCCACACACCCCCTGGCTCTGCCAACCCTGCCCCTGCTCCTGCAGTGCTGGGCACACACACCCCCCTCCCCTGCCCAAAGCAGGGCCAGAAACATCCTGGCAGGGTGGTGACAGCAGTGACATTCCTGCCACGACTGCAGAGCGCTGTTCAGCAAAATTACAACTAATTGAGACCAGAGGTTCCTGCAGACCTGGCTGGATCAGGTATTGCCTTTGAAACTGCAAACAATACCTGTCTGTGCCTGAAGAACACTCCTCAGAGCTGCCTCACAGCTCTTTTATCTGGGCAACAGCTCGCCTGTCCAGGGAAAGGAAGCCAGTTCCAATCTGAACTCTCGTGTTTGAAGATTTCTAGACACATGGTGCAGCAAAATTACTGCAGTCATTGTAAGCTTTCCCCATGTGAACCAAAAAGATTAGGGACTTCATATTTTATAGAAGAGATGAAGGAAACAAAGATAGAGGTACCTCTATTGCAAATAGATACAGAAGATAGGGTAGAAAGGATAAACATTCTCACATATCAAGTACTGGAGCAAATATATAATAATAAAACAAAAGCCTCTCTTAGAATCCCATCTTTAATTTCCCTCTGGAACATCCTCCTGGCAGGCTTTGACAGAAACCTGAACTGGGAGCATGACATTTATATTCCTTATTTCTCACTACACTGGAAAAGAACATTTGGATAGCTGGTATAAAGGGGCTAACATACTAACACTTTAAGCAGGGAATAAAAAATAAAAATTACTTTAGCTGATTTAAGAAAATAAAAATATAAGAGACCTTCATGTTTCAACATACAAAACAAAGTTTGCATTTGGAAAGAACATGCTCCTGTGGCCACCTGCTTTGGGACATTTTACCCCTTCTCAAGCCACCAGCTGGTACCTGTCACCTCCCAAGACAGGACATCACAGGACAATCATCAGTGATTCAGCCTATTTTGGTAACATCTTTAATCATCCACTGGAACAGCCCTAACAACTCTGGCCAAGGTGACAAATGAGAAGAGGACATGTCACCCAGCTCAGCCCCTGCCATCACAAACCACGAGTACCAGCTCAGCTGCGCTGTTCTCAACCCCTGCACTGTTTCATACCCCTCTCTGCAGGAGGGATGCTCAGCAACAGCCTGGCAGAACGGGGGCCTCCCAGACGGGCTCACAGCCTGCTCCTGCTGCGGGGCTGGGGCTGTTCTGGGGCACAGACACAGCTGGAACATCCTCATTTCTTCCAGCAGAGGGTGGTGGGACACACAGGCCAGCAAACCAACATGCAGGATCACAGTGCAGGCAGGGACAGATGCAGCTCCAACCAAACCAGGGGGGCAAAACCAGAGTGGCACAGCCAGGTGGAAATGTCACAAACCTGAACCCTCCCCTGTTTGTCACATGAGCAAACAGATCAGACCCAGCTTGTTCTCGTGATCTCCACCCTTCCTCAGTACCAACATCATCTCCATTCCCCTTTCTGAGCTGGGGAAGGGCCATCCCCAGGCAGCTGCAGGGTCAGAACATCCACACCACAAATCTCTCTTGGAACCAGTGCCCTTTCCTTGAGCCTCACGGACTTTCAGGCTGTTTCCTCCTCTCTCTCTGCCACTGTCCCGCTGCTGAATTCAGTGACTGAGCAGTATCACACCCTCCTCACGCAGCAGAGGAACTGTGCAGCTGCTGCTTCCATTGGCCACGGCACCCTGAGGTGCCTGCAGGGCTCTGGGAGCCCACGGGCACATCAGCAGGCACCTGTCCCAGAATCAGGGCAAAGGACACTCAGGGCTGTTCCCATGCACCCCTCAACAAATGCCCACAAGGGAGGGGCACAGTCCCAGCCTTCCCAAACCATTACATGACTTGGCTTAGATTAAACGTTTCCAGCTGTATCAGCACAAACCACGTCCCAGGACTGCCCTGCCTGCACATCAACCGCTGCAACAACTCTGCTCTCAGCTAACAGGATTAGGGCAGGCTGCTGGACACAGCTTCTCCTGCAGGGAAAATCTTACAGAACCTCTCAAAAACCCAGAGGCTTTTGGGGTCAATAAAAACCTAACCCAGCCCACAGTGACTGTCGCATTCATGGTGATTTTTTTTTTTTTGTTTAAATGATGAAACACAGCATCACCATCTTGGGCCTGTCAGCTCAGACAAAATATTTGTGCCAGTGCACAGGTATTCAATTCAGGTTGACAGAAAACAAAATTACTTTGCTTAGAAAACATCCTAAGAGCTGATAGCATCTTAATTGCAGAGGCAGGGAGCTGGGATTCAGCCTGGAATACAGGTTTTTGCAATTCCACTGCGAAGTGCACAAGGCAAAGATGTGCCAGGAGTTTCACTGCTTTACTTGTGTATTATTTACTGTATCCCCAAACCCACAACTTCTAAAGGCAGCAAAGCAGCTTGTTACACACTGCAGTGGACACAGGGTAGCTGTTTTCCCTCCTAACACCTCACTGTTCCCTAAAAGCCTCTGGGTTTTGTCATTTTGGGGTGTGGTTCATTCTCTGGAAGAACCACAGAGTAGCCAGGAAACATTACAATTATGCACTAGGCCTGGGGGACCAAAAATCTTCCCACTGTGGCCACAAACCAGGCACACAGGCCACTCACAGTCACCTGAGAGGATCACCAAAGCCCCAAACTCCCGAGCCAAAATGGGACAATTAGCAGCTCCTGTGCCAAAATAGCAGACCATGGCAATGACATATGTGTCACCATCTGCTGACGACATGCAACAGGCAACTCAGCTCAGGGCAGGAAAAGAAAAGGCAAATAAAAAAAGAAACAGTTTCTTGATGAAACCCGTTCCCATTTCCAAGAATCAAAGGGAATATTCAGCTTCAACATTACACTCTCCAGATTCCCAGCTGGGACCAGAATGGGGAGAGTCAAGCATCTGATGATTTAACTGTTGAGAAATTTCCAGGCCAAATTTCCAAGCAAGAGGTTTGGATACGGATCTGAACTGTGGGACTGTCTGTGCAGTTCTGCCATGGCTTCCCCTGGCAATAGCCAGCATCAGCGTGTGCCCTTTTTAAATACCCACTTGCTCCTGAACTTTAACAAAGTTCCTAATCGTGCTTCTCCCTCTTGATTTAATTCAAAGAGACCACCATTCAGAGAAAAAAAATAAATTAGTATTTACTTCTTGCTGAACAGCTGTACCAGTGTCATGAAAATAATTTACTGTTCAGCTTTTCTGAATTAACCCCTTATCCCTCCTGGCCTTCTCCCTTCAAATGTTTCCTGAAAATCGTATGCCACAAGCAAACTAGTTTTGGCTTATACTAGGAAACTTGTAAACTCTGGGATACCCCACTTTCTTTGACACTCCTCTCCAGCAGCAGATAGTCTCCCACAGTGGCTGGGGAATTGTGGAGCTACATTTCACAGCACAACAGCCACAGGGACACCAAAGGCTGGCAGAGTTAAAGCTGTGCCATCACCTCCTTTGACTGGGGGGAGAAAACACAAAAAGGTAAAATCAGAGCAATCAGAAAACCCAAGCATGGAGTTATCATTCACATTCTGATGCAAACTTTGAAGAACACTTGTGATTTCTCCAAATGTAGTCCCCTGTACCTGATTCCAAAGGGCAGTGCCAGGTATAAATGAACCATGCTCTGGGAAGGTCAATCCCTCAAGTACCCTCTGGTGAAGATGAAAAGCAATTTCTTCTTCAGAGCCAAAAGAGTCCCTTTCTCATGTCTTGATTCCAGGATGCATATTTGAATTCTCCCAATAATACTTCTCTCACAGTCACACCTGGTTGTGGGTTATTTTTTTCACCAATTTGCCTGTATGTTCCACAATTCAGCAAATTTTTTCCCTGGGAACACCTCCCCTTCAACATTAACTGCCCTCCCTCAGCAGCTCTGGGAAGTTTGCCTTTTAAAACCATACACAGAGGTGTGTCAATAAATTGGAGTGTTGCAGTCCATCTCAAGAGTTCACCAGCTATGGACAGACAGAGGTTTATGGAGGAACAGCTGAAATCGGTGATTGTCAGCAACAGGGCAGTAAAGCCTGAACCAAGAGGTTTACACTGCTGCATGCTGAGCACAGAGATGCAGATGAAGAGTGGGGCCCATCCTCTTCCTCACCTCCTATCAGAGCAGCCCTCCCAAAGCCTCTCAATATGAATTTTCTGACAGGTTTCCAGGCCTGTGTGCACACACTGCAGAGAGGGAAAGAGCCCCTGACATTGCTTATTCCTCAGGCACGAGTGACACACTCATTTCATCAGCTCTCCAACATCTGCTGTTCCACATCAAACATAGATATCAGCAGGTTTTATTTTCTCTACAATCAATCAAGCCATTGACAAGTTAACAAATCTGTTTGCTTTTCACAGTGCTTGGCTTTGATTTTTTTGTAATTAAACAAAAGATTGTTTGGATCCTGCCTTTCCCCTCAAAATGGAGCACTGCCAATACAGGCAGTTTAACTCTGTGTTTACTTTCTGAAGTATCACCCTCTCTCTTCTCCCTCCCCATGACAGCTTAAGGCAAACCACAGTCCCTGGGACATCTGCAGGTTGTGGTTTGAATATATCCCTTCCTGCCATGAGCAAAAGCAACCAGCACTGCTGAGTTAATAAATATTTAACACTTGTTAGTATTTCTGAATTGCAGAACTCCACGCTTGCAAAGGCTACAGAGAACACAGCCCCCCTTCAAAAGGTTATTAAAAGGAAAGTAAAAGCTCCGTGTTAGTTGTCTGAAGTGTGCAAGACCAGAAAACACATCTGCCTCGTGTCTTTAGTAACTAATGCACAGCAGCTCCTTCAGTATTCCTTGCTTCTCCTGCATCCACATAACCACGGCTTAGCTTCCCAGGGACTTTTTGTTAATGTTGGAATGAAAAAGGCTGGAGATAATGCTATGGTTGTGCTACAGATACAGCAAACACAGCCAGCAAGAAAATGCAAGCATCCTCATTCTGAGCAGTAACAGATGCCAAGCCAGCAGAACCCTGCCTTCTACTGGAAATGTTTTCAATCATTCACAGCGTGTGCCAGCGACACAAGGCAGGGGTTAAAGGCAATTCAGACCCTTTAAGAGGTGCAGAAAAAGCAGAGTGTGCCCAGAGGGTGCTCACAGCAGGCTGTGGCCCACCCCTCCCTGGGCTGAGGGGCAGCCGTGCAGTTAAACCTTTCTGGGTGGGCACTGCTGGCACGAGGGCTGCCTGGCAGCGCTGGGCAGGGGCAGCCGAGGAGAAGCAGATTCCCTGTCCACCAGGATTTGTTTCCTGCGTGTTTGACTGGATTCCTGACACCCACCTTTACAAACACACGGGTGTTCACATTGCACAGGATCCTGTGTGGCTCATTTACGACACCACAGCCAGGGACAGAGAGGAGAACTTAGAGGGTTCAGCTCCCTCCAAACAGTAAGAAAGCCCGTGGTGACAGCCTGGGGAGGGTGTGATTTGTCTTTCCACCAGCCCAGCACCCGGAGCTCGGGACACTCCAGCAGGACTCTCACACAGGCCCCCAGCTGTCTGCAAGAGTTAAAGCTCCAGCTCCCCCTCCACGAGCCAGGAGCACAAAGCACAGAGCAGAACCTCTCTGGAACGTCTCTCTTGCAAATTGTTGTAATTTCCCATCTGTCTCCAGCTCGGATGACTTTGCCAGGTCCACAGGGGACGATTTACAGCACTGGTTTTGGATTAAGGGTTCCCCACTGTGCCTCTGGAGCCAGAGCAAATGACCTGCAGCTGTCCCAGGCCATGTCAGACGGGGCAGGGCCAGTCCAGGGGCTGTGCTGGTGGCTCCTAACCAACCCAGAGTCCAGTGGTTACCACCTGATCTCAAATTTTAGCAACCAATGCCTCTGTCAAGTTGATTTGCAGGCTGATAAAAATTGTGAAAGATTTGTTGGATAACCTCAATTGGAAAGTACATGGTTTGTTCACTTTTGGTTGTTTTTTTTTTTTTTTAAACTAGTAAAGTTGTTGGCTGAACAATCCAACTCTTTTTTTTTCCACTACTGAAATCTATTGTTTGTCATTTTCTGTTGTGCTGAAAACGACTTCTGATAGCACACCTTGCTTTGGGTGCAAACAATGTTACAGTCGGTGGTGTTTGGCTTCACACCTGGTTAACTGCAGTGGGACTCCACAGAGTTCACCAAGACAAACAGGCAGAATAAGAACTGCATCCCCTGGATTGAAAAAGGTTTTCAGAAAGGACACGTGGATTTGCTCATTATCTCTCTGGCAACTCCTGAATTTGGGAAATGTCTGCATTTTTCAGTAGGCACAACTTCTTTTTTCTAGACTAGGAAGGCATGTTTGACATTTGTCTTTTATGACAACATTTTCTAAACGCTCAGTGGAAGCCAGCCCTGTAATGCTGGGTTCCTTTACCTGCCTCTCAGTTTGCAGTTCCCACACTGTCACTTCTCAGGCAATCAGCTGGTGCTGAGTTGTCCCCAGTGCCATGAGAACTTCCCTGTATCACCCCACTCCCGAGTGGAGGCCAGGCTGGGAGGGTCACCCTGCAGGGTGATGATCCTGGAGCATCCCCTCCCTGCACAGGAGGAGCACCCTCACCCGTGGAGGCTGCCAGGGCTGGGTAATTCACTGCAGTCGGGTAGAAAATGTGGATTAGCACAGCCAAGCCTAACATCGATCCACCAGGTCAGTGCAAATCTGCAATGCAGATGCAGAAGCCTATTCAGTCGGTTCACTTCAGTATTTTCATTGCAGTAACTGAAGCAGCTCTACCAGTTCACTGCTCAGCACCTTCCCCCCTGTGGCAGATTCTGCACAACTGACCCAAACTCTTGGTCACTGGCTGGTCACTGGTGTTTGAAACAGTGACAGTGGTCGTGCCTGCAGAGTGTGCAGACTGCTGAGAGTCACACACAGCAACTAAAAAAGCACAGAGAAACACAGTGCAGTGGGCATTATGGTCATGTAGTACTCCCTCATCCCTCACCATTCCATCTGCATGAGAGGAAAGTGGTTCGAGGAAAGCCACGTGTCAGCTTCCACACACTCCCAGTTATGCTCTGCCTTAAGGTGGCTGAGAACTCCAGCCCCCAAAACCTTTGGCAACCACCAGCTGCAACTCCACTGTGTCAGGCTGCAGCTCCGTTCCCTATTTACATTAAACCAATTACAACATGGGCTTTGCAATTCATTGATAACACAAAACAGACTAACACACCAACACTTCTACCTAACACACAGGAAGACCATTTTTCCTGTGTGTAAGTGCATCCCTTCCTTCTGATCAAAGATCTGACAGGAACAGGACAGTAGCACCAAGTACAGGAACCAGGGAACCACCACCAGCACAGCTGGCATTGAGATCCTGACTGTGGTCAGGAGGGCAGTCAGAAACCTCAAATCTTTGCCCTCTAGAGAAGATGGCAGCAACTCTGTCCCCAGCATGTCACTGTGCCAGGGGGCCCCTTCTCTGAGCAGCACAAGAAAGGAAAGCTCTACAGCTCTTCCTCCAACAGCCCCTGGCACCAGGCAGGGAAGCAGTTAAACACTGTCCATGCCAGCTGAGGAATTCTGCTCAGAAACCAAGCAAACATTTCGAGAAAGGTTTGATCAGAACTGCCTGGGGGCCTGGCAGGAGGCAGGAAACTTCTGTGACCCACTTACAGTGCTGATCCTACCAGAAGGTGGGACTGCACGAGAACAGCCAGAGAGATATTCTGCAGTCCATTGTCTCCAACTTTCATTACCATCACCATGCAGTATCCCAACTCTTTTGGGCTTTTGACTACCAAGAATACTAAAGATTCCTCATGCAATTCCTCTCGCTTTTGCTTTGAACTTGCTTCCTGTAATGGAGCTTTTTTGCAACTCTGGAAGACTTTGCATACTAATAATGTGGCAGGAATACTCTCTGTGCATAAAGAATTTACATGCTATGCAGCAAGAATCTTTTCTAATTGTTCACTTTTGACCAGAGAGGAGGCTCAGAGAGAAGCCCCTGATGGCACATAAGAAAATAGAAGCAGCATGAATCTGTAACTTGCTCTGGGTCTGCTACGGTTTCCTTTCAGAAGAAACTTGCATATGGACACACTAAGGCTAAAATAAATCCATCCCAGTGAAACCACAGGCCATTCATGGACTGGATGGACAGGGGGACAGCTCAGGTACCTGACAGCTCCTGAAGGTGCAGATGTGTGGATGCTGGAGGAGGGAAGGAAGGAGAGCCCCACGCACTGCCAGGCGCTGGTGCTTCCCCTGGCAAAGCCCAGCCACTGACACGAGTGTGTGTTCCCACTCGGGGTTCCTGGGAGTCTCCACTGGCTGCACATCAAGCCAAACATTCACTCTGCTATCAGCACAGCCAGGGGGCTCAGAGACGCTCGCCAGCCCTCGTGCAACCAGTGTTGCTGTTTTACAACATGTCATGCTTGGTGACACTGAAAGGGAAAGCCAATAAAAGGAAAAATTAATCTGGTGATTAAACACAACACTTTGGATTGCTGGCTGCTGACACTGGCACCCAGCCACCTTCTCCCAGGACAGAGCAGAACCTGTCTGCTGTCTCCAACAAAGGGAATTTTACAAAATAAGGGTCTCTTGCTATGAATGATGAAAACGAGTAGCTTGGCAAAGGGACCTGGCCAAGCCTCAATTACAGCTTTGTTCTATCCCACTTAAAGCTGACATTGTCCACTTGCAGGCTGAGATGATCCCGCTCTCACAGAACTTCTGCAGGCCACATAACTTATAGCTAAAGTCACAAAACACAGAATTTATGGCATATTTGTAAGAGAATAAGGTATTTGCATATTGTCAATGCAGTGTACAGTTTGGCAATCTGAATCCTCAGGGCTTGCTAAGAACCTGCTGCCTCAAAAGCAGGCTTATGTGCCACTGAAAGATTTCTGCTGGCCCTTTGGAAAGGGATTAATTCCTTTTCAACCAGGAATATTTGCACAGGGTACTGTGTTAGTTATGCCAAAGTCCTCTCTGACACTTGCAAAAACTGCAGTTTTTGTGATCAGTTATACAATGTTCATTTTTATTCTGCCAAATGCTGAAGTTTAATTTAAACACAGCTTCGAAGGTCTCTCATGGGGAAATTCAGATATGCAAATACACTCAGTGAAAAGAAGAAAGTTCCTCAGGACAGTCAAACCAGAACCCAGCTGACAATGGCTGCCCACCATCACTGTGCTAGAGGAACACGACAGAAACTCACAAAACCAGCAGGGGCTGCTCTCTGTTATTTGTCAATGGAATCTCCCTCTTCCAGTCCTGCTCTCCCCATCTCCACACATTCTTCACTCGACCATAAAGTCTCATCACTTGATGCATGAAGAGTTTTCTTCAAGCTGCCCAGCACAAGCACTGGCCGGTCCTTCCTGCTCCAAAAAGCTCTTCCAAAGAAGGGCAGTGAAGCTGCTGAAGGGTCAAGTCCTGTGAGGGAGTTTGAGTTGCCCAGCTTGGAGGAAAGGAGGCTTCCCTCAGGAAGAGGAAATGCACTCAGGTTGCACCAGGGGAGGTTTAGGTTGGATATGAGAAGAAATGTCTTCAGTGAAACGGTTGTCAAGCACTGGAAGAGGCTCCCAGGCCAGGGGCTCAGTCAGGGTCCAGGGAGCTCTCTAGAAGTGCAGATGTGGCACTTGGGGACATGGTTCAGGGGTGACTTGGCAGTGCTGGGTTAATGGTTGGACTCAACAATCTGAAAGATCCTTTCCAAGCTAAATGACCCCACAAGTCTGTGTTTCTGTGTCAAATCATCTTGACCCATGTAATTGCTACCACCAAACCCATCACCACCACCTTCACACAAAACCATCTGAAATACAATCAAACCCAAACCCCAAACGCTCCAATACCTCTCATTTCTTACTTCAGTATGGTTGCTGATATTCCAGTGTATCCATCAATTCTGGCAGCACCAAGGCCTCCCAGTGGGTCAGTGATGAGTGTCAGTTCTCCTAGAACAGCTTCTAAAAATCACTTCCATCCAGCATTTGTACTCAGCTGTCTCCCAAGGAAGGTAATGACACAGTTGCTTCCCAGTAATAAATGGTAAAGATAGCACTGCTTCCCCAAACAAATGCTCTATGAAAACCTCTCTTTGTTTTATTATCTTCAGCCACTCCTGAACTGCATCAAAGGGGACAAGGGGAAATCTTACTGAAAGGGTTGCAAAGACAAAACCAATCTGATCAGAAGAAACCTTTGACCAAACCTTTGATGATGAACAGCAAAACCTCAGTTTCTGGAGTCCCTGTCCCAAGCTTCCAATGGTTGTGGCAGACTAAAATAGTTCTGAGACATAAATCCCATAATCTGACACAGAGTACAACCTGCCTGTTTGTGTGCTGCCCCTGCTGAAGGAACTGTAAGAAGCTTTTCTTCAGCTCACCAGGCAGGAAAAACCATGTGTTGATAGAAAAGTGGTGCTGCCTCATGCTATGACTCTCTACAGGTGCTGCACAGCCCCAGCTGGTGAGAAGATGCTGTCAGATGGTTAAGCACAGCGTTCAAAGCTGCAGCATTTTCCATCTTCACCTTCCTCCCTCAGGCTCCTTGCACATGCCCTCCAAAGCCACCTTCCAGTACAGCCCCGAAATCACATTTTATCTCCTCTGAATCACATTTTATCTCCTCTGCTCTCTGTTCCCCTCACAACTCCAATGGGTTTCCAGGATGATTTCCAGCTCAGTCTTTCCCTCCTCAGAGCGGCTGGGTCCGTGCACTGACCTTCCCTGGCAAGTTCAGGTGCCACAGCGGGCTGGGATTCTCCTGCTCACTGTTCTAAGGAAATTCCTTGCTGCTGCAGAACCTGAACGCACCTGGGCTTTTTTTTTCCCTCTCTTGTGGCTACAGACAAAGAACACTGCTTATGTATGCTTTTTACAGAGCAGCAGATTGGTGTTAGGTTAATTCTAAAAGCTATTTTATCAGATTAGTTTGATTAGCCTGGATTTCAGATCTGTTCTGCAAGACATACTAAAAATCTCTCTCCAGCTTAAGCTGTGGGAGAAAAAGCAGCGAATTCACAAATGTATCATAACAGAGAAACAAAGCTCCTGCTACAAAACAGAGCCAGAAGTGAGAGGCACTGAGGCCACAACAAATGGAAGGAGTAAAAGTACAGAAAAGCATCGAGAAAGCTCTTCCAGCAACATTCCCCCATGGTCAATGTGCCTATGACTTCGTTAAGCAGCACTGCAAGATCGCACCGAAATTTTTCCTTCTGTAAGCAAACCTGCTTGGGCCAGAATGACTGTGCACGAGAGCAACCTGCCAGGGATGTTCTCAGCTGAGGAGCTCATGGTCCAACCCCACAGACACAGGTAAGGAGGTAACTGGAGCATTCCTCATGCTGCCTTAATCATAACGCTTTCACTGAACCATCTCACTGGAGACCAAAGGAACAGACACAAACAGTGGGGGAGAAAAGGATCTTCAGGAACACAATACATAATTCCTACAAATACAAACCCCCCACCCCTTCAGCAGGATGATATTTTGCATACAGTGACCGCACCCCTGAAGAAGGAGATTTCAGCTGGGACACACAGCAAAGCAGAGACCTGTACACCCTGAAAGCTCCTGACCTGCCAGGGGAGAGCTGCACACGCAGGAACTTCAGTTTTGCTCTCGAGTGACTGCCTTCCTGTAACTCAGCAGCAGTTCTGCATTAATCCTGCTTTGCAAATGCTCCACAACCTGGACCTGCTGGGCTTCAGGACAGTCAAAAAAACTCGAGTGGAAACCGCTTGTGTCTGCTCAACAACTCCTCTTCAGGCTACTTGTCATCTCGGTATTAACAATGCCATGGCAGTTCTACTGTGGAGCAAATTCCTATTAAATATGGATTTCCAAGCCTGAAATGCCTGGGTAATAAAGACAGCAGAGAGACACAAACCCTCTAGTAGGATCAGGTTTAAGACTGGTTGCAAAAAGTGACTGGACTGACAGCATACAATGCTTCTTAACATCGACATAAATTTCAAATATACGAAATATGCATTTAAACAACACGGCAAAGGACAAAAGCAGCATTAGAAGACTCAAATGAATGCAAGTAACAGAAATGTAAATAGAGTACTTTATTATTGCACCACATTTTCAGGCTGCATAAATAAGTGCACATACATTCTGTGGCTGTACTAAGCCACTGTGACAACTATGACTCTATTGTGGCAACAAAATGCCAAGAAATCCCCAGAGATTTAGCAATATTTTCTGACACCACAATCCTGCAGCTATCTCCACGAGCAATTAAATGGAAATACTGCACTGCCTCCTGCTACATTCCAGAGAGCTGTGTCAGGCAATTCAGCCTACGAGAAACACTGGTGATGTGACTGACACCTGCCAATCAGCTCCAGCTCACTGCAGCTTCCTGAGTGCTCCAGATAGGCTTGCAAGAGAACTACTGTAATTAGGTGTGAAAAATATCTTCCAAACAGGCTGCTCTCCCTGAAAAGGAAACCTGTATTCTTCAAGGGGTAAAAAAACTGCAGCTGGGGAAGATGCCAGGTTGCTGGAGGAGCAGGGAGAGCTGCAGCTGGCTGAGATGGGCCAGGGCTGGCACTAAAAAAGCCCTGGGAAGGGAAGAGAAAGGATGTAGACGTTCCCCAGGGAGTAAAGGAAAGAACCCCAGCTAGAGCTGACTGCCTTGGATGAGGTGTGTGAAGGAACAGGAGGTGAAATCAATACTGGATGTAGGAGAGGGAGCAGCAAGGCAAAAGCAGGGAAGTCAGAAAGCAAAGCAGGAGTAAAAGAGGCGGCAGGAAGACAACAGTAAGTGTTTTCCACAGTGCAACAGTACTGCAGCCAGGGCAGGTATTTTTTGTTTCAGAAATGGTTTCACAGGTCACAGTTCTTCCACCTTCATTCCCTTTAGTGTGATCAACCAAGCACAGTAAAAGCCTCTGCCTCAGAAGGACTATTGACAACCAACTACCCCTGTCCTTAGGCTAGAAGAGGGAGCTGAACATGGAAAGGCCTCCATCACACCACACAGGTCACTGAATGCTGCTAAGAAATCCTGGACATCCTCAAGCTTAGAGCTACCAAGGGCACTGCCACAGCAAATCTACAGCATTTCAGGGGTCAAGGTCACAATTAGGTAGCCTTTAGCTCTTAGAGGCTATGAATACAAAAAAAGATGATGACTAGTTGCAAATTTTCGCTCTTTTTTTTTTTTTTCGGGGGGGGGGGGGCTTTTCTTGTCTAGTTTTAGCTCTTTGTCCACTGTGAGCTGGGCTAAGCTTAAATAGCTGGGAGCTCTGCTTTATCATTCCTGAGTTGGAAGGCACAGAGGTGCAGCCTTCATGGAGCATCTGTGTGACAGCCTCTGCCTCGGTGGCTCAGACAATTCCTGGGCCCACCAAAGGACATGCTGTGCAGGAATCAGACACACAGCCATTGATTTGAACACATTATTCAGGATTATCTCTGTTTTCATCACGCTCTTCTATTTCAAGCAAAATCACTTTCTGAAACTATTAAAGGACCTGGCACCAAATAAAGCAGAGCCTCCAATTCGTGCCTGGAGGGTCCACGTTACAGCATTTGTGGACTCAATCAAAAGGCAAAGTTTGCTGATAGACAGCCAGGCTTTTCCGTTTGCTCAGGCTGTACCAGAAGCATCCAGCACTAACACAATTCCAGCAAACATAGCAATCATTTGTTCTGCCTGACAAAGGTCACCAGACATCAGCCTGAATCTCTCACTGAAGTCCCTTGACCAAATTCTGCTTTCAGCGGCAGAACCAAAGCTGGTTCACAATGAGCTGGGCCTCATTTTTTATCATTAGCAGTCAGGAACATCCTGCCTTTCTTACACACTGCAATCTGAAATGTGCAGGGTATAATCCTGGGAACTAGGATTAAGTTTAATATGCTTTGAATTCACATGATCTCATTACAGGGTGAGATGATTCTAGACAGACTACTCTGCACAACTGCATGCTAAATGTGCTGAGAGGCCCAGCCTGTGACAGCTCTGCACGTAACTGGGCAGTTCTGCCTGCAAAGGAAGGTTTGTATAATTCTGCTCAAAGAACCTTTTGATTTCAGTCTTGGTCTTTTGGCTAAATGGCAAATTCTGAACACTAAAGTAGCCTGCCATTTAACAGCAACTCCCCTTGAAGCTATTAGATTTTATTCTGGGGCACAAAAAAGGTAAACAGTTTCAGAGAACCCTAAGCTGGTCTGTTTTATTACAGCAAGGTATCGACTTGCTCTTACCTTGCAGTAGGATTTGCAAAGGTAGCAGAGGGCTGATACCTTGTCTAATTCCACAAGTGCAGAGGCACGTCATGGCTTGTGTGTCTAATTTATACATGGACATTTCCAACTTTCAGGGGGGAAAATGTGACTTCAGTACGAGATCATCTGCCAAATTCCTCAAACAATTACAGATGTTTCTTACATGTCTGACTTAGAGGGCTGACTGCTGAAACCTAGATTTATCCAAACCACTGCAAATTCCTCTACAAGCCATTTGTCTGGAGTCAGAGGACAAGAGGAGATCTGGATTTACGGGTCACGACACAAAGTTATAAATCTTTGCTCTCAGTTTACGTCTTAGACAACATTTAAATATGGAATCTGTCAGTCCAAGCAGCTCTGCTCCTTTAATCATGTGTTCCAGTTTAATGGAGCAGAAGCAGCACTTGTGTTTCCTGCCTTAATGTGCACTCACTGGTTTTGAGCAGTGCCAGTGTCCCCAGCAGGACAGCACATCCCCGTTCCTGCAGAACCCTGGCAGTGCAGCTGCCACCCCACAGTGGGGAACAGCAAGAGGGGGAACCTTCACCCCCAGCCTTAACCTGGAGAGGAGGAGCCTGCAGGGTTCCCTGCCCAGCACAGGGACTCCTGGCACAGCAGCTACTGCTCCTCCAGCCTCCTGCAGAGCTGCCTGGCACGGCAGGACACGCCAGCTCCTCACAACCCACCTGCCCAGCACGCTCCTGCTGTGTCAGGGTCACTCAGCTCAGCAGGGGTTTGGTTTCCAAACAACTTGTCTTTGCACTTATGAAGCAACCCCAGAACTGCTTAATGTTCAGCTTCTATTCTGGAGCAAGGGGCCCTTAAACCACTGTTGCTTGACCATTCCAAGACAAAGAACCCATCTTCAGTTACATCCAATTTACCAAACTTCAACAATTTGGGGTGACTGCTCTGAGCATATAATTTTCAGTCCGTGGCAAATGAGTTTTTCAGCTATTTTTTTAAACAAGCAAAAGAAAACCACTTCTTGCCCAGTTAAATTCCAGTAACTTAATCTTTGTGATACTAATGGTGATGATGTTTGGGCCTAAAATTTGGCAGGGTGTTGCCACCGACATTTCTTCAAACCAAAACTTTTAATCATATATTATCCCAATTTTTTAAATAGCTTTAGCTGGTTCAAAACACCATTTTTTCAGTGAATGAGCTATTCAAAACTCCTAATCAGGGACCCATTTTACTAGGAGCTGTATAAACACAGCTGCTAGAAAGGCTCTGGTACAGACTGCAACATAATGGTTTGAATTCTGTTTGGAGAAGAACCTCACAGTGGCAACTCAAACATGTCAAACGTGCTCCTGTGACCCCAGAAAGAAACGTGATAAGGTTTGATTAAAAATAAAGTGAAAGGTAACACTCAAAGAGTGGAAGGTGGAGCCAGAGAAACCATGATTGAGATGATGCGTATTTGCACTGGAAGAGCAACACCCACGAGCCAGGGAGGAAGAAGAGGAGCTGAGGAGGAGACAGGTCTGAGGAAAGAGGAGTGACAAGAACCTGAGGCAAAGCCTGAGCCAAGGAGGCCACCTGAGAGCTGCTCTGCCCACCAGAGCACTGCCAGCCCTGGCCAGGGAAGCATCTGAGCACCCACTGCTCCTGAGGGAGGCTCCCAGCAGCAGCCGTGGATGACTCTTCCCGCCGTGTTCTGCTTCAGGCAGGTCATTTCCCTCAGAGCTGGCCATGCTTTCGGGGTCAGGAGGAATCCATGGGGGAGCCAAGGCCAGGTGGGACATGTGGAACATCACACAAACTGGCTGGGGGCACAGGAGGCCAAAGGCAGCTGATCCCAGAGCAGGCAGCTGATCCCAGAGCACACCTGAGGCTGCAGGTGCAAAATGGGGAGGGGGCTCTTCCAGGGGGTGCTTCCTCAGGCTCCTTTGGATCCTGCAGAGAAAGGTGCAATACTGGTTACTCACTCTTGCCAGTGGTTTCAGGGAGGGGGGTGGGGAATGGGAAGGGGGTTTGGTTTGTTTGCTCAGTGCTGAAGCAGCTCTCAGTTCTGGCTACAGACAGCCATAATCCCTGCAATCATTTCATTGTGTCCCAGAAACAACATATTTGAGATAGTCTGGCTGCCATGTATTCACTGGATATAACAGCAGCAAGGAGTGTTCAGAAAGGGTGTGCAGCTGGATTGATGGACATATAATCATTCTGGGAGGCAAGATGAATCACTCAAACTAGTGGGGTAAAGCAAAAATACACACTGAACTCCCCTTAGCCAAGGAAACAAAAGAATAAATTACCACATTCTACATGAACTGGGGGAAGCAAATAAAAAAAGGACCAGAAAATTTTCCAAGACAACCGACTTCAATGAGTATTTGAATTTCATATTCAAAGGACTTCTAGGAAGAAAATCTTTTTGGAATGGATGTGAATTTGTTATAACTCAGTATACAGCTTACCTCCTTGCTGGATCTTGAATTCTCATTCCTAGGAGAGAAGAGGAACATATCAGTGTTGTATTGCCAGGCTGAAGCTGGAGGGTGATATTAAGAGAATTTGCAAGACCTACTTACCTCACTCTCTGCCTCTCAGGTGAGGAAGGTTCCTGCAATTTGGCCTCTTTTGATCATCTCCAAAAAAAAAAAAAACAAACCAGAAAAAAGAAAAGAGGGAGCTGCATCTCAGACTGCAAATGCTGGAGTTACCCAAGTTGAACAATCAGTGTTGGCTGCTGCAGCTGAAATTAGCCATGGCAAAGCAAATCATGTTGCACAGCAGGTGACTTTTGTCAGTCCCACCTGTACTATCCAAAAAGAGGGCAGCATTCAATTCAATAACCAGCTTAGGTTGCTTGAGTTTTTTCTTGGGTACTTCTGCTTGTTAAATGAACTCCCAGTTCTACTGACTGGACAATTTCGTACAGAATAAAAATCCCATTACAGATCATGGATTTTTTTCCACCCAAATTCTACCTCCACCAAAATCTGCAGCCTTCTCTCGGACTTTCCCAGCTGGCAAGGCAACACATCACTGCTGTTCTTTGGATCATTCTTGCTGGCTTGTTTATAGGAAGTGGTCTGGCCCTCCTAATGGACTGCACCTGGGAGAGATTTGCCCGAGCAGCAAAATCACTCCCAGGGAAATAGTTTTTAACCACACTCCTTAATGCTGATCTCTGGCATGGACTGCCTGGGCTGGGATTTCAGCATGTGGACCCAAGATCTTCCCATGGAATGGAGCCTTCAGTCTCGTTCTGAGGATGTGTCTTGCTGGGAATGATCTCGATATTCATTTTCGTTATGCAGAGATTGCTGATGTGGAGGAGGAGCTCAGGACAGCCCAGGAGAACACCAGGGGTCAAACCAAGGACAGGACACCCTACACTCACAGTCCTAACAGAGAGAGCTCATTGCCACCACAACAGCGACTCACACTCTCTGACAGGACACAGGGTAAGCTCATTCCAGCCATGAACTGACCACAGGAGAGTTCAGTCAGTTTATTTTGCAGCTCAGTGGAGAAACCACTGACGGATTTTGGATGCCTTATCACATCTGGCTGACATTACTTTGGGCCTTTAAACAAAGGAAACTTTCAACTGCATTAATAGGTATGAACCAAGAAATGATTTTGGTGACCTCAGAGGACTGCTTACATGTCAACTAAATGTCTGTAATTCCTGATAAATTCTTATCTGAGGTTGAAGGTAATTAAGATTTCTGTTGATAATCCAAAGCCCTGGAGATTTGTTAACTCTGCACAATGTGTTTATTCCAGCTACTGACATAAATCCGTTTGCTTGAGCCTGCAGGGAAATCCTTCTGGGATAGGTGTTGAGTTGGTCAGAAATGTTTGCTTCGTAGTTCTGGAAGCTGAGGACTTCTGCCTTCCCCAGCGCAGTAAAATACAGATTTAAATTCAACTTTCTGCTTGCTGTGACGATGGACTTGACCCTTTCTATGCATTTTTCCTCACTAGAAGAGTCTTTGAATGCCTCCTCAGTCTCTGCTGAGATTGAGCTGCTGTACTTTAACAGCCACTACAGTAGCTGAGACATGAGGAAACTGCTTTGCTAACAGGAGTTTTCAGGAGGGTAATGAAGATGTTTGTTCCAGGCTCCACCAGTTAAGTTAAAACTCACAAGTTAAAAGGTTCTCCCAAGTTCTCTGACTCAGCCACTGACAGCACACTGTTGGCAGTGCTGGGGCTGTGCAGTGTGATACTACAGGTGAAAAGAGAAGAGTGTGCCTTGAGTGCCTTTCCACCTTCAGAAAATGGACAGAATCTTGTTGGATTGATTCTTTAAAGAACTGACCCAAGGAATTAGCTAAACAACTGAGCTGTATCACCTCCTGAAGTACAAGAATGGAATTACAGTTGTGACACACACTGAGCCAAGTTTTGATTTTTCCTTCATTTAAATTCTCTTGCTAAGTTATAATGAAAACATAGTTTAGTTTGCACTGATCTTTTTTGCATTGTAGCATAACACAAAACCAAAAGAAAGTCACCTCACAGTTCTTAGTATTATGTTAAGCTGAAACAATTGTTTTTTTCCTAATATACACCTTTTGAGTACCTTATATTATTAAATGGTTGCAGGCCAGCTCCCCCCATTGGGATTTATGTTTGAATGCTGAAAGACCTTGGTTCAAACCCACAAACTCCTTTGGGGTCACTGCATAAGGGCTTTAAATTTTCAAAGAGAAGGATAAGCAAAAGGTCAGGTTCAATGGTCTGTTCTCCTTAATAAATAACAGTAATAACGTGAATCATTCTCCCTTTCCTGAGTCAAAGCTTCCCAGAATCATTTCAAACTTCCCCTCCAGCCTTATGCTAACAGACATCCCTAGTAAAGTAAGATGAGGAAATTCAGGCTTGTTTGCAAGAAGGATTCCCTCCCACACAGCAAGCATTTTTCCACCCTTGGAAAAACACTATTTTACTTCCTAAAATGGGGCACTGCACTGAATAGATATCCCTGCAGATGAATTCCCCTGGTTTCTGGAGGGGAAGGCAGCCCCCAGTGCAAGAGCAGAGCCTGACCCTGCAGGTGGAGAACCAGGGATTTGGTGACAGGAGTGCTGGAGCTGCCAGGTAACTGTGCAGGCCAATTCCCCACCAGCTCTGTTCCACCCAGGCACTCACAGTCAATCTCCTGGGAAACCTTTCTGCTTCGCTTCTGATAGCATTGGAAACTCTTAATGGAGTATTTGACTCAGCCTTAACATAATCAGATCAATCAGCTGAAAAACGTAGAAAATGGTTACCAGAAAATTACTCATTTCAGCATTTTCTCTGGCAGAAACAAAAGTAAGTTTTAGTAAGACTGAAGATCTCAGGGAAAAAAACATCCCCAAAGGATGAGAGAGAAACTGGAGTCACAAAGGCAAACACATGGTAGAGAAGCAGAAAATCCTCCCCTGGTTCCAGCTCCCAAATTAACAGCATCTTCTGACGCAGGCTGGGGACAGGCAGCATTGACACAATCTGGTTGTTCCCTTCAGGAGATGAAAACAAGCTCTTCTCCTTGCTCAAGCCTTTCCAATAATCCCAGGAGGAACTGCTCCAGCTGGGCACACCCTGAGCCAGCACAGCCCAGCCAGCCAGGCTGATCAGGGCAGGTCTACCCACCCTGAGCCCCCTCCTCTCTGCACCAAGGGCAGGTCCACAACCTCCCAGCTCCCCTGAGCCCCCTCCTCTCTGCACCAAGGGCCAGTCCACAACCTCCCAGCTCCCCTGAGCCCTCCTGGGCACTGCAGCAGATGTGGGAGGCTCCCACTGTCAGACTTCCAAACCCACCTGCAGGACTGCGACCGAGGGAAGGGCAGAAAGGTTATCTTCTGACAGCAGAAAAGAAATGCAAACCTAAATTGCTATATAGCCAGTGCCCAGCACATGTGAGCAGGGATGATAAGGAAAATACCTATAGCAGTTCAAATTGGGTTTTAAAGAGAGAGGGCTTAATCCATTTCTAATTAAGTCACACGAAGTAGTGAATTGACACTCTGGCTAAACGTGTGTATGCAAAAATAGAGCTGAGAAGAGAAGCAGGGTAACTCCTCTCGGCACAAGTCTGATTTCTTCTGCAATCTATAACTAATCTACAGACAGCACTCACAGTGCCAAAACTCCACGTGGCCACTTGGAACTGGAAAAGAAGCCAAAAGCGGAGGACAGGCGTCCAAAGGGAGCACAAAGCAGATTGCAGCAGCTTTGCTTAGGGCTCCATTCATGCTGCTTAACCCCACACAATGCAGCCTGGCAGCGCCTGCCCCACCAAATTAGCAGCGTGTCCCTAATGAGCCTGACACTTCAGGAGCTGCCATCAACCGGGCCATGAGACCTGGCAAGTGACCTGGCACCGATGGTTGGCATTTGGGGATTTTATGATGGCATTTTCAGTGTGCAGCCAACTGCAGCCTTAAGCCAAAGGGCAGGGAAGGGGAAAGTTCCCAAATCCTCCCAGATTTGCTGGAATTACTTCTGTTCACAGAATTGTGCTTAATAAAAAGGGGAACACCTCAGCATTGGTCTTGGCTCAGACACTGCTGAGCTGGCAGCTCTGCAGGGCTGTGTCCACCACCGGTCCTTCCTCAGGGATGGAACAGCACTGTCACCTGGCCTGATGCTTCTTCAAGGACCTCCATCCCTCCACTCGCTCCAGTTCCAATCTCTAACACCAGATACTAAAAAGAAGAGCCATCTTACAACCATTCCCAACCAAAAAGGAAGTGATTGGTAGTTCTGGGCCACCTTGACCTTGAATTTTTTGATGGGCACCACACTATTGGAATTCAAATTTGAACTGTGAAGAGGCTTGGATAGAGCTGCTCAGTATATTTAATTCCAAAGCCTCCTAATACATGATACAACATGGATTCAGAATTCTGTGGTCTACTTCTATTCACCTCTTTCCTCACTAGTGTGTGTTCAAGGGCTCTCACAGGCAAAATTTTCCTAAAAACAGAACAATCAGCCTAAGTGACACTTCAAGATCAACTCTTACAAACTTCCCTAAATGTGTACAGTGCAAATGCAGCACGGGAAGCTTTTCCCTGTACATTAGAATTCAGCTGGGTTGATCTCTAAAGCAGTTCAGATGGAGGGGAACCCTGAGGTTTTCACAAGGCTGGATCCTAAAGGGGGCTCTGTCCCTGACAGATGGAGTTGTGACATGCAGGGCAAACTCAAGCACAGCACCCAGGGCAGCAGGTGTGGCACTCACAGTGCCTGCAAGGACCAAACACAACAGACACAGTGCACGCTGCTGCTTTCACAGACATGAAAGGTGATGAGACTTGTTCTGTGTTAGACTGAAATCTTCCAGGTCAGCAGCCACAGCACTTGTGAGTACTGTAGTGACACTTTCCTCAGCTTCCACACTCGGGTAGCAATTCCACAGCGAGGAGACCCTCAGCCAGCCCTGATTGCTGCCTCTTTAATCTGCATTAGTTTCACTGCTTTCCAGCCCGTGGTTCTTCCCTCACTACTGAAGCCCAGACGGGTGGAAGGGGCTCACTTTCAAGGGTGACCCTTGATCATCAACAGGCCCTGCTCATGTGCCTCAAACAGGGGCTTCAGTGGGTCAAAGCAAGAGTTACCACCTGGTTTTCCCAGGAACAAAGTTCCCTGACAACAACTGCTCTCCCAAACCATGACTTTCATTCTCAAATCCCTGTTCCCTCTCACTGGCAAAGCAAGCAGCAGCTAAGCAGCCTAGAGGATGTCATGTATGGATAGCTAAGTAGTCTAACAGAGATATTTTACACTTTAAAAAGCAGTTATATTCCTACATGTCTAAATGTTATGACTTCCATTAAAAAAATTAAGTCACTCAACATTTCTATCTGTTAACACTACCAAAAAAATTTTTAAGTTTTACATAGGATATTTTTGGTTAAATTCCCTTGAGCAGCAAGTTTCAAAATTAATCTGCAGTGCAGTTCTGGGTGGACAAAACTCTGCACAGTACACGTTTCCCAGCTTGCCCCAAAACTGACTTTTCTGTGACAAAAGCAAAGCACGGAACTTGCTTTGTGCAAATGATCCTTCTGCTCAGCTTTTTTACACACTTAAGACACATCCCACATGACACAACCCAACACCACACAAAATGGATCCTTACTTCAGAGAGGAAAAATGCAGATAGGAAGATGACCTGTTCAGCTCACCTGGGCTGTTTTTCAGAGCAGAGCTTGCTTTAATTCCTGTCCATTTTACCAACTATTCCAAAATCTGTGTCTGTGCCCAGTGCTGTCAATCAGAGCATGCAAAAGCAATACCCTCTCTGCAGTTAGAGCCAAATTTAGAGGTCTGCTGTCCAGTTCATAAAGTTTAGAGTTTCTACGAATAAGCTCAATTAAGCCTTGGAGAATATCCAGGCTTCAGGATCTAATTTCCACACAGAGCCTTTGAAGCAAGATTTCAGCATCTTCCCTCCAGGAGACAAATGAATTCCAGGGACATGGCACTGTATTTTCCCCCCCTTTAACATGAGACAGCTTCAAATGGAACATTGTTATTGAGCAGGAACCAGCTCTTCCTCCAAGTATTTTGTGTATAATGTCCTGGAATTTATCCAGATCCAGCATAAGAAAGCATCCAGAAATAAACCCACAAAAAGAGTATATGAGCAGCACCAGGCTAGAATGAATAGCACCTTATCCTTGTTTTTAAAAATCCACGCCATGTGCCACCAAACTGCTGGAAAACCTCTTCCTTCCCCAGCCCTCACCTCTCCCTGTCTCAGCACAGGTTCCCGTTCAAGGCCAGTGACTCAACACCTCAACAGGGAAACAGTCCAGGCTGCAATTTATACCCAACAGGATGGGAGAATGTTAAGCTCATTTCAAGGAGGAAGGAAGGAAAACCCATTAGCAGGCAGAAAGGAAGCACATTTCAATAAGGCTCTTTTGTCTTTAGAAAAGGGAAAGCAAGCTGAGAAATGTTCCCCCCACTACACAGTTGTGCTTACACGGGCTTCTTGCTTGGAAAAGTCTTTAATTTTGGCAAAAACTACACGAAAGAAGAAAAATTACTAAACTGTTTTAGAAAAGAAACATCTTCAATAGCAATAACACAGATCTGTTCTGGAAGAGATCTAAATATTTGCACCTTTCAAGTAAATAGGAGGAGTCAAGGACTGTAGGTGCAGACAAACACCGTGCACTGGCTCATTTTACACAGAGCAATGATGGCTCTGCAGGAGTGGCTGGGCAGACACCGAGGATGCAGCTTGGCCACCGGGCCCTCTTTCCTTTCCTGTCTCAAGAACTTGGGAAACACCATCCCAGGGCATCCCAGAGGTTTCTCTGGCTGCCTCTGAGAGCTCACCCAGTTCCAAGACCTCTTCCTCATTCAACTGTCCCCTCTGAAGGGCAGAATTCAGAAGGCAGACAGAGCAGTGAGGTGCTCCTGGAAAGGATGGAAGGGTGAGCTCCCCGGGACAGGGCCCACAGCACCCTGCACAGAGGTAAGACTTAGAAACACTGGTCAGTCTTTCATGCATTTTAGTTCTACTGCAGTGAGCAGATCCTGGAAAGAGGCAAGCTACACCATGGGAGCTGGAAGTGATGGCAGGCAGGTTCCTGCCCAAAACAGCATCTCCCTGAGCAACCTGGGCTGTGTGGACCCTCCATCCAGCGGCCCCAGGCAGAGGCCCTTGGAGAGGAGCAGCTCTGTGCTGCTGTTCTGTTTGCAGCACATGCCTGGGGAGCTTTCCCAGGGAAGCTGCAGCACCTCCTGCAGCTGTGCCCATCCATCTGTTTCCTGCTTTTGATGACAACCCTGCAGCTTGGCCAGACTGGACTGGAGCCTTAACAGGGATTGTTTTACTTTCCTTCAACCCTCTCCATTGAAAATTAGACTCTCAGGCACAGCTCCCTCTCCAGATCACAGAAGATAAAGCATTATGGGTTATCATATTAGCTCCCTTCCATCTGACAGCTCCAGGAATAGCAACATTATGTACCTATCACTGCTTGTCCCTGCTGAACAAAGCCACGGTACTTTCTGCTTTCATTCACAAGTTCAAGCCAAGAAGAACAAGCCCAAAGCACCCCTGATTCCAGCAGTGCTACCCCACCCCAGGGCGGGTGGCACCAGCTCAAGCCCAGAGCACCTTTGTGTGCACTGCAGATACAGCTTGGCCCCCATTCCTGCCCCCCCACACACAGTGCTCTTCAGAAAAGGGCCAAACAATAGAAGATCTGTCAGATAATGTACTGGAGCAAAGTTGAACACTTCACATTTTGCTAAATACAAGGGCCCGACGGCCGAGCGGAGGCCCACGCTGAACAAAACCTCCTCAGAGGCAGGACTGGGGCCTGCCCACGGTCACCCAGCCGCCCCGGCCGCCACAGAGCGTGAACTGAGCCTCCATTGTCCAGTGCACATCACAGGCTTTCACCACAGGGCTGCCAAAGTGAAAAGCTCTCTTAAGTTTTCAACAGTGGGGCTGTCAGCAGGAAGCACAGTTCATATGACCCCCACACCCTCCTCAGGAGGAAAAGCACCAGCCCAAAAACACAACGGAGAGCGGGGATCAGCACTCCCCTGTCAGCAAAACACACCCTAAAAACATCTGCTGCCCCTTTGCTTTTTATGGAGGAGGTTTCTCCTCTGCATATTTCTACCCTCCACTTTAGCTGAACAGTTGTTTTGGCTACAGAAGGTGGAGTTAACTTGTTTAGCCTTATTATTTAGACTAAGAGTCCATTATTCTTCAATTACGCCCAACACATATTACTGCTTGAGCTCAGAAAAGCAAATCCTCTTCCCAGGCCTGCTCTGAGTGGCTGTGGGGTGGGACTGTGATGATGAGGAGCCAAGACTAGCCCTCCTGCATGGAGACCCCGGGCTGGCCCCGCTGGCTGCAGCAGCACCCAGCTGCACTCCCTGCAACATTCCCTGATCCCTGCCTGGCACCGTGCACAGAACACACCACTGCTGATTTAACAGCACTCTGGGCTGCAGTTGTAGGAACCAGGGAGAATATCTGGGCCAAGCACCTCAGCTGGCTCGTCCCCACGCCGCTCTTGAGGCAACTGCTCCTGGCAAAGCCACAGCCAAGGACAGGGGGCTGTGTGGACCCAGCACAGCTGCAGCCATGGCTGTGGGAAGGCACTGGGAGAGGGAACGCTCATCAACACACATTAGGAGTTTTTAGGGGTCACACTGGGAACAATTTGGCCTGCAGAACTTTGGCAACAGGGGTAGAGGCAGAGCATGCTGCGACTTTCAGATCTGCCTGACAGAGATGCTCAGTTGTGAAGCGATTCTCATCAAGAGCCTCTCTGGTCATTCAGTATGAAATATTTCATTCAGAGGGAAAACTATTTTCAACTTACAGCAGGGGACTTTAATTTAAAATTATTTTTAACCTAATGCTTTTTGGCTCGAAGCCAGAGGTAGACAAAATTCCATTTATATTTATGGATCAGATTACCTCCTCGTCATTCACACATCCATCTGTTTAAGAGGTACACTTTTCATTTATACCTTCTTAGGAAAAAAAGCCCAACAAACAAACCAACCCCAAACCTCTGAATTTCTTCAAAGCCTTTCACTGACTATAACTGAAATTATCAGCACTCACTTGCATATGACTTCATTTCATTGCCACTTGTCATATCAGCCTCCCATTCTGTGATCACAATAACTTAGATGGCAGCAGGAAGGAAGGAATTAAATGGAAACCTGTGGAAATATGAATAAAGCTGGGGTGGGTTTGGGCCATCTGACTGTGAGTGGATGGGAAATGGAGCTCATCTCTGTGCCAACACCCTGCCCAAGCACGTGCTTCCCACGCTCCCACAGCTCCCCTCCTGCCATGGCTTAGCACCACATCACAGGCTGGAAAATCGAACTACTCAACAAGGAACAGCCCAACACACTTCTCTACAACTGACAGTCATTTTAACAAACACTACCTTGGATGGAGCTACATGGGCAAGTTTTAAGTTTTGGGATCTGTCTTTTTTAGTGAAAGCCTTTCATCTGCATATAAACAGCCTCAGAGACAAGGTAAGTAACACAGAAAGTGTTTGGATGGTTCTCTGGTCAGGTGTACTCCCAAACAAGGACAAAATATTGGTATCTCCTCACGTAACCCTTCCCAGTTACCCCAGACAGTTGTTCACTTGGGAGAAATTCAAACTTCAGTGTCTGCTGCTGTAAGTAAGAGGGAACCACATCTGAAATGGAAATGCTGATTTTCAAAGCCATTCCTGCTGTGGCCTAGATTTTGGCAGTATAAATGCTGGCCCAAATGTCCCTGTTTCACCCTGGTAACACCCACCTGACCCTTTAGCCGTGCCAAACACTGCAGGGACAGTTCTGCACTGAAGCTCCTCCTCAAGCTACTGCTGCCCCCCCCGTTGGCTAGCCAGATTAAAAAATAATCACACTGATATAAACATAGTACCTTAATGCTGTAATCTCATCACCAGTGACTGCTCTGGAATGGCAGTAATATCGGTGCACTGATTACTGGAAGCAAAGGCTGCTTTCCAGGGGGGCTCGGAGGGCTGAACACACCTGCCAGAGCTGAACACACCTGCAGGGCTGAACACACCTGCAGGGC
>NW_020955554.1:1163712-1269560 GCF_003031625.1 Empidonax traillii
TGCCAGGGCTGAGCTCACCTGCCAGGGCTCAACACACCTGAAGGGCTGCAGAGGTTCAGCTCCTCCTCCACGGGAAAAACCAACCTGCAGCATGGATTCCAACCTGCAGCAGGGATTCTACTCAACAGAATCCTACAGAGCAGCTCCTCACAACATTAAAGCTCTTTACACCTCCTGAATAATTGCAGCTGCCTGTCCAGCAGGGCTGTTATTTGTTATCCCAGCCTTTGGGATTACAGCTGAATTACTTTGCTGTGTATTATCCTCCACCTAAATACTCAAAAATCACACTGACTGCTTGTCTTGCAGCAAGTAAAAGTTTCAGCTGTAGCAAAGGGGAGGAACAATCCAAGCTGTGTGCACAGTGAGGCTCCTCTGACATCCCTCCCCCCGAGCTCCTGAGCAATCTCGGTGTCAGCAGTGCTGCAGCCCAGCCAGAGCCACTGACAAACTGAGACACTCAGACATGCAGGGCCTCAAAAAGGAGTTCAGCAAAACCTCTATACATTTACCAGAAAATGATGGGCTTCATAGTCCATGAGGAAATGACTTGGGAAACAATCTGCAACTGTGATGAATTTCCCTAAGCTTCTGCAAGCGCAGGTCTGTATGAAACTGGATTAATTCAAAACCTTATCAGCAAAAATTCATATGGCCCAATTCAAGGATCCTGCTTTACAGGGTTAAAATTTAAGCTATCTGGTGTACTATGGAGAAAAGAAATTGTTTTTATAACCACACTTACGATTCTCAGAGCACATTCTGCCCTTGAGCAGGTTTGTTATTTCATTGTTAATTATGAAACCCTAAAGGAAAAGCTCAAAGGAACTAAAAGGAAGAAAAAGAAATCTCAAACTATTTTTTGTATTTATGTCTTCTGCTGACATTCCCATTTCCCCAAAATAAATATTTATTACACTCCTTAAGCAAAATAAGATTTAATCCATGGCTCAGTTTTAAAGTAATACTGAGCCTGCTATGGATTTTAGTTCCATCCTGGATTTCCAGCAGGTGAAAACACCCAGAACAAGTGTTTCTTTTGCTGCTGGTGTAGAAAATTGAAGAGTGGGCATCCTGGGGGAATTCTTTCAGAGCAGAGGGCCACATGCCTGTCTCTGCAGTGACCTGCCAGCCGTGGCCTCTGCCATCACTCACAGAGGTACTCCACGAGCAGCAGCGTGCTCATGGGCCAGCAGCTGGATTAACCCTGCTGGGAGCAGATGGATTCCCTCACCTTACACCAGGAGCACTGGGACAAAGACATCAGTCAGGGATAACTCCAGTTATCAGAGGCTCTATCAGAAGCATGAGAAGGGTGTTGACTGCACACCAGCTGGCCCCAGGAGGTGGTTTCTGACAGGAGCTTGCACCACTTTGATTTCAGACCAGCCTTTCCCAATTCTGCAGAAGGCCAGCAAGATTAGCAAAGCCAGATTAAGATTAGTAAGGATGGATTTATGCAAAACTAAAATAGACTTGGTTTTAAACTCCATGCTGCTCTTCCCTCAGTATAACACATTCCTTTGAAATTACAGTTTGGTGATATAAATTTGCACAGAGGCAAACCCTTGAATATCCAGGAGTCTCTGCAATATTACCTTCCAAGAAGCACAACTGCAGGAGTCACCCCTGTCTTGAGGGAAGCCAACAGCCCGTGATCCATTTGAAACACTCCTCACCCCATACTTGTTGTATCAGCTCCCTATTTTCCAGTCTGTTGGCAGTTTTTTACAGCATTAACAGACACTCAGCCTGTAATGAGCTCATTTTTAAATGTACATCTCACTGGATGCAATCCCCCATGGTTCCCAGAAGTGGCTGCTCCCTTCGTGCCCTGGCACTGCAGCCTTGGTTGTCCAAGAGCAGGACTGGCCCCAGAGTGAACCATCTGCACAGGAGAGACTGAAATTATCAGCACAATTGCAGGGGATTTAGGATACTGGTACTCAAACAAACCCGATTTCAGAATTTGAAATCGCTTGGCTGGTACAGCTGGTTGAGCAGTTAAGATTTTCAAGGAACATGACTTACACCACAGGATATTCTGACTACAAATGTGGCTCCTGTGTCAATAAAGGACATACTAAATGGATTAAGAGTTGGCCAACTGACAGATCTCAACGTAGCTGACAGCATAAAGTCACTGGGGAATGAAATTGCTTTAGTTTGGTGTTGCATTAATCAGAGCTAGACAGATGCTCATCCAGATACAGAAAAATGCTGAAATCCAGATATAACCAATTCCTTGGAGGAAATGCTCTGCTAACACACAGATTGGCAGAGCGATACAACAACAAAAATACAAAGAGCAGAAGTGTGCACACATTCAGTTGACATCAGCTAAAACAGGCAGAGCTGGAGACAGAGCTACACCTCTGCCAGCACAGAGCAACACACAGGAGAGAGGAGGAGTCTGAACTTCACACCCTGGCAAGTGATTTAGGAATAGTTTGCTTTGTCAGTGCCACAGCACGATGGATAAATGACTAACACAGCCCTCAGCAACCTCAGACAAAGTCAGAGTGCACAGAATTCAAATCTGGGTCTCCACATTTTTACACTTGCACTGGAAAGTTTAAGGTGGCAGAAAAGAAGTCACCATGAAAAAAAATTTGAGTGTTCGAGTAAAAGGTTTCTGTGAGAGATCTTAAACACTCAGTCTGCTGGGAAGAGACAACTACAGACACCAGAAAGTGGAGAACCTCCAGGACTCTTTACCAGTAGGCATAACGGGGCTCAGTCCCAGGGGCTCCAGCAAGAGAAATCAGAAATATGGTACCAACTTCTGGATGAGGCCCCCTAGTTACTGGAATAAAACTGAAGAAGTGATTCAGCAAATCCTTCACTTGGTGCCATCAGATCAAAACTATCAGCTTTTCAGAAAAGTGTACTTTAACCAACCAGGATAATAGTAATGCCCGTGGGTTAGAGCTGGTGGAACAAGAGGAATGCTCAATCCCTCCAGCTGTGCCTGTCCTACATCCGTGTCAGATCCTACAGGTACTTCCAGGAACACCTGTGGACATGCAGGCCTCAATCTAAGGGCTGGAGGTGATTTGAGTGACTTCAATATCAAACTTGAGACTGGAGAAAAAAGAAAGGTTCAAGGCTATGATGATGAGATGGACAGAAACATTAAGTAACTAAATTAATATTGATATTTTCTAGCCAAAATTAGCTCTTGGGAATACTGAATCAATATTACAATCTCCCATGAACATTATAGGGGAAAAAATGGTATAAAAGCTAGTTTGGTACTATATACACATTTAAATCATCGTGCAGCCATTCCCTTAAACCCTTACCCCGCTGTACCTTGAATCATGAAATTAAATTGCTATGTTTTCCAAATTTTACATCAGCTGGGAAGCTTCCTGTACCACAGCCTCTCAATTATGTTTTTGCTCTATTCATTGTATGCCTACAATTAGGTATTAAAACAAGAAAGAATGAAACAGGAAGGGAAGCAAAAGCCAAGCAGAAAGAAACCCAGCAAAGCTGCTGGGTTAGAGCAGGGGACAGTGGTGTGAGGGAGACAGGAACAGCTGCAGCCAAAAGCCCTCCGGTGAAGGGAGGAACACCAACACTTTGTTTGGGAACTGCAGCCAAGGAGGACACATCCCAGCACTGCAGTCAGGCAGGACCCCTCTCCTCCCTCTCCTCTGCTTCAAAGGCAGACAGGATTTTCAAAATGCTGAAGTTAATAAATTTGTACGATAGCAGAGCACACGTTCAGCGGGCTCAGCCTCCCGTCTCTGACAGCGGCCAACTGCAGATGCTTAGGAAACAACCCCACAAGAACTGCTCATTCATCACACCCTATCTGCTCCAGCATTCCTGCATCACTGATGGCAAAGCTCAGGGCAGACAGAGCTGGCAAGCTCATAATTTAGCACCAACAGTGAAATCCCCCATTCACATTCAAAGCAAGACATCTGAGCTATCAGAAATTTGAAGCGGCTCAAGACACAAGATGAAGGGCAGGTACATCTATCAGCTGTGCTTTTGGTTGAATGCATTTTTTTCATAGGGTGAATTTGATGACCCATGAAGTTCCTCCCTGCAGTAATATCAAATCACACAGCACTTCATTTTCTTTGACTTCAAGCAGTGAGATGAGCCCCAAAGAAAAACAACATGAGGATCACAGCTATATTTCAGAGGAAATTTGTTTCAGGTTTGAGTCAGTCTCCTCTCTCTGTCATTTAGTCCCATTTGATATTCTCAGGTATTTCTTACAGCTCTTTCCACACACTATTTTATAAGTATACATTTATATAGCTCATATATAAAGAGAAAAATCCAAGTAAAGGCCAAGCATTAAAGCTCAGTGTCAGAGGGGATCCAACTGGCACAGCCTGCCCCCTCCCAGTAACCCATTTCAAACCCCACCTGATACAGGAACAGTTTCAGTTAAGGTAAATTTGGGTTCAATCTTTTCTGCAGTCAGATGATGGGAACTCGCTCAAGAAACACTTTTCAGGTTTCTAAGGCTTACTGATACAGCACCTGAAAAAGTATAAACCACAACTGGGCTTCCTACAATAATAGCACACAATAAGAGCCCAGGTATTCACTATTCCACTTCTTATGCAATTCCATGGTCTGCTCTGCATGAGACTAATCAGGCAGTTCTGCCATTCTATTGCATTTTATGGAAAGGCCATTTATATAAGGCCTAATCTCACTCAGGGTCAGAACTAAAAGCTCCTTATTCGCAGGCAGGAGGCAATAAAAAGATCACAGCAGAGCAGGCAAAGCCCTGCAGGGTTAATTTGTAGAGGCCCCTAAGCCAGCCCCTCCAGGCTCTCCACACCTGAACCAACAGTGAGCTCTGGAAAGGCTCTCCCACCCAGGAAGCTGTGCAAGGAGGTCACACAGCAGTGACAAAGCTGCAGCACCTCGGTTATCACTTCAGCAGCTGCTGCTTCTGTTCTTTTCACTGAGATGAAGGCGACTGATGGAGCCACTGATTGAGCCCACAGACATTTTGTGCAGCACAGTCACTGTCACAGGTCATTGTTGTGAGATTTACAGCACATGATACAGATACACTGACAAACTACATCAAAGAAAAACATCATTCTTAGCCCATGATGAAGCAACACAAGTCACTTCTCTATGAATGCAAAGGAAAATAAAAAAAAATCTTGTTTTCTGCCATGAATTAGGATACTGTTTAACAATACCAAGTATTTCCAGCTTTTTATTTCACAAAGATACATCCTCAGGAGAGAAGATGTGAAGGAAAGTATCAGGCACCCGGGCTCCACTTCAGCTTCCAACTCAGCAAATCAGGTGTAGACACGAAGGGAAGTTTGAACCCAGGTGTCTCTTTGGTACCTCCCTGTAATCTACATTTTGGCATTCTTAGAGGTCTCAAATACCCACTGAGCACTCAATCTCACCTTTCACTGCCTTCCTGCCTACAGAGCAGGCACAGACCTGACCTCCAGAGCTGCTGTTGATCGTATCAGTTTGTAAACAGTCCCCTATTTTGAACTCCCATTATTAAAACTCCACCCCCTTTGAGCATCCCTGCTGACAAACAATGGCCTTGGAGGCCAATGGCATTTTGTTGTCAGCCAGGAAATAAAATAATCCCCACATGATGAAACTTTGCATTAAGAACCTTTCCCACCTCCAAATCTACATCTCAAGCACCAACACCAAACATATTTCAGAGCACACATCAGCTGTTGTAGCGAGGATCCAGGCTCAGTCTCCTAGCAGCATCACTATTAATAGAATCTGTTTAGATTAATCTTCAGTTACAACCTTCCCAAACTCTATGGACTGAACTCCAAGAGCCAGGATTACACAGCTATCCATTTACAGATTTTTCCTCCCTAGTTTTCTGCAACTGGTGTGATGTCAGGATAAATCCAAAGAGCAACATCCTCAGTAAGTGGTGGATCGGTCCAAAAGACCAGAATATTTGTTCTTGATTACAGATTAAGTGGCCAACAGAGGCTTGTGTTTTTGCCAACATGCCTGTGCTATGGTGGAGATGTTGAGGAATTGTTTAGTTCTACAGAGCTGCTTCTAGAATTAAAGCAACTCTCTAACGCTAGCGTGACGCCTTGGAAATTAAAAATATACACATGCTGACATGTTTTCAAACTTGTCAGTTCCCATCTGGAGCAGGATTCACTCTCCTCTGCCTTCAGCTTTAAAAAGAGTGCTGTTCCTGGAATCACAAGTGGAGAAGCACCCTGTGCACAACCCTGGGCCACCCAGCCCAGGGGTGGGATCCATTGGCAAAGTGCAGCCAGACAGCAACTGCAGCTGAGAGGAACTAGCACAGTCTGACCTCCTCCTGCCCAGGCTCCCACACAGAACTCCTCCAACTGCTCTCTGATGCTCCCAGCTCCCAGAATGACATGTGGCTCCAATGGCCTTTAGGTCTTTGGGGAGCAGAGTTCAACTGAGAGGTACCATTAACTGCAAACAGCCAGCTTCTACTTAATAAATAATTACAACACACAGGCACAGCTGCTTCTTCCCCCCCAGGTTTTCAAGCGCTCGAGCCACTACAAAGTCTTTGCTCTCACAGCCCCCAAGTGTCTGTCCCACAGTCCTAACCATCTACACATTGCTCAGAATTGTGTGTAACAGCCCTTCGGTTCAGCTCCTTCCTCTTCCGTTCTACCACACTTAAAGACCATTTCTGGCAGCTAAAAATATCCAAAGATCTCACTGTTCTCCAAGAGCCTCTCGAGCTGCCTCTCACCTGCAGTCAAGCGTGCAGGAGGCGGTCACTGGTCTTGTTTTGGCAGCTGCTTTGCTTATTAAGCTACTTTTACTCCTCCTATAAAGAAGGGGTTTCTTTCTCCCATTCCTCTTGTATCCTGAACGTTGAAATACTGAAGTATTGGCTCCCTCAGCGTCGGTGTCCCCACTGCTCAGGAGCCTCCAGGCCAGCACTTTCAGGGAGGGGCAGTTTCTGCAGTGCTTTGTGCATCTTCAGATCCCACCTATTGTACATACTAGATCAACAGTGTCAAAACCAGGCCCTCAAAAGTTTAGCCCATTTTCAAACGTTCCTGAGCTGCTGGTATTTCTTTCACAGTCTCACTGTTTTAGCCTCTCACTATCCAAGCACAGACACCACGTAACCCACCCCCTGGATCCTCAGCTGCTGTGATGCAGCACGTCAAGCTCCATGAAAATCTTATGCTCTTTTAAATGGCCACTGAATCACAAATCTAGAAAATGGTTTATTGGTTATTTAATATTCCCCCTTTGACATAAAAGACAAGCCTTTCTGTAAGTCAGTATTTACGTGAGGCATTAAATGAGCTCCCTAAAGACTTTGGACGGGTCCTTTTAGCTTTTTTTTGGTTGACTTATATAGGCGGTATATGACAAATGGAAGTAATTAATTCAAATATAATCAATATGAATAGCACCTGCAGCTTAAAGGTGAAAATGCTTAATTCTGTGAGACTGAAACTGTAACCTGGCAGGGAAACAAAGGGGTTTCTGATCACCCTCCAGCTAAAAGGCTTAACAGTGAGAATTTCAGTTTAAGCAGGGACACAAATCACTGGGTAGGTTTAGGAACTCTTTACTTGGCTGTCCCATGCAATTTAGGAGTTCCATGTTCTGAACCACTTGCATGCCTGGTTGCCTTGCACAGGCAGAGAGGAAAGATTAGAGGGCAGAAAAACACCCCATTACAGTCAATTCACCAGGCACTTCCCATCCACTTCAGTGTGCAGGGTGACACTTGGCTCCAAAGAGGAGGTGAACTAAAATCACCAGCACCGACACAAAACCCTCCTGAGTTCAGCTGCAAGCCCAGGAAATCCAGAGGAGGAGAACACCAGCATTTAAGCTGAACAGTGAATCTCACCCCAGGTAAAGCTAATCCACCCCAGCAGGTCTGACTTTTATCCAGAGTTGAAAAGATACTTCGAAGAGAGAATGTTTTGTATTTCAGATGCATCTCCACTCTTATGAAAGCCCAAGCAAGGCAGGATGTCTCCCAAACCGCTCCACAAGAGACTGCTTTTCTTTACAAATCAAAATGAGGGCTGAATTGCACCCTGGGATCTGGGTAAATCTGCAAGCCACACAGTTTGGGGGTTTTGCTCATTAGCAAATCACCTCCTAGAAAACTGGGGTAATTTCAAGTCCAGTGGGTAGGGAGAGAGGGGAGGAGGTATGAAAACACAAGGTTTTTATTTGTCATCTTCACCCAAATCCACACACAATATTCCACAGAATCTTGCCTGGCCATCCTGGTAAGCAGCACTGGAAAATGGCCTAAAAATTCACTCTGATCTGCTTTCAAAGGTTCAATCTCTTTATTTATATGTTCAACTACCTAAATAAGCAATCATTTGGGAGTTATTATTTCCATGTATCGCTGCTGCAGCTCTGCAGCACTTGGCGTTACCCCATGGTCTATCTATGTCTCTGCAGGCAAACAAGAATCAGAGCCTTTGGTCTGAACACATCAGCTGTGGCTGACAGCAATTCACTGTCTGATCAGCTTTTCCCAGATCTAAATTGATAATTTCAGTTCCAGAAACAAGTTTAAATCTGTACTGTTTGAGATGGTTTAAAAAGCTGAGCTCTCAAGGAAGCAGAATTACTACAGAGCCTCAGAAGGCTGTGCATGATCTTATTTTGTTCAACTGCATTGTAAATCCACCCACCATCCCACAAAAATAACAGATTGCACTATCCTGTTTCTTGGATGAGATTTTCAAATACTTTCTAGTGGGCCAAAACATGCTGCAGGACTTTTCCTAGGAACTCGAAGAGCAGCAGCGAGAGCAGCCCCAGAGCGAGTCCTGTCTCTCCCTGAGCCAGTCCTTCAGCACTGTGCAGGGCAAACTTCCATGGAAATCCACGGAAGAAACAACATTACTCGGTACCTAATGAGAGCATCTCTTTCCTGCTATTGAGTCCATTAAGTCCAGTGTTTCTCTGGATCAAAAGGCAGCAGCTGGTTATGATCATCTCCTGACTGAGACTTGCTTCAAGCTCTGCCCGTGGCAGCCTCCACAGCCTTTGTGCTGCACTCCACGGGCAGGATTAATGCAGCGTGCAGCTCTCTGCTGGCTTAGGACGCCAGAGTAATTACCAGTCATGTACTGCTCCTCTCCATACAGACTCTCGGGGTACTCTGCTCACTGCCAGAAAAGGTATTAATTCAGCTGCTGCTTTGCTCACCAAAGGCCAGCGAGCCTGCCCTGTGTCACACTGAGGATCTACTCAAATCCCACGGAAATTAATGGGTCTAAAGCAAGGCCAAGAGAGAAACAAACTGAACCCAGAGTTTAAAGGAAGCACAAGGACTGCTGATGCCTCCCTTTAACGCAGGTTTTTTTTCTGAGGATGTCATCAGCTTTCTTTAGCAATCTAAAAAGCTCAGTATAGAACAAGACCTCTAGAACAACTCCCACCTCTAGAAATCAAGACTTCAGCTCAAAGCCTCGACTGTATCAGGGACATACAGGAAAGAACACATGGTGGGTTTGAGCCATTTCCCACTCTGTCTGCCTTTTCTCCCGGTAGACCTTGAGTATTTCAGATTTGCTCAACACTATTGAAATAGTATCACTTGAATAAAAACACTCTTACCAAAACAGAAAAGGCAATCTTGCATATTTTTCTCTAACTATAACTTTGTGTAGTATAACCACTTTCATTGCAGCCCCACCTAAAATTCCCACTCATGAAGCAATATCCTTTAGAGAAAGGCACTGTAGAAGCATATCCAGTGTTGACGTGTTTTAGGACACACTGCAAACAGTCTGAATCGTAGCCAAGAGTGATTCTTTTAAAGATTGCTTAGCTGCCCTGTAGCATCTCACGTGCATGGACTCTCCTTACAATCATCAGGGGAATTTTATCACGGATAGAATATGGAATATAAGCACAAAGCCAACTAGAGCCAGCCAAAGGACCTGGAACAACTGCAGCCTGTGCACTGGAAAGCGTTAAGGCCGCTCAGCCAGGGAAGGGGGAGAAGGAACTGAAGCTGTTTTGTGCTGCACACAAAATGCAGTTCAGCTGGCTCTGCTTTGCTGCCAAGATTTTATCACGGCTGAGTTTGGGTTTTGTTTTTCCCTTCAAAAGATTAGTGTCCAAGCATATGAATACATGGTATTTGTTTTGCTGTCAAAACATAAATGCCATGTGTTTTATCCAGCAACACAGAGCACTTCAAAGCTCCATCAGAAATGGAAGACGTGCCATAGGCTGAGCCATCCGTCAAGTAGGCAGAGAGTCTGGGGCACAACTTCTGACTCCCAGCTCAGCCTCTGAAGACAAGTTATTTTATACTCCACAAGAAAGTACTGATTCATTCTTTGCTCTTCTGTAGTTTGAGATCCACGCAGAGTCTCCCAGTGCATGTGTTTTCTTTAAGATTTCATCCCCATCCCTAATTACTTCTCAAAGGGAACTGTCAGTGTGAAGAGGCCCCTATATTTGCTCGATTTATAGCCTTTTATTAGCTCCCTGAGCATGTGATGCCAAAGGCAGTTTCTGCCAAGTCTCTTCAGTTCTTGCTTAAAGCAGAAGCAGATGCCATGTACTGTCAGCACAGAAATCCATGTTCTGATTTAAGCCACCCTATCCCATTATTTATAGGTAATTCCAATTCTTGCAGAAGCTTGGATATCACTTTCTCATGGATGGGACGAGAATAGCTCAGGAGTTTAAAACTGTCCTGTTCCCAGACCCCCTCTCACTGTGAATTATTCCTTCCACACCTACAAGCAGCCCATTTCAGAGCAGAGCTGAGAAACCCTTGGCTGCAGCAGGAGAGGATCTCCCCCAGCAGCACAGCCCAGACCTCTGTGCCTCACCGTGCTTCTGCTGACTGTCTGGCCAAAGCCCTTCCTGGGGGTCTGTATTTATACATAAATATATCTAGTACATATATATATTGTATGTTTATATATATTTTTATATGTATGTATGCATGTTAGTGCTGCATAAACCATTGGAAACACTGCAGAGAGAAGCTGATTTTCCTGGTTCCCTACCCCGTCACCTTAAACCCTTTCTGAAGCATTTCCCAAGTCCCAGGAAACTGAAAGGCACCCAAAATGACATTCTCTTAAGTGTTGTAATTGCAGAAACACTAACACAAGAAACTGAGCCCTATTCATAGCCCATTTAAACCTCAACCAATGGATCCAGCAATCTTTTTTAAGTTACCAGTGACAAAATGGGAGACAGGAGAGCTCCTCATTTCTTAGTAACACTGAGGCTGCCTGGAACTGAGCTCTCCAGCGATGTATTTCTACTGATGTTTTATTGGCCCAGCAAGCTATTTAAAGGTTTTGACAGTTTTTGGCAGTTTTTGACAGTTAGGAATTTTGCAGCAATTTTTGCCTGCAGTATTTTTTGATCTTTTCTGCATTCCTTCCCCTGACTGCTCCCAACATTTCTGAACAAGTGTATCACAAAGCCACATTTCCAGCCTACCTAAGAGACCCTCCTGCAGGGTACTTAGAACAAGCAGCTCAAAGCAGTAACCTTCCCCAAGGTAACACAGAGGTGTTTATGCACCAGTGTCCCCCCTAAAAGGGCAGTGCAAGCACAGTGTTCACATGCCAAAGGGTGAGGCATCAGAGGCTCTTGACTCCCCATCCAACGCATCTGTAAGCTCATTTTACACCCAAACTGCTTAAATAAAGAGTCATGGCACGTGTGACAACACACACCAGTATTCCAGCATCGCCTCTGACACAGCTCAAACCTTATGAAATTGGAATTTTCAGATGTACACTGAAGACATGAACTAATTCAGACCCAAACCTCCCTGACAGCAAAGCACCTCTCAGGAGTGTGAAGCTGGCCTGGTCAGTCAGGCCTGCACGGAGAAGAAAACCTTTTCCTAAAACACAGGTCATAAACTCACACTCCCACTTACACCAGGCTTGCAAAACAACCTGATACGAAGGAAAAGGATAAATCATTCCCTTAACACCCTATCTGGGCAGACTGTTTCAGAGCTTTTTTCCAGCAAGGAAATAAACTGCTGGTTTTGTAGCTGTATCTGCGGTGTTCTTTGTTAGCAATGCTCCTCCAGTATCTCAGACAAACAGCAAATATGTGAGAGACACAGGAGGCAGATGTTCTCAAACACAAACTTCAGGAAAACACACAAAGACATCCAATCCAAGCCATGCAAAGTCTGGAAGATGTTTTGTTTTACACACCGGTGCTTTGTCCTGCTTGCTTCACCGTGGGTGTTCAAGAGCAGGGGGAGGATGGGAGGATGAAAAACAATCCAGGTTTGGGCTCCTGGCCCACAGGAGTGGGACTGAGCTCTAGGATAAAGGAGAAGCAGCTGCAAAAGAAACCAGATGTGGCCTTGCTGGAAAGACCCGACAGATGCTTAACTACGGCCCTTCATCAGCTCCCTGCTCCACATGTGGGCCAGATCCAGCGCTCTCCTAGAATGACTGGCAGCACTCCAGCAGGCTTTGGATCAGACCTTTAACTGGGCCAAAAGCAAACTCACCATGTGCTGATCAAAACCAAAGCTCACCAAGAGCTTTCTAAGGACGTACTTTTCTTGGTAAGGGCAGACAATTTTTAAATCTCAAAGTTCTTACTAAAAAAGCAACAACCAAAGCAATTGGTGGCTGAGTCATTGGTGCTCTAACTATAGCTTGACAACACACACAAAAATCTTTGTATATCTGTTATTTAAGAGTATATGTATTGTACCACTGCCATCAAATTGAAGCTATAATAAGGAACTTATTAATAAAAATAAAATTTTTTAAGACCTAAAATGGTAAATATCCTTTTTAATTAGTATCCCAGTGAAATATCTCTCCAAGCTGTAACTAGGCCAGAGGCTCCACTTACATATAGTGGTTTTCTTTTTTATTTGTTTAGAAAGCTTTACAACTATGGTCTGTTGGAAATCTTGAAAAAACAGCCTCCCCATGATGCACCTTTTCACTTCATTTACAGTCCTACTAAAGCAGGGCCTTTTCCTGCAAACACATTCCTTGTGCTCCAGGACCAAATAATAGGGTATTACCGTAAATCATGCATGCCCTAGGAAGGAACTGTCATGTTTCCAATACAAAGGGAAGTGCCAAAGACCAGACAAAATATTCTCCCCAGAAAGAAAACACTGTTTAGCTTCCATCAGAAGCCGCAGTGAACTCAGCCCAGCCTGGCTGGCACGAGGTGTGTGACCTCAGGGACACCAACACGTCAGCAGGGTGAAAGTCAAGCCATGTCTTCCACTGGATATTAAACAGTTAAGTGTGGCACTACCTCTAGTCCTTCCCCTAGAAGACAAAAAACTGTCGAGGTGAAGTTTCCCTCCAGAAAACGTTTTCTAAAGTCAACTTCTTAAAAAAAAGTCTTGTTAAGCTGTCTTATTTGTACAGCTCTGCCAGAGAAACTGCTCTTGCTATGAATAGGAAGCTCTTGTTCCCTTGGACAAAATATTCAGTCTTAGCCTCAGAAAGAGGGAGAGTTTCTCACCTGACCAACGTGTGCAGCTGTTCAAACCAGTTTCAAGCTCTCCCACTGCCTGAGCTCTGCAAGGTAAAACAGACTGGCAGATTCATCTGTCAGCTCCATGAGGCATCTCCAGTAGAAGAAAGGATCTCCTAGAGGATCCTCAAGCCCCAGTGGGAGATGGTGCCAGGCTGCTTTGGCCAACTTTTGAGACGGACCATGTCACTAAAACCAGAACCAGACCCTTTCCACACTTGTGCTGTGGAACAGCAATGCAAAATGCTTTGACCAAGCCCTTTATTAGGGAGACACTGGAATGGAGTTAAGAAAACAGCATGTCAGCCTTTCACTTCTCTTGCTAACTAAGGAATTCTTGAAATGTTTCTATAGGCAAAATTGTGACAAAAAAGGATCCAGAGTTAGTCCCACACTTGGACAAAGTTGTCTGATTACCTCCTAATAAGGCAAATTCCCAAGTGGCAAGGAAAGATAAGCTCTCTTTGGTCCACTACACTTTCTGTAACTCAGGGGAAAAAAGCTGCCAGAGTTAACCCCCTGAGCACAGAGCAGCTCAGGAAGGGATGGGCTGTGGGCTATGGGGTCTGTAAAGCACAACCCTGCCCAGTTTCTCTTTTTCTGGGTTCCAGAACATTTCAGCACTCCAGGGTTTTCACCAGAATAACTCCTTTTTTAATGAACAACAGCCCTCTAGCAGTTTTATGGCCACACCTGCACACACTTTGAGGAGGTCCATTTCCTGCCTCGCTGTATACAAGCACAATGAGGCTCCTAATTTTGTTATTGCTCTCCAGACAGTATTTTTACACTGGTGGAGAAATAAGATGTACAAAGTGATGAAAAAAATAAAATAAAATAAAATAAGTGAAAGTTATGAATTATCCCAAATGCCAGTAGCTCAGGAAATGTCTATTGTTTACAGTTAGGCAGCCCAAACACTTGAGGTGGAGAGAGCCAAGAGTCAGTTTTATAATCAAACTGCCTGAAGCTCAGGCACCACAGGACCTCCAGCATTAAGAAAGTGGCAGCCATCCAAAATACTCCACAGCACCCAACAGATCTTATCTTCCAGATGTATGCAAGCATCTTTTGATTCCTCCAGCCTCTCCGGATTCCTGGAAAGCAAAGTGGCCAGGGAATGCTGCTCGGGGTCCTGCGCTGTGCTCCTGCACAGACTCTGCCTGCCAGACCCTCATGGAGAAAGGGACTTCCCTCTGCTGCAGAGGAGCTGGACATCTTCTCATGGCTGGAAGAAAGGGGAGGAGGTCTTGGCTTCTTGTACATTCCCTTCGTAGGAAAAGGGATTTCCCATGGACAGGGACACACGAGACAGCTTGGCAGCAGGGAATAACTAACTGCAAGGAAGAGGAGACTTTACAGTGGTGGAGATGAATGACTGAGACCACTCCCTCAGTCACAGCGTGGACATACTGTAAATGCAGAGGAATCAGCAGCACTATCAGTGCTGCTCCTTGGCCTCAAAGCAGCTCCAGTGTTGCTGCCTCCTGACATTTTCCATCACGATTTCTTAATGCTCCCCCACTGGAACAAACCCAGCCTTTTGACCGTGCCAAATGTGCGTGGCAAACATGTTTGCCTTCTACGTTCCATTTAATAGGCCAAAAATGAGGAACCAGGACCGATCTGCAACAAACAACAAGACAGTCCCTGTTAACCTGCTCTCCCTCTGGTGTAAAGTTTTTTGGGAAAAAAGACTGCAGATATAAGATCTCAGGAGAGGACACTCAGCAAAGCATCAACAGAAGCAGATTTTTGACAACAGCAATTTGTGAAATGAAGGATTTCCCCACCTTTGAAGCTGTCAGCAGTTCTGAAAATTATACAAAGAGACAGAGAATTTCACAGGCAGAACAGCATCACAGCTCAGCTTTGTGTGACAGAATTATTCCCTTCTCCCTCCTCTTCTACAAACACAGGACTATCAGGCTGATTTAATTTTATTAGATGTGCCTCTGTCCCCAGCTAGCTGACTACCATGCCTTGAGCTCAGCTCAGGCACAGATGCAGCAAGCTTCCTTCAGGGACACTGAGCCTCTTGCTGCCCAGCTCCCTGCACTCCCCTGGAACCCCAGCACTGACTTAAAACAGGATGGGATGAAGCCCAGAGAGTAAAAGATACAGGAAAATATCCTTTGTGGGTGGCCACGTGGTTGGCATGAGAATCTCTTCCCTTCCTGAAATTCTATCATTTGTCTCATCTTGTTTTCCTCAAGTTCACAAATCAGCTTTGGACTGAATTTTATGTCCTTTCCTCCTCAGACAGGAAATCACACCTCCAGCTGCTTATTATTACCCACTTTCCCTCCTTAGAACCAAGGGGAATCATTTCGGGAGCGTGGCTGCCTTCCCACCAAGAAACCAGCACGTCTTAATATGGATCATCCCTTGCACTATTCTAAAAAGGTCCTTCCTCCTAATTGAATTACTTGGAAGTGACTCCAAGTTCAGTTCCCTCCAGCAAGCCTGAATTTAAAAATACCTCAGTCTGGTCATTCATCAGCTGCGTTTCTGGTGCTCTGCAAGGCACAGTGTCTTCTTTTTATCATTTCTGATTAAGTTAGAGGCCTCTTTTAACAGCAGGCAAAAAAGTTTTGTAAACTCAACTGATGTTCAAACCCCAATTAACATCGATATTCACCAGAAATACACATGAACTCTATCTATTCTTACCCTCCAACGCTGCTCTGTCATGGACAGCTTACCAGCCAAAAAGTGAAGTATTTCCACTTCCAAGGCTTGGCCGTTTCCCTTCTGGATTGCCCCCAAAGAGGTTCACACGACAAAATGAGCCTTTCTGTGTGCCAGAGCAGGAGGGAAATGTGAGCCCTCCCCTTCAGCTCCTCTACCCAAGATTCGCTGAAAATTCTGAACCAGACAAACCAAGATCATCATTTTTAAATACTGAGGAGTGCTGTTACTGCATGGAAAAAGCCATGTAATTCCCTGGCTGTTTGGTAGCAGCTCAGTGATTATTCCAGGCTGTGAGTTTTTACCCTGCACATTCCTGGAACGAGTTCTCTTAGAAGCAGCAAGTTCCCGCTTTTTCGGCTAGAAAGAGTGATGTTTCCTTCAGCTGAAGCACTTTCTGGCTGCAATAAAACACTCCAGGGTGCGGTGACAAGCTGTCTAACAATCACCACACCTCCTCGTGAATTAAATCAGTGTGTCCCAGCACAGATTGGGTGTGGCCAGACTGGACAACATCATCGCATCCTGTTGTGAATTATTACTTGATGAACAAAAAGCACAACTGGGGGCAGGGAGGGTTCAGCAGAGCTGAACCTCAAAACGACCCCACAGGCACAGAACCAACGTGGAAGGACAAGGATGATGACAGAAGGATCCATCTGCATGTTTGCATTTGTTGGAGAACACACAGAGTTTCCCAGAGAATCCTTTCCTAAGTGCAGAATATGCAGATTTTTTTCTTCCCCTGTCAGAAGAGGTTAGAACAGCTCTTATTTGATGAGATGATTCAACACTTACTGGGCTTTTACATTTCAACAAATAAATTACATGAGAGGGAGGAGGGCAAGCAATAAACATCAAAACTATTATAAACCCTCCTGAAATCAAGGCAGTGCTTACTTTGGCACTTGAGATCATCTCAACATTGACCAAATCTAGTTACGCTTTTCTTGCTAAAGCAAAACCAGGTTTAAAGTTTATATGAAATTTATATTAAGAGCAAAATCCAGACATGGAGGAGTTGAACTACAAACACCCCCAACTATTGCAAGGGTGGCTTGGAATCTTGCAGAACATTGTGCTTCGTTCTCACAGTTTGCTTCCCAAGAAAACAAAAGCCAATTTTGAAACCTTCCAAGCTGTCCCACAGTGGAACTATCCTTGCCTGAACTGTTCCCCTAGCTCGAGTTCAACCAGTCAAACCTTGACCTCTATACCCATATTCCTACAGAGAAAGGCAACAGGACCCCTGCAAGAGCAAGACTGATTTCAAACCTGTGACTGTTTCACAACACACATTCTTAGTCCACACGTTCTTTTTCAATATCATAACGTTTTTCATATGTTTACGCTCAAATCAGTGTAATAGTGTCAATTGTAAGCATCAACTTGGAGGGGTTGCTTAGAGCAATAATTATCTTTCAAAATAAATGGTCCAAACATTTCCTTCTGTGCTCTGGGGAATGAAGAAGCTGGAAGATGGTTGGTTGCTCATGCAGCCAGGAGACAGGGAGGCGACAGCTGTCAATGCTCACACAAACCCACAGTGCCCTGATGCAACCCAACCACCAGCAGCACATACACAAGTCAAAATATAAACCAGTTTGATTTCTTTTCTTCCCAAGCTCTTTCTTGCAACAGAATTAAGAAATTTTGATTATACTCTTCCAGACTGGAATGGTAACCACTTTCCCAGCAGCAGGTCCTCCCATTCTACTCGTGTCCCCCCTTCCCACTGCTGCCACCAACCCCAGTTTGACTGGGAGAAAGGACCTTTCTCAGTCATTTTTAAAAACTGGAATTTCACGGAAACCAAAGTTTTACCAAATTTTTAACCTGTTCAGCCTTCTCATCCACAATACATGTTTTATTCTAAAAAACATTCTGAAGGTTTGTAGAGGAAGTGGGGAATTACACTGAGAGAAGAAATTATTTATCCTTATCTCACAGCCTGAAAGACAGAGTTTGACCTCTTTTGTTTTTTTCCCCTAATCCTTAGCTAAAAGTACTGGAAAACAAAAGGTATCTTCTATCTGTGCAGTAGGACTTTTAGGACACAATATCCTCCTTGTTTTACTGTGCCACAAAAACAGGGGGATTACTCCTCTCCCCTTTTCCACTGGGACTGATTTATTTGGTGGGTGAATAGCTTTGCCTGCAAGAATTTGAAATCCCAGTTATTTCTGTCTGAAATAGTTGCTATGCTTGTAATTATTTCAAAGAATAATTACTTTCACCCAATCTATTTGAAGTTATAAAAAAAAAAAATCAGTTTTTGAACTCAGATCCATAAAACCACAATTATAAAGTCATAAAGGATTGCAAAAGAATCCAACTTGTGAAATATTAAACATCATGGGGAATGCAAGGAGGCCTAAGGTTTTGTTCTTAAAATATAAGACTTAAATTTATGGTGCTGCTTACTGCTTAATACACCATCTGAGCCTGTTTTAGAAGTGAGAGATGGAACTATCCAAGATAGCCTTGCAGAAATGTGACCACAACAAACTGAAACCCATAATTCTATTTGTAAAAATAGGCTGTGTGCTAAGATTAATAGACTTTACTGTAATTCCTGGGGAAGCAAGCATTCTTCCCAGTATTTCTGCATGCAGTAACCTCTCTTACTTGCTCCAAGATCAGCTGTGATGGTTTGACAATAGGGGGAAAAATGCCCTGTAAAAGCTCAGATTAACCCAAGGCAACCCAAATTGCTTACAGCCTTTAAGTTTTTCCACTTGATGGATACAATATTGGATTCCTCACCTTCCTCAGCCTAATAACTGACTCGGGAAAAAAAAACCAGCCCAAGCTCAGCACTTGTTTTTGCAACTCGACACTGAAAGTTCACATTCACCATCATATCTTTAAAATATACTGAAGTGACAACACTGGCATAAGAGGAAGTGCTCAGAACACTGGGACTGCTGGAAGAAAACCGTCCATGAATCTTTAAAGTCACTTGCATGTAACAAGAGGGCCAGATTTAATCTCTTTATTGCCCGTGCTCCCTAAAGGGCTGCTGCCCTGAGCTCACTGAGCAGGTGACTGTTCCGTGTCCCTGTGCCTGTCACACGAGGCCTCAGGCCACGTTTTCTGCGTGCCCTGCACTCAGGAGAGAATTGTTCTCCTTCTGGGATGTTCTGTTATAATTAACTTCACACGAGCACTCTGCTAACATCAGCATTTCTCATTTTAACACCCTGGGAGTTGTTACCCTCTCTCCATCTCAGTCTGATTTTGCAGATGGGAACCCAAAGTGTTGTGTGCCCCCCAGAACCTGACCTTTCAGGGGCCTTGGCATCTGGCAGTCAGGGAAAGCTGCACTGCCCACATACTCTGTATTTTACTTGTTCAATTCCCCTACTTTTGGAAGCTTTCACAGGGAAGCCAGGAAAGCAACTTTAAGAGACAGGAAAGACTGACCAAGGGCTTGGAAAGCATCTGAAAAGACTTGCTTTTAAAAGGATTATATTACAGCCATTATTTTTATTCCAGCACTACAAAGCTGGGCAGTTTTCTATCTCATGAAAGCCTTGGTGGCAACACAGAAAGCTCTGATTTGGGCAGGTGATCTGCTCCACTTTGACAGAGCTAAATAAATACAGAAGCTAAAAAACAGTTAAAAGAGACATTAAATAACACCTTGGAGCTCTGTGTCCCAGGTTTCTCCTAAGCTAACGAATGTCAATGAAGGGTTCACCCCTGAAAGTGTCTATTTAAGAAGTAGTACATGGCACAAACAGTGGCTTCCCACAGCTGGAGTCATCTGATTGCAGACGAGCTTGCTGCTGGAACAGGAGAACAAAGGCAGACAATTGGAGTGTCACCTGCAGCTGCCGTGGTTCTGAGGCCCAGCTGAGCTCTGCATTCTGCTCCCTGTGCCCTTGGCCAGCCCCAGGGGCTGCAGCCTGAGAGAGGGCAAGAGGAGCTCGAGTCCTACCCAGAGCAGGGTGAGGAGACAAGGTCTGCAAAATCCTGCAAGTTCTTTCTTTAATTAAACACATGCAGATCAATAATCACTCTTCTAGATATACATGGTATTGGGTTAATTAAACCAGTTAGTTGTTTTCTTTCCACAGCAATCAATGAAAACCATTTTCATTGATTAACCCGAGAGCATCCTGGATCTCAAGATTTTGGTGTAAGACTGAAGCACTGAGCAAGTGGGCAGCAAGTAGGGGAGGAGAAACCCACACGTTTTCAATCTGTGGAGAGCAATTATTTAATCTGAAGTTCTATTTGCTTCCCAAAGGAGGCTCAGCTGAAAATAACTATAGGCCAGAATATGTTTTTGTTTTGGAAAGAACGCTTGGCACAAGAGCTTATCAAGGCCATGTACTCACTCCCTTTCACCACAAAGCAGATAAAAGAACAAACTTCCAGCCAAGTAAATTGTACTTTTCACTAAGAACATAACTTTCTGAGGATGTGCATTTTCAAATTTTCTAAGTGGAATATGAAAATCATGCAGTACACGCCACTGATCGAAGAAGCTGCAAATTACAACACTGAAATCCCCAGTCCTGCTCTCCATCCATACCAGCACCCACTTAAGAAGATTAGTTGTTCACACAGCTAGAGGAATGAGACTGGTAATCTCTGTAGTGCAGCTTATCACTTAAAATTTCTCTGCTGTACTGCAGACACAAGAACACGGGCCAAATATTAAAAAAATACTCATTTCTTCTGTACATATTTGCTATTCAGTGATGGACCAGGTATATAAAAAAGCCATACTCTAACTAGGTCTCTTTTTTCAAATTAAACATCATGACAACTTCAGTCCTTTGCATTATTTGCTCCTTCAAGAACTCGTAATTCTTTCAGTATGACAAAAAAACCCACATCAGTTCCACTAAATTTCCAAATACCCCTCTGCACTACTTTAAATCAATGGAATTTGCTTGTATACAGAAAGAACTGAGGTCACCAAATGATACATGAGAGTCAACTTTTCTAATGCTTTTTAAAATAGCTAATGCAGGACAGGTTTTTTATATAGCTTGGCACATGTGTAAAAAACACTTAGGCCTAGGATCTGATTTTTTTATTAGCCTCTTCTTTTGGACCCCTGACAGAGTCCACCTGTCTCTGGTCACTCTGGGTCACATTACCCCCCAGACACAAAGCAGGATGCAGCAGGACAGGCGTGTGCTCTTCAAAGGAAGGTCTCTCACACCTCATTCCCGGGGAGCAAAATCTCCCTGCCGACCCCCAGAGCACCCCTCTGAAACTGCCAGTGGCAAATGAAACCCCACAACAGTGGCCAGAGCACTCACATTCACCTCACCTCTCGCTCCTCCTCCCTCCTGAGCAGGGTTGATCCATGAGCCAGCAGAAACAACTGCTGTGAGGAACAGCACTGCTGGCTCATGGATGTCATAAAAAGATATTAAATACCAGTGGCTCACGGTCACTTTTCCCCCAGAAAAACACTCCTTTGGGCCTCACCTGCTGAAGCAAAACGTGCTCAGGGGAACAGCAGGGACAGTGCAGTTCACCCCAGAGTGAGACACCACCTCGTGCCCTGCCAGAAAAGGCCTGAAGTGGAACACACGGATCACGTTTGGCTGCCTCAGGAAGCTGCAGTTCCTCCTGTGACAGAGCAGGTTTCAGGTGCCTGTGAGTCATCCCTCAGCAACACCATCCTGCCTCTCAGCAGGTGCTGCAGGTGCCAGCCAGGCTGTGCCTCCAGGGAGCTGCGATTTCCACAGGGAAAAAAAAGGGGAAGGAAGGAGCGTGGCGAGGAACACGAGCGCTCTGCACAGCTGGCACTGGAACCCCAGCCACACAGAGGGCTATTACAGCCAGGTAGCGTGCACACACGAGGACATGCCCTCCCCAAACCCCCAGACTGCTTAAGCAATCTTCAGGCTGCTCATAGAGAACAGGAATGTTCTTCGAAAGCACAGGATGAGTTTGCTCCAGTAGAATTTTTATGCTTTGCTAACAAGTTATTGAATGAGCCAACTAGACTGACTCACTCACTACATCCAATTTGGGCTTCAAATATTCAATATATTCCTGGCAACAACTCTGCTATGTACTGAAGGAGCTACTACTCCAGTAGATATTAGTTCCAGTTGTAATTTAAAAAAGTAGTTCATTAAAATGCTGTCATGGTATGATAACAATGTTTTTAAAAACCTATAAATCATTTAAATGCCTAAAATCTGTTGAAGTTCAGAAAGATTTAACTACTGGCCATACGAAGCAGGGCTGGCCAGAACACTGACAAAAAAGCTATTCTGTACTCCAGATCAATTCTCTTCTCCAGTCATCCTCAGCACCGTAAAGAGCAGCTTATACCTCACTTAAATTTGCTCCAGGCACTCACAGCAGAGTTAGAACTCCAGTTCAATATAAAGAACAATATTTTCATATACTTGCCTTTCTTGCATCTAAATCACTAACCAGATTTCAAAGCTGACCTGGAATTCGTGCTCCACAGGTAGAAAGCAAATTAAAATGGCTTCCCATGAAGTCATCAGGCTTAAATACAGATGACCTGATGTAATTGGTGCTGTTCACAACACAGGTGTTGATAAGTCTGACTACTGCAGACATAAATGAAGCTGCAGTAATGAGGATCACTGTGTCATATGCTGAGGAACAATTGCTGCTCCAACTTAGCTCAGGTGGCATTAAATAGGCAGCTTCTCATGGCATGAACTATTACTGCAAGCCAGAGTCTTGCATACATATTTAGAGAGCATCAGCTTTTTCTATCCAGCCATGAGGCTCTGAAATCTTAGAGAGGAGCCTCAGCTCGTTAGACTGTGCTATAAACATACTTCCAGCAGTCTGGATACTGTACCAAAATAAACAGAGGCATTAAAAGCAGCTCTCCAGTATTTTTAAAGGGGCACAGGAAGGACAGTCTATTTAGTTTACACGCTATGTGTTACTGCTTGGAGTTATTTCTAGATTAGGAAAAAAAAAAGTAGTAGACCTGGGCAAGCACTAAAAGATGGACTCAAGCCGCCTCTGTTCTGGCGGGGCAAAACACACTGCTGTCACACCTACCAAGTTTAATGCATAACAGTGTCATCTCTTGACAGGTGTAGTATGAGCAAAGGCAATTGTGATGGAGTGCTTCAGGAGAGGAAGAGAAGAACCTGTGAACTAGGCTGAAGCTTTAGTATTTCTGCTCTGGAGACTTCATTTTTCACAGTGCTTTTGACCTAGTCACTTTTCCTGACGCCGACAGATGATTATTCCTGCTTGTCACTTCCTGGATGCTTTCCAATAACAGGGTACAGCTACCAAAGTTTCCCAAACACACCCCTGTAAAACTGCAGTAAACGTTTCACATTTTGTCCTTCTGCTAAGTGGACGTTCAATGTGTGCCGTTTCCACACCTTCAAACCTTTTCTTGTCCTCAGAGGAGAGGCAACAGCAGTTCTCTGCAAAGTCTCCTCTAAAAATCTCAGCCCCGTAACCAAAACCCAGCCTTCAGCAGGGGTTAAAACTAAGCCCCTCAGGTTTTCTGAGGTCAGCAGCAGTGCTGACAACCCCCTGGCCACGAGAGAGAAGCTGTGACGGGGTATGGAAATGGAGCACACGAGTCACAGCTGAGGGAGCCACAGCGACTCACAGAATCACAGTGGAAATTCCGAGGAATTTCAGAAATCAGTGAGACACTGCTGCACTCTGACATTAGATAAATCTCCTGAAGAGAGATGGTTAAGAGCTACTAAAAAACAAGGAGACTGTATGCAGAAAAAATAAAATCCATTTGCCTCCCAAGTCGTTTGACTGACCTTGTGGTGCGGCTGCGGGTGACGAAGGTCAAAAGGGCTTTTTTGGTCAAAAGTCTCCTTCTCCTGCATGCAAAGTTAATCACATAAACGTAGAAGTGCTGGAACATCCATGCAGAAATGTTTATTCTGAGGGTTTTGGGTGCCTGTGCCCAGGCGCTGTGAGGGGATCTGTGAGGGGGGCCCAGCCGGGCCCTCAGCCAGGCCGAGACACCTCAGGAAAGGGCAAAACCTGAGGGGGAAAGTGTGAGAAACATCCCTGAGAGAGGCTGGGGCTGAGCAAGGGGGCTAAGGCGGCTTCCCTGGCAGCCATCCCGGGGCACATCCATGGAGGAGCAGGGGGGCATCTCCTGAGGGAACGCGGCCGGTGAGAGGAGTGGGAAGGAGCAGCAGAGAGGGACCCTCATGGCCGGCCCACAGCCCCCATCCCCTCTGCACCGCTCAGGGCACGAAGGGCTGGAGGAGCTGGGAATAAAGGAATGAAGCTGAGCTTGGGGGGGAAAAAAAAAGGAAAAAAAAAAGGTATAGGGGGAAGGTGTTTAGGTTTTACATTTAGATGGTGAAGAACAAAGATATTTGAATTGGCAATAAATTAATTTTCCCGGAGCTGAGTCTGTTTTGTCCACGATCGATGGGAGCTGGTAAGCAATGCCCCTTGTCTTTATCTCAACCCACGAGGTTTGTCGTCCTGTTTTCTCCTGTCCTGTGCTGTTGAGGGGCAGAGTGCCAGAGTGGCTGGGTGGGCATCCAGCCAGCAGAGGTGATCTGGGAAGGACAAGGCAGAGGGAGGGCTGTGAACGGGAATCGGCCCAGGCTGCTCCATGCTGGGCTGGCAGCAGCACAGAATCCTTACACGGCACCGACACCGCTTTGTGGCGGTGGCTCCGGCACCTGGCACAGCCTCCCTGCCCAGAATATTCCCAAAACCTGGATCCTAAACTCTGATCTTTCACCCTGACCTCCACTACCCTCACAGTCCCGTGCTGAAGGAATGGATGCAGGAGTTACAGGTCTCACACAAAGCACTGAGGAAGCAGCAGTTAAAAAAAAAAAAAAAGGAAAAATTATGCTTCAAAGCAAAAAAAAAAAAAAAAGAGAAAGATGATTTCATCAAAAATCAGCCAGCCAGATTTTATTAATCCTGACGGTGCTTGCAGGATCTCCAAAGGACTACAGACTAGTGTACTTCTTTACATAATAGCTGCCCATCACCTCTTTAAGACAGGAACACCAGACAGAAAGCACTCTTACGGTAAAAAAACATTAAAACGGGGGAAAAAATCTCAACTTGTTAGCTTTAAATTCAATAAGATACTGGACCTAATGGGAATTCAGAGAAAGGAGATAAGAATTGAGGAGAAGAAGTAAAAAGAAAAAAGGGCAAACCCCCAGCATTTGTTTTGAAGACTATTTCAAATTGCTGCTGACCATAAAATGAACAAAAGTAACAGAAGAAAAATATTGCCATATCTAAGTGCCATGTTCCTATGATAATATAAAACAGCATCATATGCTGCAAAAAAATGTTTTAGCTGATCATTTCTTGTCTTTTTGGCACTCTGCTGACACACTTTTTAAAGTGTTAATTAAAAAAAGAATCAAATCAACACTACAAATTGGATAGATTTGTGCCCTACAAACAGTCTCTTCTGACCAGTAATTTGTGGAGCTGGGGCTCAGCCAACTTCCAATGAATCTGTGGAGAGCTTCCAGCAAACTGTCATCGCAGCAGGATGCAGTTCTTGATAGGGTGATCATACATGGCAAGTGAAGCGATGCTGAACTGTCACCAAACAAGTCTGTTTCCTTGTGCCTGAACCTTCCTCTAAGGCTCACCCAAAAATGGAGATTGACAGTTTACAGCCAGATATACATTTATACCATAATGCCCCGAAAATCCCATGGTATCCTCATGGAAGCTCTCTGGATGATTGTCACACTGTGGGAGAACAACAAAGAACGCTGGACCAGCCCCAGCTCTAGAACACAAACAGGGGGGTTTATATTTATAAATCAAATAGGCCATGACAAGAGACCTGAACATGCAGTACTTTCCCCTTAGGGATTCTGACTTTTTCTTTCTGTTGTTCTTTAGTCCAAAGTAAAGAATTTTAGATTTCAAAGACATGAGAGCATTTTAAGTGTGTCTAGCTCAGCACTCGTGTTCATTTACAGATAATGTTTTTAGCAGGCTATTTCCCAGATTCACTTAAATAAGCACAAAAAGAGAGCTGATCTGCATGCAGAATACTACTAAGAATTTGGAAGTTCAGTGTAGATATATTGACTTTTGACAGGTTTCTGCTTTCTGAACATGGACTCAGTCAAGGCTATGACAGCACAACCTTACACCCTCCTGTCTTTCCATCCTGCCCCCTACCACTTAATGGGCACAGACTGTAAATTGTCTAAAGTGTCTTCTAAGAGATAATTTACTTTAAATCACTGTTTTCTGAACTCAGGAAAAAAAAAAAAAGGCAAACAATACATTTTTAAGACTGTCACCCTAGGGAAGAAGCAGATTTCAGAGGACTGACTTTCAGAGAGAGGGCTCAGTATTTACTGGAATTTATAAAGTCCCCCTTGAAAAGTCAGGAGTGAAGAGAAGCATCTGAAGACTAACAGCCACTGGAAAAGCTGATGGGAATGCGTTCTGTTGATGGGACTGAGAGGGCACAGGTACACAGCACTGTTGCATATTTTCCATTCTGAATCACTTTGCCAAATTAACTGTTAGGCTGCAGTCTTTCTGCCAGCTCTGCCCTTCAAGCAAAGTATCTGTCCCACTTAAGGCTTTAACCAAAATGGTTCAGACATTTCCAAGAGGAAGCTGAAGAATGTTATTATTTTTTATTTTTTTTTCCTGTTGAAAAGCTCATCACTTCAGAGTTCCAGAGCAGGATCTTGTCCTTGGGCCACGGACAGTCCTCTTTTGGAAGGGATCCACAACACGTGGATCATAAAGGCAGCTGAAGTAACACAATCAGCCAGGAGGCCCAACAGCCCTCCAAGGGTTTTAACCAAGCAGGCAGCCACTTGGATACCTTGGAATAATCATTTTGCAGTGAGATTTTTAATGGGCATGTCAGGAGATCAGATTCAGATTCTAGCTTTGGATCCCATCTCAGTAATTCCTATGCAGCTCAAAGTATTGAAGCAGGCATGGTACGAAAGAGTGAGAAGGGAACTAAGGGGAGAGGTCTGAATGAAGTGCAGACTGTTTGATTAACTACTTGAATGTAAAAATAAACTCTTTTTTTTTATTAAAAAAAGAAAGCCCAAAGAAAACAGACCATAACAAAACACAGTATATCATTCCATGCTCTGAAAAAAAGGCCTTTCAAAAGAAGAGGCCAAACTGGGACTAAAAGTAGAATGTATATTAAAACCTTAAGTTTTCTAACTGAGGAGCTGGCAGGACTCACATGCCCTGGGCAATCAGTCCCTCATCAGACATGCAAGCATCACACATGCAGAGTATGCTGCTCTGGAGACATGGCACAACACACACAATGGCAGAAGCAGCCCAACAGAAAAGTATTTCTGGGGGAACCAGGAAGAAAACTGGCAAGAGACACTTCTTTAATGATGCCAAGTTGATACTGCACTCAAAATAACCTTATCTCATTTCCAAAGCAGATGAAGCAACAGAAATAAATAACACTATTCTGAGGGATGCAAACAAAAGCACAAAGCACAAACAAAACCACAAAACTGCAGGATCAGGGCCTCAATCCACTAAACAGGCTCTCCTGTGCTCAGAAGGGGGCCACAGAACTGGCAAATTGCAAGACATCTCTTTCTGTTTGGACCAGCTGCAACTCAGCTCACTGTTCTGGAGCAAACACATCTTCAGACTAAGAGTACAGAACTTCTTAGTGGGGAAGAAGATAGAAATGTTGGTCAGCTTCTCTGGAGGGGAAGCCAAATGTGTGTGAGTCACAGTAAAGACAGTGGCCCACTGAGAGCACTTACACTTTCAATACAGAAGAGTTGTTTCATCCACTCATAAAAGCCACTCCAGCTCAACAGGTGGGATTAGGTTTTGAACTGCACTTTGCAATGCTGAAGACAGGATTGATTTCGAATTGCACCTTGTAATGCCTCTGTTCTGGCATTCCAGAAGGTAAATAAAAACGCTGTGTGTATTGGGCAAAAGGCCTTGACCACCTGACCAGACTGACCTGGAGGTCACCTGCCAGGAGAGAGGCAGAGAACAGCAGAGAACCCCGTGTAAGAGGCAGAAAGAGGCAGCCAAATAGCCCGGAGGATCCAGAGTGACTGTAAAGACCAAAGTGAGAGAGGTACTGTGTGAAGGGTTAGTGCTGAGTTCAGGGCTGTGTCACACATGGACAGGGGCTGTAAGCAGCTACTTAGGACACTTAAAACCCCCGTAGTTCTCCCTTCCCTTCTGCTGTCAAGTGCCTCTGAGAGGTGAACCTTGTACATGAGTTATGCTGAAAATCAGGGTCATGGCAGAGGGCAGCGACAGCAGCTGAGACGTTTGGGGTCAACACAAGTCCTGGGGCCAGATCCTACAAAGGATTAAGAGTCTGCAGGAAATAAGAGGTGAAGACAATGTGGGTCTGGAAACCTCCTTCTTCAGGAGCACTCTAAGCCCAAAATTCACAACTCCCCAACATGGCAAGAATTAAAAAAACCCCACCTAGATAGTAAATGGAGAGATGACAGCGGGCTCAGAAGAGCATGGCTCCTATCAGATATGAATTATAAATCAAACACAGCAGGCTAGAGAAGGAATCATTAATTTTTCAGTTTTCAAACCACAGATATCATGTTTAGCTCTATCCCACTAGCATTTGTAATACAATGCAAGAAGAATTACTTGGCAATAGTAATTAGTCATTGTGGAATCAAATATAAATGAAAGTTTAAAGAGTACAATGTTACCATTAAACTTTCCAAGAGAGACAAGGAAGCTTTGGTGCATGAACCTCCACACTCATCCATTCATGCAGATAGATTTAAGTGTTCAAGAAACAAAAGAGTCTTGCTGCACGACATTCCTGTGCACTGGAGGATGGCCCAAAATGGCATTAGATGGAGTAGAAACTGTAGAATAAAGCACTGTAGAACAAAGCACATCTTCAGAAGCCCTCATTCATGAGCCACAGGTGTAAAGCACGAGCACAGAGCTAATGTCTGCACAGCCCCTAAAAACAAAGCTAAACTGCCAACCTGAACACAAACCCCAGTCTACACTCAGGGAGAGACCCTTTGGAAAAGTAACTGCTTGCATGGTGATAAGGCAGGGGTTGGCAGCAAGATCTTCAAAGAGAAAACAAAGATGTGATACTTGTGCACCAGACAATGGAGAAATGAGATGATCGTTTAAATCAAGACAAGAACCTTGAGTTGCTGCTCACAGTCACAGGTTTGACCACATGAAGATGATCCCACAGACATCCCCAAGTACCTGCTCCCTCCTTGTTGCCCTGGAATGCTGCAGGAGAAGCCAAGTTAAGAATGTGGTTCCACAGGGAAGTCTCCAGGCAGTGCAGGACACAAAGCCCTGGAGGGGAACGTGCCCACCTCCTCCCCTGATGGCTCCTGCTGGAGCCAGGAAACCACATCAGCAAATGCTGGGCTTGGGAAAACACAGGAGCGGTTCAGCAAGCTGCTGACAGCAGACAGGGGTTAACCACAGCCCCATTAGATCAGAACACATCTGGAGAGCCTTATTGCTGGGGCAAACATCAGTCTTCAGAGAAAGCTAAACATGCAAAATGAGACCTGGCTCATGAGAAAGAACTGAAAGGGAGGTTATACACAGTGAAAATAATCCTAAATAACTGTTGAAACTGAGCTGGCTGAGAAGGGGGAGAGGAAGTGTTTTTCCACAAGAAAATACCTGCCTCTCCTGGCTGACTGGGATCAGAGTAGACAGAAAAGTTTTAAGCTGAACTTTTCCATTTTGAAGCAATTCTGTGATTGACCCAAGTTTAAATTAAAATTATGCTTGTTTATAGAAATGCCCAAGCTTTCCTTATTCCCAGCACCGCACTTAAATTGTGTTGATATTGATATTACATTGGATTATTTCCCTGAAGACATGAATAAGAGCTAATGTAAATGCCAACTTAGTTTTAAGAATCCTGGGAGAGTAAGGCTTTGTCTGACTTTATTTATGAAAGCCCTTATACATTTAAGCAGCCTCAAGCTTGCTTTGTTGGGCTTCCAACTTAAAAAGTAATTTGCTCATTTAAGAATATTCTGTGATTAGTTTAGTCTGAGTGAGTACCAGGGTTTTCTGGAGATGTTAAAGTGCACACCAAAGTGGTGCAGGTGTACACTGCAGACAGCTGCTTTGGTGTTTTAAGTTAAAATTCAGGGGGTGTTTGCCTGCACTTGGCTCCACTGTCCTCTGTTCTGGTACCGGATGATCCCAGCACGCAGCAGCAGAGTGCAGGTATCTCATCAGGATTCCACGTTGGAAGTCCACAAATTCTGTGTTTACACTCTGTCAAACAGAAAACCATGGTAACTACCACAATGTCTAAGCATGGCTTACCACAAAGTTTATTCCATAACATCCATACTGAGAAAAACAAAGAATCAAGTACCCACTGATGCTTGTATAACAGGTTTAGAGCTCAGAATTTTAGGCACTTTGGACAGCTTTTGAAGTAAGTCTAGCTAAATTGCATTAGTAATTGCATAAGAACAATCAGTGACTAATTAAATCCTCTTTCTGGGTACAGATTACTGGCTGAAGATTTATGTAGTATACACTACACTGTGGTGCAGTAATTTGAATTAATTACTGCAATCACCAAGCAAGGATCCCCAAAACCTCCACGGTAAAATAAGATCCAGGCTGCCCAGGTTTTTCCACCGTATGGTATTTTTTGCAAAAGAATAACAGAGGATTTCCATGAAATCCTGCAGCATTGCTGTCTCAGCCCCCACGCTCCTGCCTTTCACTTTCACGAGCTGCTCCCACTGATGAACAAGCAGCCAATAGCAGCTCTGCACCAGGGCAGCCAAAAGGAGCATTACTCTGGCATCACAGAGAAATCAGGCTTGTATCTACTGGCTCCAGCCAAAGGACAGTAAATCAGTGTTCCCCTTTTGCTCTGGCTACACCAGTGTAGCTCGTGTGGCTTTCAGGACACTTCTGCCCCACTCCGGTGTGCATCTCCTCGGTGCTCTGAATGGGCCTGTGCCACCTCACTGCTGTACTCCTGACATCTCCCAGTGCAAGCCACACACAACACTCATGGTTCCCCTTTGCAGCCCTTGGAAAGTCTCCTTGTAGCTTGTACACTACCTGAAGTAAGGCCAGAAAATCCCTCCCAGGTCTCACAGACACCCCCACCCCACAGGGCTCTCTCTACACCAGACCCTGGCTGAGAAGGAGGCAGCAGCAGAACAAGCTGTTCACACAACAGTGTTATGTGAACAATTAGCAGCAACCCCAGGAAATGAACCTCAAAACTCACATCTCCAAGGGCACTGCCTGGGTCTGCCCCTCTCTTTCAGTTTTGTGTTTGGAGCAGTAACATCCCTGAGTTTACATCGCTACCCAACCGATGGAGCTGGAACAATTTTGCAGAGATTGCTTCTATTTATAAAAGGATACACATGTGGCATACTTGGACAAACAGGGAGAGTATTTATATTAGCATCTTGAAAAGAACTTTAAACAGAAATAGAAAAATTGCTCGTATATTCATGTACAAAGGCTGAGGCCCACCCTGATCTAATTGAGACACTCTCATTCCTATTTCCAGATGACCTTAATCTCTGTTTATTAGGAAAAACAGAAAGGAGGCTGCTACTGGCATAAATCACACACTGCCTACAGCTGTGGCCCATGTACAGGAATAACTTTCATTGCAGCAGCTCTTCTGCCTTTTTAAACCAGGATTTACACTGAGCACTGAAAAGCCACTGCAGTGGCTGCCCAGAGAGCTGTGAATCCACAGCTCAGCATGTCCAGCCACCAGCTCAACATGTCCAGCCACTTGCTGCCCCCAACAAAGATGATCCTCCTTTTCCCTTTCTCAAACTACAGGAAGAAAAAAAAATTCAGTTGATAATAATTATCAAGAGTTTTTCCTAAAGGAATGACATTTAATAGCTTTCAGAAATGTCCTGTATTGCCAACTTGGCTGGTCCCCCTGGAAGCAAAGATCATACAATTGACGAGTTAAAAGCAGTAAAACTGAGGCTTCTTAGGCCATTAAAAAAAAAAAAAAAAAACAGCAAACCAAAAAACCTTTCACACTTCAGTTAAATCCATTTTCCTGTTGAGACTGCCTGTCTTATGTTGCATGACAAGTTTGTCTAGATTCTATTTACAGAAATTGTATAGCAAGATGAAATCGCCACAGCTTAAAAGGCCATTTCTTTGTCCTAACAAAAGTAAATATTTTACAGAAGCTGATGGACAGGACAACTGAGATGGCTCAGGTCAACGCAGGAAGTGTTACCTCTTCTGAGTCACAGGTAGAGTGGACAGGAACAGCCTGCCATTAAAGATGCATTTAACATGGAAAATGTTGAGATCTCTCAGGAGGCTGAGCTGCACTGCTTGAAATCAGTGTGTGCTTGTGAAGTCAGTCTTGAAGTTCATTTTAAATCACATTTTATCATTTGTTCTAACTGAAATCACAACACTGAACTGGCAGAGAAGAACATCTGAACATCTGGAACTGGAGTTTACAGAAGACTTTGAAATACTTTAGGTAAGAAAAACATTTTGGATGCAAATCAAATTCACTAGAGCAAAGATAATCTTCTATTAGCTTGACCTTTGCTAGTGACTAAACAAACTCAAGTCAAAAAAGCAGATGAGACCTTCCCTTTTTTGATCTGTGAGCATATGCAAGTCATGGGAGAAAAAGATCCACCAGATAGTTCAAGAACTCCAGGTACACATATAATTATATTTCCATTAACTACCATCCAGGATGGTAACTACAGTTTTGAACTTTAAAGTGCTATTACATATTTATTTTAAGGCTGTTCCAGTGCAGGATCAGATAATTGCAGGAGCAGGGCAGTGCTTATGATTTAAGAGGTGCATTCACCACAAGTGTATCTGAATTCATACACAGCTACAGAAATGCTGAGCCTTTCCAGTTCTTTAAATATAGATGTGGGGAGAACACCAATTTTCCTTTAAATACCCATTAATTGAAGCCAAGCTTTCCTTGCTGTCAAGGTAAATCCAGCAGGCCTGCTCTAGAGCACAGTCTCCCAGCCACCTGAACAGCACCAGGATAGGTTATTTCTCTATTTCCTTTCCACCCCTACTGCAACTTCAGTCTCTCTTCTCCAGCAGTTTATCACTCCTCAGTTGTTTCCTGAAGGTTATTGATATTAAACTCCCTGTGGCACAGACTGCAGATGTCTGTGGTGCACACCTATGATTATCTCCCATTAGGACTCTTAAGAACTAAGTTGAAGTCTCATTTTCAGTACTGCCTGAATGAGTTTTCGCCTTATTTGTGCTTTCACTTCACCGAGAAAATTACCCATTTTATTATCCCACTTAAAGGAATAATACACAGCAGTGTTACTACCATTATATCAAAAAAGTAGTGGCACTTGGACCTCTGTCATGGACTACATGTTTCTACTGTACTCCAAAGATGCTGCCTGCTGCAGAAAATACAGTCTGAAAATGGGTATTTTATCAGAAACAGTATTCAGTGAGAATAGTGAGCTTTTTTTTTCTCCTTGCTAGAATGAGCCACAGTTTTCTCTTAAAATCATATGCTTTTAGCTTGCAGTGTAATCTACAGACACAGGCACTGCAGCTGCTGAACTGACTCAGGGGTTCTCAGCACTAACAACCACAGTAAGCAGCCAATTTAAACAGGTGAAGAGGACTATTAGCTCCAGTATAGTTACAGAACCATTGAGGCCGGAAAAGTCCTTTCAGGTCGTTGATTCCAGCTGCTCACTGGGTGACATTATGCTTACTGACAATTGAGTTGCATTCTCTACTAATACTGAAGTTACACAGCCTAAAGTAAGGTGGCAAGCTCTTGAAACTCGGGGTCTTTGAGTGATCAGCCTCAGGTTTACATCACAGCCATGGGAGTCCAAGGCAGCCTTCACTGAAACAGGTTGTTATCTCCAACAAAAAGCCTGATGAGGGATACAAATTAAAAAGAGGTTTTGGTAGAAAAGTTCAGGTCTGCTAGAACGGAATCACTCTGGATTCTCACAGTGTTAAGAACTGGTTCTTCCTTCATTATGCCATTTGATTTGTTCATATAAGTAAATTAACCTAATCATTCTATATAACATTATTGATATGTTCCCTCATAATGCTTAGAGTTAATGCTTGTTTACTCTCTCACTGGGACAAATTAGACCACCTACTCAGACACTGTATTTATTACTGAAGGAACACACATGGAGTGCTAAAAGCCTGTGGTGGTACAACTGCAATATTTAGTTGCCTTTCCAGGCAATAATCTTGATAGCTAAACAGTTTAGTTCCCCCTCATAAAACCAGAGGGAATATAACAGCCATAAAGAGAATCCTAAATGGTTAGCTGAGGAAAAAAGAATAAAGGAGAACCTATAATGGAATATTCCCAAAGCCTAACAGTAGCACTGATCAACACCACCATGACCTAACAGTGGCCACCGTGTCTTTCAAACAGGCTTTATGTGCTGCTTTTTAGCAAAGGTGTTTGCTAGTTTTGTTAGACAAAAACTAAAAATAAAGTCCACGAAAGAGCTTTTCATTCAGCTGAAGACACTCACAACGTGTGGCTTGAGCCCACACACGTGCCTTGGAGAAAGCCAAGTCAGATCCTCTGTTTTCATACATTTATTCAGAAATGTTTCCAGTACCCTAAAAGGATTATTTTTTTTCTATTCAGTTAGTGGTTTAAAAATGGTTATTATTCTATTTTTCCACATATTTTAACCTCTGTTATTCAGTTTCACCACACTGAAGTTGCTCAAATCCCTGATATCCCACTGGGCTGATCTGCACCCAAAATCTGATGAGAGTCCCCTCCATCCTCAGTTTCATGTATTTATACACAGGTTTCTTCATAACAGACACAGCAGCCTTAGAGACAATGAATACAAATAAGGAGGTAATAAACACCCATGTAAAGCTTCATTTGATTAAGTTCTTGTGCTCTGACAAGCAAGCATGGAACGTATCAAAAGCTTTTTTAGGCCAGTGTTTCAACTGCTGCATTATCAGAGATTTATCCAACATCAAACAAGTTGTGCAAATCAACACACCTGAAAATTCAGGTCTACCCCAGCCTTTAGTAACATATGACAACAAAAAGATCAAGACACAAAACCCTGCCTGTGGAAAAAAAGATAAAAAATGGAAATGCTCGGGAAAAGGGGAAAACCCCACCACCACACAAAAGACACTAATCTCATGAATACTGCTTGCTTTGATTCCACGAGATAGATAAGATTTTACTAAAACTGCTCAGCATGAAGAACAACAACTCCATACGAATCCATCTGAGTATTTCTGAATGGACAGGACTTCAGATCCTGCCTGACGACAGTTGCTCGATTATGTGTTACTTTTATTACACACAAGACTTGGCAGCAGCAGAGGACGAACGTATGTCTGGGACAGTCCTCAAAAGATTTACTAACACTTCAAGATACACAGGCCAAGTTACAATATGGAGAGATCCTTAAAATAGTTCATTTTGCATGTAATTATTCACTGATAACAGAGGGAGCAGAGTGAAGTGTAAGATTCGGTAATGAATTAAAGCCAATTGCTTCTTCCGTACAGTAACAAACTGTACAACCAATGTCTCTGCTGATGTCCTGCTGCCAAAGGGACGGTTCAACAACAACTGTGTTACCAGGAAAGTCTTACATCACTAAGTAATTTGTAGCTCTGCACTGGAAGTATCATATGAAAACAAGCATACAGCTTCCCAAACAACCTCAGCATCCATCCCTTCCTCGAGCAGCAGGAAAAATGAACGCCTTTTTTTTTCGACTGTGCAACCATTTAATATTCACCACCCCAGTGGTAACCAAGTTCATCACAAAAGCCAACTTTGGTCCTGTGTTTGCCTGCAAGCACCAAACTGTAATTAGATGCCCAAATGATGAATGATAGGTAGATACTCATACCAGTTCTTGAGGCTTGGCCAGTTCTTGACACAGTATGAAAGGAGTTCCCAGTACTTCATATCAAATGCATTGAAAACAAGCAATGAGAAATAAAGGCACATTAAGTCAAGAGCATAACTCAGTGTCAAAATCTGTTCTCATTTAAGAAGCTGTTAGACAAAACAACATCCACATTTATTCCGAAATCCTACATTACGATTACCATACCAGCACTTTGAAACATGAAGCATCATATCACAGCCAAACCACGAAAGATAACGACACAGACACACACTCCCACTCCTACAGAGCCTTCTGCTTCCACCAGCTTCGCTGGGCTCGCTTAAAAATTAGCAACGGCAAAACAAGGAAAACAGAAATAATAAAACTTCAAAATAAGTGAAATAAATCTCAATATGCAATAGCCGTCTTTCCACCTTCCCAACAGGCAGCTTAGTCAAGGCTCCTTTCAGAGCATCTCTCTGGAAACACTGACACCTCTGCAGGGAGGCTGCCGGTACCCCCGCACAGGAAGGGTTTGCGAGCGACACAACTCCAGTGCATGGAAAGGGAGAGGAAACAGCCCAAGCACTACAGCACTCACATATTAATGCAACTACAGGAGAGCCGCAAGCCGGCCGCCAGAGCCCAATTCTGCATTTAAGAGAGAAGGCAATGAGAGAAGAGGAAACAGAAGGGGGGAAAAAAAAGTTTCCCCGTCTCTCCTTCAAGCAAATGTAAATTTGTTCATTAGCTCCTCAGCCTTTCAGGAACAGTTACATAAAAACACGTAGAATGGGTAATGCTCAGAATAGGATTCCTTCCACTTGGAGAGGCTTTGCCGGATAAACCCCGAGACCGAGGGAGGAGGCCAGCGCTGCTCCCGGAGCACAGAGACACGGGCTGGCCCCGCGGCTGGGGCTGCATCTCCGGCCGCTCCCAGCCCTGCTCGCCCCGAGCGGCCGCGGTGCTCCGGCATCCCCGCTGCACAGAGCCGGCAGGGCGGGAGCCTCACCGGGCTCGTGTGCCACGAAATGGTGGATCTGGCTGTCAGGCACAGCTCACGGCACGGAGCGATCGCGAGCCTCTGCAGGGCGAAGCCGGGCAGGGAGAGCGGGAGGCGGGCGGGGAGCGGGACCGGCACCGCAGGGCCCTGGAGGGCTTGTCAAGCCCGGCCGCCTCCCCCGCCGGGCCGGGCGGCCCCAGCCCGGCCCCCCCTCCGCCAGAGCCGTACTTACGTGAAAACAAAAAATAAAGTAGTCGAACCCACTAATAAGGCAGCTGCAGTGGAGACCGGGATGTATTTAGTAGGTTTAAACCTCTTTCCAGTGCTGCTGGGCATCCTGTAGTTTACACATCACTAGGTAAATCCGACCCGAGAGGAGGGCGCCGGGAGGATGCGGGTCCCTCCGGCGCGGGGAGAGCGGGACCCGGGCGGCAGGGAGGGACGGGAGAGGGACGGGAGCAGCTGACCTCCAGCACAGGAAATCCCACCCACACCGCCCAGCCCACTCGGCTGATGTCAACCAGCCCCTTAAGGTAGCGCTGCGGGGAGATGGGGAGCGGGGCTGCGGGAGCCGCCACCGCCCTCCTCCCGCCGCGGGGCAGCCCCTGCGGACAGCGCGGGCCGGCTCTGTCCTTTTAGGAGAAAAGGAAAAGAGGCAGCATATCGAGCTCCCCGTGCGGGACGCGGCGGGCCTTGCAGCAGCTCCCCGCACAGCGGCACAGGCGGTGCGGGCACGGCGCGGCTGCGGCACCGCGGGGACGGCGGGGACCGGGGCCGGGGGGTCCCTGCGGGCCGGGGCGAGCTGGGCACGAATCAGCTCAGGGAACAAACCCTGCTTTTTATTCTGCTGAAGCACAGTGACAGTATCAAGGGGACTGCTGCGCTCCGCCAAATCTAACCGATTCCAAAATTGGGAACTGAGCGCGAGCATAACCGAAATGGCACTACGCTCGGTTCTTTTAAAATCTGCCCATCAGCACCAAGAAGCAGACATGAGAGGTAATTTAAGGTAACATCAGAAAGTTCACCGAAGCAGCGTTCGAGAGCAGGGAGTGAATGGCTCCTCTGTTCGCACTCGGGGGCACCACCCAGCAGCCTCGGGCGGAGGGAACCCTCACATGGGCAGAGTGGTTCAAGGCCACCGGGAACTTTAGAAATCAAGACCAGGAGCTGCAGCTTGCTCCCTCCCTCAGCTAATCCCCCTTTGCCAGCTGCCAGCACGCAGATAAAGTAACCCCTTCATGAGACAACAAAAGCCACATTTGCAGTGCCCGCCCTAGAAGGTATACACTGCATTCTCTAATGAAAGGACATGACCAGTTCTCATTTTAAGAGACTCGATTAGTTCCACAGTTCTAGCGGTCTTAGGAACAGAACAAGTAAAACCCAACCAAAAAGCCATAAGGGTCCTCAGCTCTGCAGTTTGGGGGCAAAAAAAAAAAAAAGGAAGAAAGAAATTGTGAGCATCAGCTTTAACAAAGCCAGGCAGCTCCAGCTAGGACATATGGCTGTGTGAAATCTCAGCTTTCGCTAACAACTGCCCCACTTCAGAAAAAAAAAGAAAAACAAAACAAGAACAAAACCACCAGAGGGAAAATATATATATATATTCTCTAGCCCTCTAGAATTTTAAAATGTCAACTTAAAATTAACACCAGACTTGGGTTTATGAGGATAGGGAGGGAAAGCATCTACCCAGGTTGTTTTTGAATGCTTGGGGGACATTGAATGTTTCCTATGCTTCACTACTCCTTGTCATGCCAGCTTATTGAAATTAATTATTCTTAAAATCCGTGTAACTAATCAAAAGGTCAACAATTTTACACAGAGCCAGGCTCTGCATAATAATAATCTGAAAGCCTTGAGGCACAGCTAGCAACGTGAGCATATTAAGCTGGATCAAAAGCATCCTTGGGAAGCAAGTCTCAATCTCTGTCACTTACCAGGCTTGATGGGATTGCTGAGTGACCTCCAAGGAGGGAACTGGGTTCCTCTGGAGCAAAACTAGGCTGGAAGATCCATTTCAGGAGCACTCAGGCCAGGAGTTACTTTAGCACCACTTCCATGATAACAAGCAGAGACTTTAGCACTTAAATCAGTTCAATCCCCTTCCTCCTTTCCACTCAAGTAACAGTCTTGGTGAAGAATTTTAGTTGCAAACAGAAATCTGATTAATTTTCCACTGATATTTTAATCTGGCAAATATTATCCTAAGCAGCATTATAGACCAGTTTTGATGTTTGGTCAGCATCCTGTAATGGACAGTGCAAGAGTTACTCAAATGCATTTCTTAGGGCTTCAAAAACGTCTCTCCCAAGTGAAAAGTCGTATCTGCATTTTTAGCATGGACATGCCCATTTTCTTTTTAGGTGAGCCACATAAGCATCCCGTCAAGTTTCCAGCAGGAGCTGGGAAGCAATAAGCACAAGCTTATAGCAACAAGCACAAGACATATTTGAAGTTTGATGATTTTAGATTTCATTATCTTTAAGGTCAAAGCCCTTCTGGGACAGTAACTGCAATTCTGTAATTCGGTGTCCAGCAGTTCACCTCATTTCCTTCCCACTTACCACTCCAGCTCTGGAGCACAGTCTGTTTTCAAGGCAGCATAAAGCCCTGCTGAGAACACTCAATCTCAGTATTACAAGCCAAGTGTATTTAAGGCCATGAGATGACTTTACCAGTCAAGCTGTGGGGATGTCTGAGGAGGACTTGCCTAAAGCAGGACAGACAGGTCTCAGAGTTCTCTCCTGGCACACCTTTACTTCAAGGACTGCAGTTTCTGGATTCACACGACCTTACCAGCGTGCCAGAAGGTTTTGGCAGCAGGGAGGTAAACAGCAACGGCAGCACGAGCTGGGGAAAGATTTAATGACTACAAGAACAAATACAGCTACAAAGAGCAATCTAAAAATAATCTGGCAGAGCATGGCTAGTAATTGCACGTCTTCTTGCAAGATTCTGCTCTGAGGTTTTACCCCAAATGAGAAGGGGCCAACCACAGAGGCTGTGCTGGAGCCACATGGCAGGGAACGGCTCTGAGAGCTGGGACCATGAAAGGAACTCCCAGCACAGCAAGAAAGCTTCACTGCCATGCAATTTTCATATCAGATCACAGGACTAGTACTAGCTGGAAATCTTAGCTACGTGGTTGAGAAAATTCTTTTGTTTTGCACACTTGAAAGTACTGAAAATCCCTGGAATATTTTATTGGTCACTATGCAATTTAGCTCCTAGCTCTTATTTACTGTTGTCATTTAACAGTGACCACAATAAATAATTCTGCTTTTCTTACTGGGTTTGCTTACTACAATAAATGCATTTGCCAGCCCATGTAGTATTGGTGACCTGCAAACTGTTCAGGGTCACTGGGAGAACCCTCAAGGATCAGCAATTAGTTGGTTAGGAAAAGCTACTTTTCCTTCAAATTTGCAGTGCTCAGAACATTTGGATCATCTTGTGCTGCCCAGTCCTGCCCAAGCAGGGCCAGACAGTTCTGGGTACAAGCCAGACCTGCTAAGTTACCCACTTTAATATGACAATCTTCATTTAGTTGTTCATTTCTTACCAGATAAATCAAGAAATTATTGCCTAATAATGCCTTTTCAGGGGCCTAAACAGATATCCCACAAAGTTTCCTAGAGTTTTTCCATTAGGTATTTTCCATGGAATAGCATTTGCACACAATTTCCCGACTGCTGTGCCTGAACAGTGAATTAGAGCAATTTCTGTGTGGCACAAGACTTTCAAACAGGTTCAGACATTAATCACACTGAAGTTATTGCCATTTCAGAAACAAGTGTAAGGCAGCTGATGTATTTGTGCCCACAAATTCCAGAGGGAGCTTTTGCACTCCAAGCCTACCTTTCTGTCAAAGGATAATTGCGGTTTTGGAGCCGAGTTACTGCCTGACAAGACAGGCCAGGTTCTGTCCTCTCAACAGCCCTGTCACCAGTGAAGATGGGGGGACACCATGAATACCTGGTGACCTGGGCAGGGGCACAAGACAACAGCACATCAGCTGGAACTCAAGGGTGCTCAGCACAGAGCAAGCTACAAAAACATTTCAGGGACTCCTCCTGGGGGTCTGCTTTCCATCTGAGAAAGCTTATCATTAGAATGACTTGCAGAAAAGTCTTGTTTCTCTGAGATCAATTTTAAAAGTACTTACTGCTTTTTAATGTGTAGAACAGCACACCTGTGGCTCCTAAAGTGACCAGAACTTTTTACTTTAGGGGACTACAACATCCTTCAGCCAAATGTTATCCAGAGAAATCATTTCACTCACTGGTGTCTCACAGCTTTGCTCTTTGAGACTGCAGACCTGCAAGGGTGGCTCCAATCCATGAACTGTAAACATGGATCAATCAATCTCAACAGGAACGGAAATGTCCTCCAATCATTTAAGCATGCATAAAGAGAGAGGGGAAGAAGAGGGTAATAACGTTAAGCAGAAATCATCAATATCTAATATTAAGACAAATTAGGTAATTCAGGTGTTGCCTCTCCTCTCCTGTCCAGTGTTTGACAGGGAAATCCAACTCACCCATTTTGCTGCCTTCATCACTTTGCCCCTGCAGACTAAAGATGAATTCCCAGGAAGAGTTCTTAAAATAACAAACAAATCCTTTAAATGAAAATTTAAGTTTATTTTGAATTTTTAAATGTCATTTCTATCAATTTAGACACAGTTTGACATTATCAGATCAGAGAATTTACAGTGACTCATGGATAAAGATTTGGCTTTTACATTCAAATGTTAAATACTTCAGAATAGCTTTGTCTTGTTATTTCCAAACCAGAAACACTAAGGAGCATTTTATTTCACCTTTCAACCACCTTTGTTAATTAACAGACTTTTGGTATCTGCTGTACTTGAAGGGGAATGTGCGAAACACCAAAGGAATTACTCTGTTTGAATGAAGCGAGTACCTTAATTACAGATCCAGATTTAAGACTCATTCATGGTAGCATTAAAAGACAGTGCTAAAACATGATTTTTTAAAAAATATACTTTCCTCAAGTAGACTGCAGAACCTGACCAAGTTAAAAGCCTCTTTATGAAGATAAAAAGGTCTTGCTATCCAATGTTAACATCATTCAGTCTTACAGTTTAGCAAGTTTTGTCTGGTTTTCGTAATTATTTTGGAAACTATTATAAAATTTCATCACTACCCTAACACAATCCTTGTATTAGTGTTCAACAACGAAACTCATTTCATCTATCAGACTTAATTGTGTTGATTTTATTGCTTACTATAGTTTATCTTCTTACTCTAGCACTAACTTGAAATCGGTCAAGTCTCCTCACTGCAAATGTTGGTTGTTGATCCAATCTGCCCATTCTGGCAAGGAGAGCGTCCCTCAAGCTTGTACAACATAATTAATTAACTGTTCCAGAGTGACTGCCACTCTCCAAGAGGGACAGCCTCCCTACCAAGCATCTGAGGAGTTCAGAACTCCTCTAGTTCGTAAAAACGACGTGAGCTCCGAAGCCCTGGGAAGAAAAGCTGTTCAGTTTTAGCCTAAACTGCTAGGACCTGCTGCCACGGGGAATCTCACAGGGAGGTACTCACAGTCTGCTTCCTCTGCACACACCTCGGCACAACAGGCTGCTGCTGCCTTCAGCCAGCGAGGAGCACTCCGTGGAAGATGAGGGACAACAGCAGCAGCTTTCTGCTGGAATCAAGCCTTTGCAGTATTAGCACACTGGGGGCGGGGGGGAAGCACAGGTTTTGTTTGGTAAGAGGCAAATACTTGTGGAATCTCACAAAATGCATTTTCTCCCCCACCCCTGCTTTCAGGGTGAGCTGGATCAGCAGCAGGAGTGCCAGGAACGCTGTCCCTGCCCCACTGCAGGGCCTGCTGCGTGCCAGGCACAGGCACAGCCCAGCACACACAGCAGCGAGAGGGAGAGCTCTGCTGGAGCCACAAACACCAATGCAATCCTGACCTGCCCTGCTGGGAAAAGTCTGTTAACCTACTCCATCCACAGGAATGATGATATGTAGCTTCACACCCAGTGAAACAAGTGTATTCACAAGCCTTCACGGTTCTGCCCCTGATGCTGATGCCACATTTGTTTTATTCACTCTTTTGGATGACTATAAATAAGTGTTTCCACTATGGAAAAGAAAGTTAGCACAGTACATTTTCATGACCGGGGAATGGATTTTTCTGAAGACACCTTCCAAAGGGCAAAAGCTTAGAAAAAACAAGCTGAATGTTGAATTGTGTTCCTTATAAAGTCCCTTGTAAAAAAAATTTAAAAAAACCACCAACAACAAAAGAAAACAAAATCAAGGAAAAAAAAAAAGTAAAGGAAAAACTGCAAGGCCCAGGATGATTTTATTGCTTTTCTTCGTTTTTTTCCTTGGTCTCCTTCTTCTCAGATTCTCTGCTTTCTTCCTTTACAGAAAGCTCTTCTAGTTTTTCAGCCACTTTATCAGCACTATCATTTTTGTCTGTGCCTGCTAAAAGATTGATTAGGAAAAGTGTTACACAGAGGCAGCAATGGACTTTCCTGTGACAGGGGAAAGAGTAGAGAAGTGGAGGGGGAGGGGAGAGACAGCTGGTATTCAGAATATGAACAAAAATAAAGACATTCTCCACTGGCCACTGCAGTGACTCATTCCTTTTCCTCTGGTAATTATTATCTCAGATGTCAGACTTCAAGAAATACCACTTGCATATGTTAATCATGACATGAAGGCCTAATTACAGGGACTGAGAAAGGTGTAACTGCTGGCCAGCTGTGCTGCCACCAGCAACAAGCTCCACAACTGTCCAGACATGTCCCCAGCTTCTTGTCATCTTCACTGAACAACCAGAAGTCAAGTTCCCCAGTCTGACTCTGAGGAACAGGAATTCTTGAGACTGGCAAAGCCAGTACCTTGAATAATGCTGATGCAGACCACAAGGAGTCTGCACTTTAAAAAGGTGGAAGTGCTTGATATGGAGACACATCTTGTCACACAGGCAATTCTACAAGGTGGTGCAACTATTAATTATTAAGAGACCTGTGAATAAATGCTACGACTTCATACACATTATCAACTATACAAAACATTAGGTACTCCACTTGCACGATTATACTTTTTGTGGAATTGGGGAAAGGGAACTGGGAGGAAGAAACAGGACTGTGGTTGCAGCGTTCACAGTTCATTTGTGTACTGTGAGCCATCAGCACTTCCCTAGAATGCTTTCAAGAGAAGCAGTGTCCCAACAGCAACTGTAACAGCCTCCTACAGCAAAGAAGGCCATGGTCACTCGAGTGGGCTGTTACTCTTGCAGACAGAAAAGCACCTGAACTGAAGGCTGCAGTTCAGCACAGAGTGAGTCTGCTGGAACGTGACACTCCAGGGTACCGTAACCACTCACACAGCCAGAAAACTGAGACCACCTTACCTTTCTTTGCTTTCTTGCCTACTTCGTTCCTGCATTCTTCAAATTTTGCCTTGAATTTCTGTGCATCTGTTTCAATAAGGATAAGATATTTTCCATTAGTTTTACTGCCTCACAGGATTGAATACTCCTGATCCTGAGCAAAGATACCCAACGGGAAGCTGCATAAACAACATTTGCAGGGACCTATCAGTAATCCAGTAAATCACACAGGATGCAAAATTCTTCAATCACATCTCTGTGCAAAAGCAGTTTAATTTCTTCAGCAAGTCTACTGAAGCAGTTTATTTTGCAAAATAATCGAAATGTAATGCCAGCAGGAGCTGTTTTGTAGTTATTGCAACTCCCAGCTGTCTCTAGCCTGCAGGAATAGGAATATGATGTCAGAGACTGCTCACATCTGTATGCAAACGACTGAAGATTAGCTTTGAACTGCTATCTTTGTCAGCTATGTTATCCCCTAGGAGTCTTCCCCAACCCTACCATGACTTGGGTTCTCAGCATCACCCAGGGCAGACAGTGCCTGTTCCATTAGTACCAGCACTCACTCTCTGGCCCCAGGGCTGCACTCGGGCTGTTCCTGAGAGAGGAGCTGAGAATGCACAACTGCCACGACGTTTTAGTCTGAGCCACCACCTGATTTAGCTGCACTGCTGTTTCTGCACAGGTAATACCAGCACAAGAGTCAAAAGAGGAGTGGGCAGGGTGCTTCCTAACCCCAGAGCAACAAAGGAGGTAATTGATGTGCCAGGCTGGCCTGGCTGGCCACACGAGGTCACTGTTGCCCCACAGGACTCTGAAGGCACTATGAAACAGGCCCAGGGAGCGCTCCTGGGATTCCTTCTCAAGCATCTCCAACAGGGGAGACTCCTGAAGGACATTCTTCCGTCTGTTCCCCTGTCATCTGCTTAGTCAGCACTGCAAGGGGCAAACAGGAAGAGAGGAGGACACTCCAATACACAACACCCAATAACTGAACAGCCTCCACCAGAAAGAGGGAAAGACTTCTCCAAGATGAGCAAACAGTCCCCAAACCCCTTTAATTTCCTTTTTGATCATGAAGCAAGTGGATCAGAAGGATTTGTTTGGCTAAACAATGATGTTGGATAACGATACACTAAGTTCTTCCCAGATGGAAGCAAATCCATCTAGTTTTAAAATACACTTTATGGCCCATCTAGCACATAGGGAGAAAACAAGGCTAAGCACATTAAACTTGTGTGGCAAATTGTAAAGCAGGAAATGCAACACTTTTTCATTTCACTTCTTTAAAAAAAAACTACAGCAAAACAACATAAACCCTCCCACACCCAGACACTACTTTGATTTAATCCCAGCTGATCCATAATTAGAGTTACTTTGCTGTTGTGGTGCTCAGCGTAGTCACTCCAGAAAAACCCACAAACTAGTATGATGGCTTTCACTGGCACTTTTCTCTGAGACCCACGTAATCAAAACAGAGAAGATACTACATACTTCATCTAAAAAAACCCCCAACAACTTAGATGTTCTGCTAATGCAGATGGACCAGAAATATCAGATCAGGACTTCCCTGCTTCTAATGCAAATATCTAATCTTAACTACAATTCAGCACCTGAGATAAATGAACACAAGCTGCATGTGAGTCTCTAAACTGCTTTCAGTTTTATTCTAATTGGCATTGCACTTGCATGAAATGGCTTAAGTTAAAAAAAAGTGCCTAGGGCAGAGACTGAACAAATATTCCTAAAGGCCTAATTACTCCACTGTTTGTCAACACACATGGTTTAGTGATTGCCAGACTCCTCTCAGATAAAGAAGTAATTAGCTAACACTGCCATGCAGGGTGAGATACCGATTATCTACAGCAGAGATTTATTTACAGCAGTGCTCAGACAGGCAGTGTCACACAGCAGTTTACAACCAGGGGAAGTTCGGTGCCGGTCCACTCACTCTCTGCGTTTAAAAATCGGATTGCCAGAAGTTCAGGCTTGGGGCACTCGTCTGCAAAGTCAGCGTGTGTGTTCCAGACCCAGGCCCTGTCGCTCCCAGCGTTGGGCTTCAGCTCCATTAAGGGTGTGACTGAAAAGGAAGCATTGCAAGATGTACAGAGCACAAACAGTAAATGTTTTCCACACCAGCCTCCGTAAATCTCACTGGCAACAGGCTGCAATGGTTACGTAGAGCACTTTACACAGAGTTACTCTGGATAAAGATAAAACAGTGGTGCCCACATATACTCTTCCTCACATCATCAAATAACACAGTGCACCATCCCCGTGTAAGAGGATGCTGGATTCCCTCCTGGCAAAAATCTGAGGGTTTGATTCAGTTTTTGTTTAAAACAGATGACTGTGATACTAAGATGCAGTCACTAGGCACAGCTCTGAAGGCAAAGGATTTAGGAGGAAAAGGTATCCACACAGACAAACAGCATTCATTCTTCCTTTACACACTGAAAATACTACCAAGAATTAATTAAAAAAGAAGCATTATTCCTTCAATTAGTCATCCAATTAACTTCTCTCACATCAATTTAGAGCTGTAGTACAAGGCATTACAGAGTTCTGCAGCACTGCAAGGTGCACACAGTGTATTTTCCATCCCTTTCCCTCCAAGATGCTGCAATTGCTTCCCCCGACTGACTGGAAAAGTTCTCACACTGCTCTGAGACCCTGTGCACTACAGACATGCAAAGTTTAGGAGGGCTTTTTTTATCCTTCATCCCTTGGGTCCTGTTTAGTTCAGGAGAAATCTGAGGAGTCTACTCTTTCCTTGCATTTTTAAAATCCAGAGATCAATTTACATCTCGTTCCATTCAGTGTTTTGCAAAAACGAAGAGAGTCCTTTTGTCTGCCTGTGAGTCAGCATAACTTCACTAAACAAATCTATACTGAGAGCAGCTTCACCAGGAAAAAAAAACCCCAAACAAATTTTGACATGAATGCTATAAATTTATCAGTTCTGTTTTGTATATGCACAACATTTCTTTCCTTAAACAAAAGGTTTTCTCTTGCTGGTTGGTGACTGCACTGCCATTTCATTTACTAAACAGGAACACCTGTGTCCTCTGAACAGTCTGACTTTCTGAGGGATCTACCCCAAGAAAACAAGAATTACTGCTTCTGACTCGAGGTTTGTACTAAGCTACTTCTTATTTTAAGTTATCTAAATGTAGTTTAACTCCACAGACCACTATATACTCCTCCTACAAAAATCTGAATACTTCCAAAGCAAGCAACAAAGTATCATCAAATTAATCTACTTGTTGCAAGTTATGCTGACTTTCAAGTATGTCCTCCTGTTCTTTTTATTCAAAGAGGATTCTTTTTTGAGTGAGTCAGCCCAATATACCACATTCATTTCAGTTTCTTTCCCAAGCAGAGAAAGGCAGACAGAGATTAGTTTGGCACCTCAGCATCTGTTTTCTGAGGGTTAAGGGATTGGTTCTAGCAATTTAAAGATTTAGCTCTAAGTAGTAAATTACTACATGGTGGGTTTTCTCACCCTTTTACAAAACCAAGCCAGTATACATTAAATTCTTATCCCAAACAGTATTAAGGCCTACATTTTCTTTACTCTAACAATCATTAAACTACACACAATTGAAAATTACATAATGCCTGCCTATCCCAGTTAAATTTAAAGTGACTTCAGTTAGTCTTAGAGCAATTTCAGAGTCTGAAGGAAAAAAATTCCAGCTTCCACTAACAAAAATAAGCCCTGATGGGTTTTGATGCTTTGTGGCCTTGTGTGAAGAGCAAGAGCCAACTCTGTTTACAGTCTGCCATAAATCTGATGTCTGTTTAGGAGATGCACAGCAACTCTCCAGCTGCTACTAAACCGCCCTGAGTTCTTAATCCACCCTGCACAATTGTGCAGAGCTTTTTTCTAAAACAGAACTGGGGAGTGCTGTGATGCACAACGTACTGTAATGGTTTGCACAGATTTTGAGAGTTTTATCCCTCCGCATCAGGAGGCGAATTGTTCCCTTCTCCTTGTGCTTCAGGAGTTTCACATCACCCGTCCCTCGCTCTTTCCACTCGGGGTGCTCGTTCTCAGACGCAAACCGGAAAAGCTTCGCTCGCCTGGAGGGAGAAGGAATTTCATCAGTCTGCACGTAGAAACATTCCCTGAAACCCCCCCCCGACTGGACAGTACAGAGGTTTTGAAAGCCACACGCAATAAAACAACTCCCTTTGTAAGGGTCTCTGTTCTAATTCAACACACAGATTTAGAAACTGATAGGATGAATTAAAATTTAATAGTAAGCTATTAGAAATGATGTAATAACTACATTAAAATCCAACAGGTCCTGGACACACTTTGGGATGACAAATGCATTTGGTGTGGGCAACCTTCTAAATTCAGGGAGCTAATTAACAGGTGTTGCTATAGCCAGAGTTCTTGTATGTAACTACAACTGCTTCATCTTCCCAGCAATAGTAATTCACAAAATTTAGCAGCTTACTGCTAAGTAAAGACTCTTGTAAAATTCCAAGCCCATTGTTTGATCAACTGTTAAAGTGCCTCACCCTCTAGAGTCACTCATTTCCCTGTAACTCCAAAAGCCTACTTGCTGCTCTCCTTCAATCAGGAGTAAAGTGCAACACGTCTGCTTCAGAACGCCACTGCTGAACCCTCCCAGATGCCAGTGTGCCACAGGAGAAGCAGGAGGAGTTTGGGATGTTGGTCAAAACTGAGCCAAGATACAGCCTGATCTCTGCTAAGGAGGTCAGGACTCTGGTATAGAACAGGAGGCACCTGCTCACACTGCAGGACAGATACAGAAATGCATGGGAGAGGGACCTGTCCTGTCCCTTGATCCCAAGGTCCTTCAAGGGAAAGTGTCAAACATTGGAACAAGCAGCTCTAACAGAGGCTCTGATGCAGATCAACTCCTTTGACCAAAGCAAGTCATTCCTTCCAAGTCCAGCTGGCATTCAGTAGGTTATCCCCCAGGTTTAACTATCAGAACCACCAGCATTCACAAAAAAAGGACTCCTTTCCTCCATCCCCCCTTTGTAGGCATGAAAATTAACCTACAGAACAGCAGAACTTACACTCTTATTTCACTACCACAGTCTTTTAAAATAAAACAATTTTTTAAAAAATCTTCCCATGTGATGTTGCCCATGACAAGCAGAGAGGCCAAAGGGTCAGAGACCTCTCTTCTTCAGGCAGATCAACCTATCCTGATTTGACACTAAGCTCAATCTAGGGATAAAACTGTGTGTAAGACAAGAAAGAGGTACAGCCACAAAGACCCCAATGCTTTTGTTATTGCTTCTATTATTTAGGTACACTGTGCATCACCCTGTACCTGGGGATGCACGGCACAACACCATACACATCTCGTTTCTTTCCTCACAAGATACTTGTTTCTCACTGGGATCACACAACTTCAAGGCTCTAATAATTATTTAAGTTATTGCTTTGTTTCGTGCTAAACAATGCTAAAGACAGATCTGCACTATCAGCTCCCTTCCATTGTTCCAAACTTCAGTTTCTTGGGGCATTATTATCAGTCATCCCCCACTCAATCACTGTCATCACAGTAAACACCAACCAAATTGCATTACAGCTTCATACAGCTTTCTATAACAGTCAAGTTAAAGCCTAATAAGCACTCAGATAACAGGCAGAATTATTCCTCTTACATCTTGAAGAGTTCTTCCTCATCCTCTTCCAGAGTTTTTATTTCTTGCTCAGGAAGGGAAACTATAGGCTCGAAGTGAGGATCGTGGTTAGAATCATCTGTATTTTCAGTAGAAGTATCGTGCTCCTCGTGTGCTTCCTGAGGAGAAAGGCAACACAAACAAATAACTATGCTGGGAATCTAAGGCCTGGAGCACTTCCACCTGTATTTGAAACCTTTATGACTTTTCAGCAGTTAGATCTTAGTAACTGAAATACCCTGTAACAGTAAAGGAAAACTATTGTAGCTGAAAACAAGTGGTTTTCAAGTCAACATATGGCTAAAGAAAGAAATAAAAAGGTGCTCATGCAGTGGTAGATGTTTTAATCCTACCACTCCTGAACTGTGCAGAGGCTTGGCCTTGGAGCAATAGCTCTTGGTTATGGAAAAGTAATTTCTTCAACCATTTCTCCTATATAATGTGTTTTATGCTATTAAGGCCCTACTACTTCTTAGTGCCTAATGACCCATCACTAATGGGAAAAATAGAAAAAAATCCCCTCAGCACCAAACCAACCACCTAACCCAGCTTCAGGGACACACTGCAACCCAGGTTCAGCACTCTGTTTTATGTATTAGAATCACCCACGGCCAAAGATATTCTTGAGGCACAGCTCATGCAGTAATTTAGGGTTTTTTTGTTTTAAGACTCTTCAAGGAACTTTAGGTTATGGGTAAATGGCCAAAATACTTCTTCCTATTTAAGTTCTTTAGGAATCTGTCAGAGCACTCGTTAAGCTTAAGAACAGTTTTTACTGTGTGACTGGTAGGTAAGTGATAAACATCTCCAGGGCTTCATACCCATGGGCTGCTGAGAAGCACTGACTACACAAGCCTAGAAGGGAGATTCATATGCAAGTTTAATGAAGCCACAAAACAGCTATCTCGGGACAAGGGAACTGATTTGGGTTTGGCTTTTTTTGTTTCTGTTTCAATGATAGAGAAAGGAAAACCGGTCTCTACATTGGGGACACTTAAATCCTATTTTTACTTTACAGATGAAGGAGCCCACTCTTAGAGGCTCTATGCACAACATCCTTTACAGAGCAGGTATACACCACACTTACATACAGCAACTGAAATAAAGCAGCCTATTTTTACTAAGTAGTTAAAAAAAAAAAAAAAGAAAAAAAGGGAGGGGGGAGGGAGGAGAATGAGGTAAGAAATGGTGCAAAGTAAAATCCAGTTGTGTGAACAACGTCAAACCAGCCATCGTTAGTTTTATGTGCCCAGCGTTCCAGAATGAGGGGGGAAAAAAAACCAAGAAAGGCGTTACATCACATCTGTTTTCAAAAAACAGGAAAAGAAGCATTAGCCAAACTTTTATACATTGTCCTGTCCTGTGTGAGCAGCACTTCCCGCCTGGCAGTTCATGGTCCATCCTGAGCCCGAGCGATCGATTACAGACGGCATGAGAAAAGGCACCGTCCACAGCAAGCAGGCGGGAGAGCGCGGGTCGCGCTATCGCGACACGGCCGCGACAAGGAGCACGTGGGGGACCTGCTGCGGCACGAGGGGTCCGGCCGGGTGGGCCGGGGAGGGGCGGGAGAGGGAGAAGTTGCAGGAGGAGAAGAAAGGAGGGGGATGAGGGAGAGGGATGCCCTGAGAGCGCCCGGGGAAACGGCCGCGGCGGGGGGGGGGGGGGGGGGGGGAACGGCCACAACGCCCCGGCCCGCGCGGCCCCGGCGCGGCCCCGCGCTCCTCCCGGCCCGGCCCGGCCCGGCCCCGGCCCCCCGCCCCGGGCCCCACCTGTTCCCTCCCCTGCCGTCCCGTCCCGTCCCGTCCCCTCCGCCCGGGCCCGGCCCCGGCCCCGCCGCCCCTCACCGCGGTGTCGGCCATGGCCCCGCTGTCCGCGCTCCGCTCGCCGCTTCCTGCGCGCGCCCCGCCCGCCTTTACCTCATTCCCGCAGCCCGCGCCGCGCCCGCGAGGCACGATGGGAAACGCCGCTGCCCTCAGCCCCGCCCCGGCGCGGACACCGCGCCGCCCGCACCCGGCCCCGGCCCCGGCCCCGCCGCGCCCGCCCCTGGACAGCTCCCCGCGTCACCGGCCCCGTCAGCGATCCCCCCGTCCCCCCACAGGCGTTGTTGTTATCCCGGTCCCCCAGCGCTTTTCCCGGCGCCCCCCGCGCCATGGCGGCGCCCGCCCGCGGCGGGGAGGGGGGGGCCCCAAGATGGCGCGCGCCCGCGTGAGGGGGGAGGCGGTGTCCGAGCCTGTCCTCGCACTGTGGGGTCTGAGGGCCGCGGCCGCGCCCAGGGGCAGACATTAAAGAACATCCCGATCGCCCCCTCTGCCGCCGATCCCCTCGCAGCGGCCCGGCCGTGACGCCGCGGCCCCGCCCCGGGCGGTGCGCGGGGCTGTCTGAGGGGCGGCGGGGCATGGCGGAGGAACGCGGTCCCTGCGAGCCCGATCGCCTCACGGCGGGCGAGGCTGGAGATGGCGCCGAGCCCGAGAGCCGGGCCGGGGGAGACTCCGCGGAGAGCCCCGACGTGTACAGATACATCAAGGGAGACTTGTTCACCTCCGAGATCTACAAAGTAGAGATACAGAACCTGCCCAAGTACATCGGGTTTAACGACGTGAAGAAGTTCCTCGCCAAGTACGGGCTGAGCCCGCACAAGATCAAGCTGTTCGGGAGGCAGACGTTCGCCTTCGTGACGTTCAAGAGCGAGGAGGAGCGGGACAAGGCCGTGCGGGTGCTGCAGGGCGCGCTCTGGAAGGGCCGCGGGCTCAGCGTGCGCCTCGCCAAGCCCAAGGCGGACCCCATCGCCAAGAAGAGGAGGCAGGAGGAGGACGCGGAGCCGGGGGAGGCGAAGCGCCCGGCGCCCTCGGGGGACGAGCCCCCGAGCAAGCGGATCGCGGACGTGGTGACCCCGCTGTGGAACGTGCCCTACGAGGAGCAGCTGGCACAGAAGCTGCAGGAGTGCGAGCAAGTGCTGCAGAAGCTGACAAAGTAATTCCTGTTTGTAGTAACGCTGCTGCAGTGTGTGCAAGGCTTGGCCTTGCGATGGGATGTAGCTAAATTCACTACCTCTAAAATGCAGTGAGCTAGGGGTTGGTCAAAACTCCGATCCCCTGTCAAAGTACACAGAAGATAATCTGCAGTGGTAGGGCCTAAAAAGCCGTTCCAGTTGACAAAACTTGCTGTTCTTGGTCAGCTTCAAAAGTTCGCTAAGTGAAGGGGAATTTGTTTTAAAGTCTGTTGTTCCATAAGCAGGAGGATGTTTGTGCCCTTAAAAAAATAGCATTGTCAAAGGGTGTAAGGGATAATCCATCTGTAGAGACGGTAAATTACTATTGGGATTTTCTCTTTTAAAATCCCCTCAAAATTTTATGCCCGGTCTTTGTAGATCAGAGTATCACCTCTGTCTCTTGCCTTACCATTGTAACTACATTTAACCCTTATTTTTTCAGGTTACAGCTCTTATAAAGAGAGGGTTTGCCTGTTAAAAATTCTGGAAGAGGTGCTCTTCCATCTGATAATCTGATGCATTTTTGTGCCCTATACAAAACGTTTTGTGCAACTGTTGGCCTCAGCTTTTCTAACTGCGCGCTTTATACTTTTTGTTTCCGATTTGGGCAGGGAAATGGGAAACAACAACAGAGCTTTATTACCTTGGCTGTTTGTGCAGAAGCAGAAGTTTAATAAATTATGTTGCCCGGTGGAGGGAGTGAGAGCGTCACCATTACAGGTAAAGTGTGGGGTGGGGTTAATGAGTGAGGAGTACAGTCCTTTTTTGGTCCTATGGGACAGTGGACAAACTGAGCATTCGACTTCATCTTGTAAGAATAAATGATGAATTTTAGTTGTTGCCTTTTATGTAAATACTGTGTGGAAATATTTACAGAAAGCGGACAAACAGACACAATTAACTGGATGTTCTAACTTTCAAATGAAGATGCTAGCCCTGCAAGCCTGTGTTGTAAGCTAATGGATTCTTCAGCAGAGGCAATAGTTTGCTCTTTAGATAACAAGACTTATTAATACATTTTCTTTGTTACTCTTAGTTCACACACATCAAAATCCATGAGCATCTTCCATATGAACTAAATGTCCTGTGTCCATTTGCAAATGCATTTAACCATGTGAGATTTGTTTCAGGAGAAACTCGGCATGTACAAGTAAACGCTGTATAAATATCTTACATCGCTTTATTTTGAATCTAGACTGAATATCGCAACAAATGTGAGTTCTTGATTGGGATTGGTGTAAATCAAGAAGACAAAACTGTGGGTTGTCGTCTTGGCAAATATAAGGGTGGTACATGTGCTGTAGTGGAGCCATTTGATACTGTTCACATTCCTGCTATTGCCAAAAAAGTAGTAAAAGCTTTCCAAGACTTCATAAGGTGAGCATAAGTAAAGTGAGTTATCCCTAAAGGTTTTGATATCTTACTCAAAAATTATTTATAAAATGAAATATTGTGAAAAGCTTAGTGTTTGTTCTGAGCTTGAAGAGCTAAGATGTACCAGTCTCAGTTTGCAGTGAGTCTTTGTTTCCACCTTGTGCCTGGATCAGGGGCTCACAGGGTACTTTTCCCTTGCTCTGAGATGGGGGGACAGGTACAAGCCGAACAGTTTTATTGCAACCAGTGGGATGTGTGAGTCTGCAATAAAAAGTGTGTGTTAGTTCTGAGCTTCTTCCACTAACTGCAAAGAAGGGCTTTTAAAAGGAGGAATTTGAATAACAAAGGTCCACTGCTTCCTGGGAGGAAGAGAAGAATCATCCTACAGCAAGGAATAAAAGAAGCTGTGCATTTAAGCAACAATACTTTTTTAGAAAAATGAGTGCTTTCTTTAAAAGGAATTAAATCCTCAAAAATGGAAGCCTCAGGAGAATCATGAAGGTGGAAGGTTTGAACTCGGTATGCAGCAGAGAAGCTAATGATGTAAACAGTTGTGTCATTCTCTGAATGTGATGGGAAGCTGCCTGTTTTTAGATGGGTTAAAATGGGGGAAAGGATTTTGAGAAGTAGGCACACATTATTTTGCTTTAGGGGATGTTATCTCTTCATGTTACCTCTTTTTGTTCTTTTCTCTTAGTTGAGATGTGGAAGTCATTCCTTTCTTGACAAATCAGGGCAGCCTCTCTTTGTGCTTATCGTTTTTTCCATCACTTTGGACGGTGACCTTCTTTTGTGTCAATAAGCTGTTTAATGTCATGCAAAACAAATCCTTCAGTGTGTAAGTAACCGAGTTTCTGCTGGTTGCAGGTCAACGCCCTACTCGGTGTACAGCCCGGAGACCTACGCTGGGCACTGGAAGCAGCTCACTGTGCGCACCAGCAGGAGCGGCCACGTCATGGCCATCGCCTACTTCAACCCCCAGGTACTGCTCCCCATCCACCTGTGCAGCCACACCCGGCCTGAGGAGTACTCACACCTGAGGCTGGGGTTTGTGCATGCAAAGGGGAAAGGGAATTACCTGGTGGAGTCTGCCTTGCATTGCTACTCCAGTTCTCTTTAGACTGAGGCATGGGAGTCATTCATGTGGTTATAAACAGCACACACTACATCGTATCTTCAAGTCTCTCACGTGATGATTCTCCCTTCTTTCCAATGAAACTGCAGAAATTAAGTAAAGAAGAGCTAGCTGACCTGAAATGCTCTCTGGCACAATACTTCACAGAAGGGCTGGGACGGAGCAGTGGAGTCACCTCTCTGTACTTCGTGGAGGAGGGACAAAGGTGAGGGAGGTGACGTCTCTCTGGGGGAGGCTGCATTTTCTGTGTTTGCAGAACAGCAGGTAGCACTTGCACAGCCTTCTCTGGCTATTTCAGAGGAGCAGCATCAGTGTTACTCATTTCTGCAAGTTACTCACCTTTTCCAAGAGACTTTTGGAATTTCCCATCCTCTGGATGAAGGCAGGCAGAGTTTCAGTGGGTGAACCCAGCAGTTGTTGCTGGCTGTCAGGCTGTGGAAGTGTTTACTGCAGTAGATGGATGTTTATTATTATCAAGTAATTTCCACTTCCTTTCTTCCCCATTTATGGGATTCTTTTAATCTCCCCCTCCTCCCTCACAGAGCACAAGGCTCACACCTTCATCCCGAGACAGTGCAGGTCCCACAGCAACCAGCAGTGGAACGTTTGCACTCTGCAGGACATAAATGACCAAGAAGAGTCTCTAAGAGATAAATGTTACTGCTTAGGATGCAGCACTGCAGTTTTTGGGGGGACTAGAGCTGTGGTAAAAATTGTAACAAACATGTTTGTCTTATTTTTGTTTCTCCCCATTCTTCCCCCACCCTCAGGAAATCTCCCAATCTCGAAGACCTGCCTTTGGAGCATGTGGCTGGTGACAAGTACATATATGAAGAACTTCTTGGCCTAAAATTTAGAATTTCTCCTCATGCATTTTTTCAGGTAAGGATGATGTGAAGTTCCTGATTTCACTGGATTTGCATTAATGCCCTTGAGCTTGTCTAATGCTGTGGAACAAGATATTATATATCTAGAGATTTAATCTTTTATATTTGGTGTGATTCAGTGTGGGAGCACACTGAAGACAACTTTTTTCTTTATAGGAATCCCTTTTGTTTGCCTCCTGGTTCATGGCAGCCTTTTGGTAACACTGACCATGCAGGGGATGGTTTGGGACTCTTGCAGTACTAAATACGTGTTTTTAACTTACACCTGAAGTTGACTTGTTTCTTAGGGCCAAGCAAACATGCTTTACTAAGCTCATTAAAACACATTTAGTGTTGATGATGAGTTGTATCCATTGGACACCGATTCCCAGGTGAACACGCAGGCGGCAGAGGTTCTGTACACGGCCATCGGGGAGTGGGCCCAGCTGAGCCCCGACAGCACCGTGCTGGACATCTGCTGTGGCACGGGAACCATCGGCATTTCCCTGGCCAAGGTGAGCCCTCTCCCTCCCTGCACACAACCTGGGTTAACTGCCTTTTATAGCTAACATTAAGGTGGTTACAATGAAGGAAAATACTTGATGCATTTGAAATGCAACACACTGTATCTTAACTGTTTTCACACAAGTTCTAATTAACCTGCCCGCAGCTGTTTTACCGAGTCATTATGGAAGCTCACCCCAGTGTTGAGCAGCTGAAATTACTCTGGACTAATTCAGTCTGGGCTTTCTCAGAACACTCTGGCTCTGACCAAGCACCGTTTCCTCCGCTGGTTAGAGTGGAGCTGGTCAGAGCAGGGGGGGAACTCCGGCCCCAAAAGAGAAGGACGGCAGCACAATGAGTCTGGCCAGGCTGGGGTAAAGGGTGCTCATCCCACAATTCCAGTTGAAAAAGTCACTGTGGATTTGCTCAGGTCCCTTCTCAGCCTTTTCTCTGCCTGCAAGGCAGTACCTCTGTGACCAGGTACCAGGCAAAGTTCACGTTAATGGGTGATGGTACGAAACGGGTTCAACTGACACAGGGAGAGCTTTTCCCTTACTCTGTAGAAAGTGAAGAAGGTGATTGGAATTGAACTCTGCCAGGAAGCTGTGCAGGATGCCAGAGCCAATGCCCAGATCAATGGTGAGTTCAGCTGAAATGCTCTGTTTGTTAAGAAGTTGTTGTACAGCCAGTTGCTCTTTACCTTATCTCAGCAGCCTGGAATTACATGTTGTTGATAGTGATCTTGTCCATTTTAAACACTTAATCTCTCTGGAAAACAAATACCATGTTAGCCCACGAGATCAATTCACCCATTGACTAAAAACTAGCTTTTTTTTCCTTCTTCAAATGTAAAACATTTCAGTGTAGAAGTGAAATGAAGCCACAGTTATCCTCCTAAATAAAACATTAATATTAGCTGTTGGTTGTGAGGTTTTGCTTTATCCAGATAATGGAAGACGCTCAAATTACTGTTGTTTAAATGATCTGAAATAACAGTGGTTGTTTAAATTACACTGATTTCATGGCAGACTAAACAATTTGTAGTTTCTAAGGCATCAGAACTTAATACCCAATGCAGTGTACTGAAAATGCTTTGGTAAGTACTCTGACATCCTTTCTTGTACTTACAGAACTGAACAATATTGAATTTTACTGTGGGAAGGCAGAAGATGTTGTCCCTTCCCTGATGAACGTGCTGGCTCCTCAGAACCTGGTCACGATTGTGGATCCCCCCCGAGCAGGGCTGCGTGAGTTCCCAGCTGGGCTCTTCTCCTCAGGGCTGGTGGGTGGGGAACCAAGGAAACATCAACAGACAGAGGAGGTGGAGGCTTCAGGTACAGCCTGAGCCCAGAGGGCAGTGCAGCAGTTCCTTCCTGCTGGGGCAGAACCTGCAATTTCTCTGCCAGGCTGTTGCTGCTCACAGGGCCAGTAAACAGCTGTCTCGGTTTTGATCATCCAGATTCCAAGGTAATTCTTGCCATTAGAAGAGCTGAACATCTGAAGAAGCTCATCTACGTCTCCTGCAACCCCAGAGCTGCGATGAACAACTTTGTGGAGTGAGTGTTTCTTGCGTTGGGTTGACTTGGGAAATACCTGAAGATGACAAATGGTGGTTGCTGGGGAGGGGGGAGCTCTTGGCAGAGTAAAACACGGATACATTTCTTCCTTTCCCCTTCAGCCTGTGCCGGGCCCCGTCCAACAGGGTGAAAGGAGCCTCTTTCCGCCCCGTGCGAGCCATGGCCGTGGATCTGTTCCCCCAGACGCGGCACTGCGAGCTGCTGCTCTGCTTCGAGCGCGTGGAATACGCCAACGGCAGCTCGGCCACTCCACCCACAGCAGGAGGTGTCCCCTCGGACAGGGGCCAGGCAGCTGCTGCCCACGGAGATGTCCCCTCGGACAGGGGCCAGGCAGCTGCTGCAGCCCAGGACAGCGACGCATCCTGACTCAGAGACACCCTGCACAAACCACTTTGCCTTGCCAGCTGTGTCAGTAATGTCGTGTCTGTAACAGCCAGGAAATAAATCTGTACAGCAGAGTCAGTGCAAGGCTTCGAGTTCTTTCATCCTATCAACTGAATTTCATTATTGTAGAATCACAGAATGGTTGGTTTTGGAAGGGACCTTAAAGATCATCTCATACCAAGAAACTTGTCATTTCTGGTCAAGAGGCTCCTCCTCCTCTGAGCGTCAGTGAGGCTGTTCAGGGGGTGCCATCAGTCGAGTTCCTCCCAGGGCACAGCAATCTCCACAACTTCTGTAGCCCCACAGGGGCGTTTTGCTCCTGCAGCAGCTCTGGAAGGGTAAGCTTGGCCTCCCAGGAAGTGTTTCTGGAAGAGCTGTGCACGGCAGGGATCACTGAGCAATGACAAAACAAGGACTGTTACCTCATCTCCTCCAGTGGCTGAGTTATAACTGAAATGCTGCTGGGCACGGGTGCTCTGCACCAAACCTGTGCCCTGGACTCCAGAGCATCTCCTCAGGTGTCCTCCCAGCTGTTGGAGCCGCAGCCTCTCCTGTGCAGGAGACAAAGGCAGGTTGTGTTTGCCACAAACCCCCCCAGACACTCGGCCCCTGCAGCTGCACCTCAGTGCAGGTACTGGGGTGGAGACAGACCTGGCTGAGTCCCCCTGGCACAGGGTGCTCTGCAGGCACGAGCCCCTCTCCTGGCGCTGCCATCAACAGATGGTGATCAGAGCACACACAGCACTGACTGTGAGAACGAAAAACCATCTTCAGTCTCAACTTACCAAACATACTCCTGCTAAACACTTAATGTGGCCTGAAAACCAGCAAAATCTGCAGCCCCCAGCTGTGCTGACACCCCCCCTGCCCAGCAACAGCAGGTACCACAAGCAGCACTTTGGGCTGAGACATTCCCAACCTTGCCATCATTTTAGTAAAAATACAAATCCCAGTTCAAGAAGACATGGTAATTTATTCCAAGTGTTTAACCATTTCAACATTCAATTCCTTACCAAAAAGATAATCAAGTACTTCCCTAACCAGTGAGCTTGCATTTAATTTCCATTAAAACACCTACAGGACTCAAGGAATAAAAGAATTCCTTTTTTCTAGATATGCTTAAGCCACGGTAATACTGATCACACTGGTGCATTTTTATAATATCAAACTTTATTGCTCAAAACTAATTGTCTGAAAAATACACATGTAGTACTCAAAGACCAAACACAGAGGATTACATGATTGTGCAGAAAAAAAGCAAGCAGAGGCTCAGTGAAAATGAGGCTTTATAGTTGTACCAATTTAGCACTGGCATCAAGCAACTGCACCCCCCTCAACTCAAAGAGCAACCACTGTTACCTGCTCGGGCAGTAAGGATGGACTGGTTTGTTTTGTTTTGTTTTCCCACCTCCTCAGAATCACACTGCAATACTGTAACTGATCGTTTTATTTGGTTAATAACAGCATGGCTTCTTGCACTTCACATTCCTTCCCACGGAAAGTCAGGAGGGTTTCACTTCCTGAACTTCACTCCAGGACCAAAGTACAGTTTAGAGAATTAATAAGATAATCATGATGCTTTTAAATACTTGGATGTTACAAATATATTTGTATAAAGCCTAACAGCATCACAGGAGAATGGAAGTTCACATACAACAGTTAAGTTTATGCATAATAGTCTTTCCAAACTTCTGAGTACCCAACTAATTCATCAGTTTTGTCTAATAAATACGTAAAAAAAGCTGATAACTGGTGTTTCAGTAGGTAGCATCTGACTAGTCACTGCAAGTCACAGTAAGTTTTCTGTCAGTACCATGAAGATTCGAATGCACACTAATTGAATCCTTAAAGTCAATAAACCACACTTTTGTCAAGAAGCACAGAATATGCAAAGCAAAACCAACTAATCCCCAAAGGATGGAACAGTTCTTAAAAATACACTCCATCCCTACAAAAATACCCATCTTCCTCTGGATATAGAAGGGATAAATAACAAGTATCAGTGACAAAAGCAGCAGTTGTTTATGCATTCATACAATCAGATCTAAACCTTTACAGCCGATTACCTAGAAAACACACAAGAGTTACAAGACAAGTTTAGGATACATCTGGAATCACACTGTAAGTGTTCATGCAGAAGCTGAAGTTAATGCAATGATCTATCCTCTATCACAGCAGCTCGTGCTTATGTGCAAATGCAAGACCGTCACACTCCAAACAATAGTAAACATGAAACACAAGAACACCCACACTGACACACAGCAGTTCCGTTGTTTGTTCCAGCAGTTATTGCGGGTTCCTGGACATCTCTCCAGTTAAAGGCTGCAGCAAGGTCTGATACCATCGTGTTGCTTTGTTTTTGTTTAGAATGCATAATACACGTTCTAGGCTTTGGTTCACAATGAAATCTCTGGGTGTTTATTAAGGGCAACGGTCACCTTGTGAATCTGATAGTGGCAGAGTGAGGTAATACAGCAATCCTCTCAAAATTAATGAAAACAAATTGGTAAGCGAGGCATCCATGGATATTCTGCAGGTGACCTGCAAATGCATTGACATTCTGGTTTCAGAAAAATAAAAAGATCTACACGGGTGATTTGTCTTTTACAGTGCCATCCAAGTACAGATTTTTCTGCTGAAAACAGAAGCTGAAATAAAACCTATCTAGAAGAGTAATACATTTAGGCATAGAAGATATAAGCCCTGTCTTTAGGAAAATAAACAAAAAAAAAATCCAATAAAAACAAAGAGACAAACAGCAATCACTGCTTGTCACTACTGCACCAATATTATATACCCTTCAAAAGATGGAGATTTATTAAAGCTATACAAAAAAAAGCAGAGGCAGTGTTTTTTTGTTTCTTTTTTTTTAAGACAGGCCACTTCTTTAAATAATAAGTTTATGTATAGTCTTCAACTACCCGTATCCTGCTGTACCAGGATTACAACTCGTGGAACTAAAAAGCTAAATACAATAATAAAAACTGGGTGGATTTGTATTTGCAGAGACCTCCGAGGGTATCACTCAAACACAGAGACAGGTGGGACTCCAAGAGTCCTCCCGTTTAACCTCAAACATCATAAGCAACGCGTTAGAGAACATCAGCTCGAAATATAAATTAAAATCCAAAGTAATGCAGGATGTAAAAGGAGGTCTTACAATACTGATGCCAACATTGCTCAAATCCAGTAGGCACTAAATTCAATAAACTGCAGCGCTCCCTGTGGAACACGGGAAATCAAAAACCCCACCCCAAAACCCAAAGGAAAATCCAACCCAAAGAAGCCCTCGAGCCCCGGGGCCCTGTCGGGGAAGCAGCAGGAGCTGCAGCAGGTGCAGAGAAGGTCGTTCACTGCCAGGAGCAGGGGGTGAGGACAGAGCAGAGCAGCTCCTGCAGTCACTGAGAAGAGCCAACACACAACAGATCCCGAGCAGAACAGACCCCCCCCTGCAGAACAACCCCTGCCAGCGGTGCCATCAGTCACTGCAGCCACAGCTCCTCCTGGGCTGCCCCTCTGCCAGCACTGCCAGAGCTGACAGCAACCCCTGCACGTCTGTGACCTCCTCACTGTGAGCACAGCCAGCCCCTCGTGGGCTCACTCTACTCATTACTCTATGGCATAACCCAACTCTACATTCTAATGCGCAGAAGTTACACATTTTCTTTAAAAACTAAAAACGCAATTTAAAAAAAAAAAAGTAAAAACGAAAGCTTCTTAAAAAAAACCTAAATTGCTGCAGTTATTTCAGATTTTAGGGTTGTGTTGATTCTTTTTGAAATTCATTGCTTTTATGGTGCAAATCAATTAAGACTTAATTGATCGAGTCAGATGTAATCTGACACCAAACAAATGAGAAACTGTTTTATTGCTGGGAGAAGGGAGTGGAAAGTCTTTAAACACATCATTGGCAAAGTATATTCGGACTATCAACCATCATCAGCTGCGTTTTGGCTCCAAGCTTTGAAAACAGCCTTCCAAACTACAGTTTTTGTTTTAATCGTGTAACCAGGGCCATGTTTTCCCTGTTCAAGTGATCTGTAAACTATCACAGGCTCTTCTCATTTAAAATAAGCCCCAGTAATTCTGAATATCCAACCTGTTACTCTAAACACTACCAGGTGTACTTGTTCAAGTAGTAAAAAAGTCTACGCCCTGTGATCTCAAATAACTAAGCCTGGCAGGAGACAAGAAGCAAAACAAAAACAGCATTACTGGCCTAATCCTATGGCATTAGGAACATTGCTCATCACTTTCCTGTATTTGTCACCAAAGTGTCTTATCAGTGCATATTATTATGTGCTGAAATGCAACAAAACTTTTCACAAAAATAGTTTTAGGCATGTTCATACAAGAAGATGTACATATATTTCTTTTATATATACATATATATGAATGTGTATATATATAATATCAGCTTCAACCTGTACATAGATATTCTGAATTTCACACTTAAAATACATCCATTCCAACAACATGGATGGCTTCCCAGGAAAAAGTGCTTGATTGATTTTCTCCTGTGTGAACATGCCTGTCCTCTGTGCATCTGCCAAGTAAGAGACCTTTATGATCAATCCTTTAAAGGTACACATCTCAGAGGTATTAAAAAAGGAAAAAAAAAAACTAACCAAAGAAAAAGAAAACTAGGAAAAAGTAATATTGCCCTGATGATGCAAAAAGAACAATGCATAACTGAAGCAGCTTGGATTTCAAAAGTTATCTTGCATTCTGCAGCAAACAATTTTGAAATAATTGTTGAAAATCTAGTTCCTCCATTTGTGTTATTGCTCCCCACTTGCATTTTCTCCTCACACATCAACAGTGCAGAGAGGTTCACTCCCAGGCTGAGCAGATTCCACTATTGTCATCTTGGGTTTCTTCCGTGTTTCCTCCTGCAGAGACATTAAACAGCCCCCCCCCAGAGTCATAAAGAGAAGAGGATCACAAAACACCAGCAAATTTGGAACAGTTTTAGCCAAACTCCTGCCAATTGTTGTGCAAGGCTAACTTGGGCTGATGTTAAGAATAAATTTACTGAAGTAGGTACAATTAGGTTATAAGACAGTTTAAAGAAGAGGAACATCTCTCTAGAAGTAGCACCCCAGTCGGGTTTTGAGGAGCTCTCTCCACCTGAGCTACTGGGTAAAACCAGCAAAGCCACCTGACCACTGGTCCAGGTGAACTGTGGCACTTGTGCTGTTTGTGAATCCACAAGAACATTTACTCACTCTTTCCTGTGCCAGTTTTTTCATTTCCTCCTGTAACTTGTTCAGGATGTGCAGATTTGGCTTGTTCTTTTTGGCATACTGCTGAAGTTCTATCACACTTCTATCAGAGGTTTCCTATTCAACACAACCATAAGCAACAACCGATCAAAATCATGAACATGAAGCAACAGCTGCACTTCCTCAAGTAATAACATGTATTTCCACAAGTTGGTTCAATGTTAAAATATTTAATAGGTGATATAATTTTGACCTGGAAGATGCCAGGTTAGCACAGTGATTCCTGTCAGTGAAATCACTGCTCTTGTGCTCTGGCAATAACAAGGTACAGGTTCCCTTCAGAACTGAGAACTGCCCTCAGCAGGAGGGACCAGCACGCCCCAACACACCCCCTAAAGCTCTGCTGGGGCTAAATTAACCCCCCAGGAAGATCCAAAACTCCAGTGCCACAAGAGCAGTCACCTGTTTAACCAGCTTGCTGTTCTCCCTCCCGTACATCCGCAAGAGAGAGCCCCAGTTCTTCACATGTGGGTGCAGGAGCTGCAGGATTTTCTGGGAAGCCAATTGCTTCCCCACTCTCTTATTTTTGCCTGTAAAAGCAGTCACAGCAGAGTGTCAGCCCTGTGCCACGAACACAAACCTTGCCCTGTGTCAGTCAGCAGGAGGAGCAGGGCAGAGGAGCAGCCCCCAGGGGTCCCTCCCCGCTCTACTTACACCAGCCTCGCACCGTGTGCTTCCCGCACGTCATCACGTATTCACTCTTCTGATTTTTCCCAGGAATCACTTCAAACTTGATGGATGTGTCACCCATTCCGTGGTTTCTTTAAGCACAAAGTCAGGATCACACACTAAGTAAAACTACAAACAACTCCAGTGGTTGCAGTTATCTTCTGGAGTCATTGCAATGAAATTAGTCAGTAATAAATTCCAGAACGTTCATTAATGAAAAGGGTTTTTTTTAGGTCAGTAACTCGAAAAGGCAAGCCTGGATAAAGAAAAACCAAATATACGTCCCACAACTAAATTCTGATCTCAGAAGAGGCATTACCAGCAAACCTGAATTAAAAATGACTCAGCACTGCCCAGCTCAGTCCCCACCAAGCCTGCAGAGCCGGGGGAGCAGAGCGAGCTCAGCCAGCCCAGCAATGCCAGGTACTGACCAACAAACACTGCAGGAACAGCAGCTGTGCCCCACAAACCACCCCAGGCTGCAGCCTTACCTTTTAAGGCACTCATGGAGAATCTGATATGGAGACAAGAGTCCAGCTTTACTGGTGAGTTCATATACCCGTGAGTCCTCAATACTGATATGGTTAAAATACTGCAAAGGAAGTGAGAAGGGTCATTGTGCTTCGTGCAAACACCACCCCAAAACTGTCCCTAACCCTCAGTTCTCTTTTGCTACACTCAACAAGATCTGTTGCTCTCTGCTTAATACTTAAAAAGAGCTTTTAAATCCGTAATGGGAGGTATTTATCAACATGATTAAAACTGCCACACCTGATCACACAGCTACTGGCACATCTTGTATCTTAAAACAGTGGAAAAAATAGTTTATGTTTTCCTCATGACCATTTCAGTAGTGTAGGGGATACACCACAGTTTGAAGTCAAAGCAAGGGTACAAACAGCTCATTTTGGATACTGCACTTTTTTAAATTAAAACACTGCTTTCAGGCTGATCACTGATTTGTCCTTTACTCCTGACTGGTGCTCTGTGAGAAGTACCACTGATCAATGAACTATTTCATCCTTCCAGCACCTGAAAATATAGCACATATTCTCCTCTTAAAGAAACTTTCCCTTTGATTTTCTCAAGTGTCACTGCCTGAAGTCTGAGATCGACAGGTAAGTAAAGATGTCTCAGAAGCCTGAGCACTTCCAGTTCTTCGTTGGTGTCCTAAGATGATCCCACAAACCCAGACAGCACTTAGCTCTGAACCTTTCAGAGCATCAGCCAGAGGATTCTGGAAACAAGGATAGTACAGGCAATCTGGTATCTGGGAACCTTTCAGGTCTTCAGTAAGTGACCTGATATAACCAATAAGGAATTAGTTCTCTGCATCACAATAAATTTTCTGATCAATTCCAACTAAAAGTGGTATTTTCATTGCCACAGGTCTTGCTCTAAAACAAGAATTTCACGTTTCCCTTTGACTGAGAGAACAACCTTATGAATTTCCCACTGTATTTGACACTGAAGGTGCAATGTTTCTAAAAACAGCCTGCAACAGTGACAGCCAGGAAGCAACAGCTCAGTACCTCAAGTTCTTGACTGTCTTTGGGCTTCTCCTCAGAGGTCTGTTTAACAAAGTCAGGAATTAGGATTTCCAGTGTAGCTCGAGCTGCAGGAAGTGATTAAACACCTTGATTAAGATGAGCAGAGACATCAAAGCTCCAACAAGTTCTTCCTAGATGGATCACTAGAGACAGGCTCTCACACTGCTCCCCAGTGTCCCCAGGAATGTGCAGGCAGGGGAACAGAGCCAGTCCCTTCCTGGCTTTCTGCCCCAGCCCATTGCTGACCCGTGGCCAGGCAAAGGCTCTCTCAGTATTTATCAATTTTGCCAAAAGGCCACATCTTAAAGGTACACATCTTAATGACTGTTAACAAAATTATTCCTACCTACTACAGCAAATGTGTCATTTCCAAAGCAGAAATGAAAACAGATAAACAAAGCAGGAGTTGGTATTAGGAAAGAAAAAACCGTTACCAGCTTTATTCTTGGCAAGTTTTTTGCTGCTGGCAGTTCCTGCCCCGTAAGTGACTCCATCAATAATAACTGAGGCTCCAAAAGGTTCACTTGGGTTCTCTGGAAATGGAGGAGGAAAGTAAAAGAAAGCTTTTCAGAACTCTCAGTGTAAAATACACTCACCATGAACATGAAATACCACCATACCAAGGCTTTCTTTTCTTCATTTCAGCTTCAAGAGGGATGGAAATTGTTTATTCTTCATGAAGACTGAAAAATTCCGTACTTGAGTATAAGAAAGACTACCAAGAGTTTTCCATTGACAGAGACTTACCACCATACACTCAAATTCTCCCAAATAAAGAACATTTTAAGAGACCACTGGTAATCTGCCAGAATTCAAGTATTAACACCCAAGTTTTGTATCCCAGTGTGAATACCAGAGCTACACATTCTGATATTGAAAATTCAGGTAAATTATGTAATACATACAGAGGAATAACATAGTTCTGAAGAATTATAACAAGTCCTCAAAAAAAAAAAACAAAAAAACAAAAAAACCCACCAAAACAAAACAGCAAAAGAATTAAGGGAACATTCATTGTACCACTTCAGGAAGCAAACCCCAACATTAATTTGATTCCGGTTCTATTTTAAGAAAACAGACTTACCACATTCAAAGAAATTGTAAACAGGGCGAACCTTCAGGACTCGTTGCATATACTCGTGCAGGATGCAAACTTCAGACTTCCCGTTGGGATTGATGACAAACTCTGCACAAGAGACAAGGACAGGGGAGAAGCTAAGTACTTCCAGTCTATAAAGGATAATTTCTACTCCAAATAAATCAGGAAATCAATCACAAACTCCAAGGGGTAAGTGCTTGCTCAGATGAAGTGCACTGTTGTTGAATCTGGCACAGGTAATTGAGACCTCCCAGATCATCTTCACTGAAGAAGTGTTGAGGTGCAAGTGAGAAGTTTCTACCAACAACTAGAAGTGCACTAATTATGAGCTAAGTCAAACATTCTGTGCTCAGTGTTTGCAGCCCCATGGCATTTTTGGCAGCAAACATCAATTACAGATCCTCTAATTTGCTCCTAAACACATCAGAAGGGAGGTACAACAACAGGCACATAGACTTCAAATCCCCAAACCAGAATCATTCCCCCACTCCCAGCCCTCCCCCACAAAAATCCTGTTTAGCAGCCACAGATCAGGGCACTGCTTCCTTGCCATGACTCTGCTCTTTTTATTTCAAAGATTACTTTTTGGCTGGATGGGATTTTTTTCCCTGTAACAGTATCATCAGTCCAGAGCACAAACCCTGGCTCAGCAGGCAACAGGGGGGAGAAAGTTAAGATTACATAGATAAAGTGCAAGTAAGTCTTTAATTTAGAGTTTCAATGTGGCTCTAAACCTGCACTTGAAGATAAAAATATTAAATGAAAATTCAGCTGCACCTCCCTGTAACAGGGAATGGTCAGTATGAACTCATGAGCTTTAGTTCTGCTAAGGAGAAGAAACTCAGAAACATGACAAGGCACAAAATAAAACCAGAATCCAAGTCACAGGTCTAATGGCCATTTTAAACATCAGACTGCAGCCAGATGTGCTATTACGGATACACAAGGGAACACTCCAGCTTGTTCTCAGACACGATACCCACTCCTCACACCCAGGACAACTGCACACACATCTGTATTTTTAACAGGAGGTTTTAATCTGGATCAATATGGCATTTGTAACCAGTCCCTAATTTGGGACCAACTAGAACTGGTACAGAACTGAGAAGGCAGCAGCACTGTGTGACAAGGCAGGAGGGTTTTCAGCCACAGCCAACGGTAACTAGAGCTGAAGGCAGTCACTCCTTACCAGGACTGTGACCTTCAATAAAAATCTGTTTGTTTAGAAATTATTCTTTTAAATAGGAAGCCTATTTTGACAATATTTTCCCTTTACTATGTAATAGGATGGATCAAAGAACACAGAATTCCAGATCAAGGAAAAAGGGACTTCTTAGAGGTTTTTTTAATTTTCAGCCAAGCTCAGAACTGCTGTTAGTCCTGAAGCGCAGGCAGGGAAGCCAACCTTTCTTGATGGGTGCATCCTGCACGGACAGGGTGATGAGTTTCTGGTTGGCAGGCAGGATGGGCCGCTCGGACTCGGCCTGCTTGCGCTTCATCTCGCGGTTGAACTGGCGCCGCTCGGCCCACGTGCGGAACTTCTTCACCGTCACCTGCTCGAAGTCAAAGCGCTTCTCCAGGTAACGCCGGAAATCCTCCAGGTCTGAGGGACACACACAGGTTACTGTCTCTGCTTCACCACGGGGCAAGCAGTCAGCTCTCTGTTTCCACAGTCTGAACACGCCATAATTACACTCCTCCAGCAGGAGCCAAAGGTTATGATGCTATTTTACGGTAACAGAACAAATTACACGTTTTCCTCTTACTGGGTCAAATGCAAAACGTTTGTGCAAACTGGAAAACAACAGAAAGGACTGTGTTCTGTCACCTGAGGATTCTACTGAGCCCTAACTAGCACAGTACCCACCACAGTTTGTAACAAACACTGGTAATTGTTCTACTCCAACACTTCCCTGTACCTGAAGCAAGGCACACGGTGAGTACAGCAGTTCTGCTTTTACCTCAGCTGCCTGAGCCCTCCTAGTACTGCCTGTTCATCAAACTGTGTAATGATGCTGCCTGAACTCCAGCAGTGCCTGCAGCCTCTGAGCAGAACCTGACACACGAATTTCACACACAGAGCACTAGGGACTGCCCCCTGCTTCTCCTTTATAGGATACTTCTGCAGATACAGTCAGCAAAAGCATCCACAGCTGTAAACAAACAAAAGCAAGCTGCTGGCATTGTTTCCTTCCACAAGGAACTCCATATGCAAGTCATGCTTGTACTTGATCAGTCAGTATTTTTTCAGTAATACAGAACAGATCCTATTTGAAGAAAGAGAGATGAACTTCACATAGAAAAGTGCTCACTAGTTTTAGTTTTGTTGCTAAATACTAGTGATTTTTTTTTTTTAAACCTTCTGGTATGTTTTTCTGAGCTAACAGGAGACATGTAGCATCAAGGACAGGTTTTATGTTTGAACACCAAAGGCACACAGCAGCCTATGATCCATATCAATACTCTGAGGAACATTAATTTACATGGATGGGACTCTCAGGTATGCAGATGTGGCAAGTGGCACAAGAGCTTCCTCTCCAAGTTCCTCTAAGTTAGGCAGTGACTTTGGCATGACTTCTTCAGACAACTTTTTGTGAAAAGGCTACTAGGATTGTATTAATAAAATAGTGAAGCATCACCTCCCTTCACGAGTCCAATTATATTTGCATGACTTATTCTGCTAGAGTTGTAAAAATAAGGAAATACATCTTTAAGAGCTGAAAACAGGTACAATTCAGCCAACATAGAGGCTGCAGAGAAAAGCCCACTTAAACAAGTCACAGAAACACACTTGACAACAGCCATTCAAATGTATACATTGACTTAACTGAGGGTTAAACTGAGATAAAGTCTACAGGACTAAACTTCTCAAACCTTCACATTTTTGGGGTAAAACCTTTCCAAATGGACTCTCAAGGCTTCAGCCAAATTCTTCCCTGTATTTCTCTTCCGTTAAAATCAACATTGATTTCTGGTTCTGGATCTGTTTCTCCGGATCTCAGACCACGCAGGCAGATAACTGACCACCTGATCTCAGGCAAGACACCCCTCAGCTGCCAGGTCTGGCATAAAGACTCCCAAATGTCATTACCCCAACTCCAGGCAAGGAAAGACCCCACGTGCCATACATACCTACAGATTCATCTTTACATACTTCAACTTTGGCCTTAACTTGTCCCAAGGCTCCTTGTGCTGCATCTGCCCCTGAGGGGTCTTTGTCATCCAAAGGCCCAGAGTCAGCAGCAGTGGAATCTGGCTCTTCTGTCTGGCAGTCCAGTTCGGAGGATTTATCGAGGTGCTTTACGGGTGATACCTCCCCATTTGGGGTTATGTCATTGTTTTGTTCCCTCTCCTCGTTTTCCTTCATTTTTTTGTAATGAAAGCAAGGAATGCTACTAAGGGGAGGATCATGTTTCTGCAAATATAAAACAACACAGAAGGTATCAGTATCTCAAGGTCGCCAAAAGCAAAACTCACACCCAAGAGATGCAACCAAGACAGAAGTTACTTTTGCTCAGTCCAGGCTCTCTTTGGTCAGCCATCTCATTGTGCTCAAGAGCTGAACAGGGCCACTCCTGTGGGATCCTGACAGTGCAACCCCGATCCAAACCTTCCCAGAGTGTTGCTGGTTCAGGGCCAGACTTCCTGCTCACTTATGTGCAAACACTACCTGCTGTCATAAAAACCACTCAGCTTTCCCGGGGCAGAAGCCCAGGGCATTAAATCCAGCTTCTGTAATTCCTTGGGTTCAGGACTGTCACATCCTTACTTCTGTAAGTGTGGACCATGAGCCACAGCTCAGACTAGTTTATAGCTACAAATAAATGATCCATATATATTGCACGGTGGAACAAACCCACGATTTTTCAGCCATATGCTGGAAAAACAAAGGCACCGAACAAGATCATGTCATTCTCTTCAACTGCCCAAACAGAAAAACTAAGCACCTAAGAAAAATCCTATCAAATTTTCAGAAATAGAAGCGTTTACTTTTCAGGGACCTTGTTTTAACACTGCAAAAAAAGCCCACTGAAGGAGAAAAATACTGAAGCGCTTGCAGGAACACATCTCATTTTTCACTCTTAGTAAGCACGTAAGGAATTGACAGCTCTCACCCTTATGCTTCCTGTTCCCAAGAAATAAGGTCTAGACCAGGTAACAACTCTGGATTCTCTGTGCAGATATACAGGAATGCCCGAGTTATGGAATGTCATGATCCATCCATCCGGCAAAGGCTCTGTGGGAGGGCGGCCACGACCTTGAAAGCAAAGAATGGCTTTAAACTTGCACAGACTGCTTAAAAGAAGAATCCAGGCTTTTATTTACTGCCTTTCCTGTCTCAAAGAATAAAACTGCACTGCAACAAGATGAAAGATGTTTTGTAGAGAGAAGTTGTTTTAATAACAAGGTATATGCTTCTAACCCACTCTAAATCCTGAAAAATTACAGATTCCATTATGTTCTCAGCTGAAAGACAACAGAAGCACTAATTTTTATACAGACTGCTTTGTTTGTTTCTTCAGTGGACTTTCCATTAGTCTTTTTTATGTATTTAAGCACCACTATATTTACTGGAAAAAAGTCACACTTGCTTTAGAAACAACTGAATTTTCCATTAAAATTTTTTTCACTTGACATTTGGGAATAAATTTGCATTGAGACACCACCAGAGCTACAGATCCAAACAGCCAGCAAAGAGTTCCTTTACAAGCCGAGGTCTCGCTCCTCTGTACACCAGAAATCAGAGACCATTCACCTTTGCTGGAAGCCTCCTGGCAATCCTAGGTTAGTACAGAGTTTTGGAGGGAAAACCTGTTTGGTTTCCTACTTCAAAACATACTGAAGCTGTAAAGTATTCCTCTAGAGTGTGTTCAAATTCTAATGCTAATTCAGAATATTTTGAGGTAAATTCTCCTGGATTGGTTCACATTCTCAGCTCTTCTTTATCAGCAGTTTCTAACATTTACACAACAAAATCAGATAAATGTCCACTGCCTTTTCCAGTCATTCCTCATAACCCAGTATTGCATGGAGACTTCACATGGAGCAATTTCAACAGCAGGAGTTGTGTAACTAAAGCAGGAAAAGGTCCACAATGACCACAGAGTCTTCAGCTGATTCATGGTATTGGAGACAAGAGCTCCAGATCATCCTCGTTCACCTCCCTGCCACTGAGGTAACATCCGTCATTATTTTTCACAAATCCACACACTAAAATGGATTCTTACTAAATAAAACAGATCAAGAGCAAAAAGCAACTTCACTGTTTAGGGACACGAGAAATCCCACAGTAAGACGCCTCCAAACAGTAAAATTCTCCAACACATGAACAATTCCATAAGAACTGCTACCCCACATGCTGATACACTTCTGTTCCACAGACACAAGCCAGTACAAGAACTGGAGTTATTTAATGAACATGAACTTACTCTTCAGGACAGTTTTAATTTTGGTCATCATTGGCTGCACACTTGTTTCTCCATCAGACTGGTGATCACTTTCCCCACCGTATTTCTCATTATCTAGTCTCCTTGTCTTGGGTGCTCGAAGACCCTCCTCCAGCAGAGCATCCACATCATTATCAAAGTCATCCTGAAAGAGACTTCATCAGACACTATCCCTCTGGGTCTACCAACCTCCCTTTTCCCTTGCAAAGAGAAAGCACACATTTGTGATATACACTTCCACAGAGAAACTAGACACTTCCAGTGATTCCAGTAAAAAGACTGAAAAATAAGAAAATAAGTTTTGTGAGAACTGTATTTTTCATGATAAAATGAGCTGCAATTGTGTGAAAAGACTTTTAAATGCTATTTTTAAACACAGTACAGAAGCTGCCACACAACTCAGGAGTTGAACCAAAGTACTTTAAAGAAGTTTTCAGCCGAAGCCCTGACTCTGAAAATTGTGCCTTTTTGACTCACATACTGCACACTTCTAGAAGAGACTGTTTCTTTGTGTATTTTTCTCTAGCCACTTGGAAATCTCTTACCCACCAAAAACCTGTGGATTTGCTTACCTCATATGAGAAATTCAAGGTTTCTTCATCCACTTTATCTCTTTGAACGATTGCTTTAGATGTGAACCCTCCTCCTTCTTCATCTATTTCCATCAAATTGTCGGTAAAGTCTTCTAGCTCATCCAGAACTGCATATTCCACTCTCTTTTCCTGATCAATATCATTTTCATCATCCTTCTTGTCCTCACCGTCACCCCCTATTCCTACAGCTTTACCATTGCTACCACCGAAAGGACAAACATGCAAATCCCCATTGACATTATTAACACCAAACTCCGCATCTGCCTTATAATCCTGCTCAACTCCAGTGTACAGAACTTTCCTGTCCTTGCTCTTGCAGCTCTCAGTAAAGCTAACACTAATCTTCACATCCTTCAGCAGCTTGAGGTCCGGGCTGAACTTGCGGCCGGCGGGTGCGTGGCGGGCCGTCCTCGGGCTCTGCTCGCCGCTGGCAGGGTCTATGATGAGACGGCTTTTGTAGCAGGCAGATCCCTTAGTGAGCAGCTGAGTTCTGCAGAGACTGTGCGTGTCCCCAGCGGGGCTATCTGACTGTCCATCACCACCAGAGCCAACGTCCATTACCTCTGCGTCACTGGACGTTTGCAGGGGAGGTGGTGGAGGCTGTTCGCTGGGCGGCAGAGGTGGGGGACAACTGGGACTCTCCACATTCGTCTCCCTCGCAGGTTCTTTGGGGAGGGGTGGCACACTTTCATAGGTCTCCATGTTTTTAAAACTACTGGCTTTTAAAAAGAACAAACCAAGGCTTTAGTAAATGTTTATGCCTATCCTCCTAACATGCACAAGTCCATCAGGGTGGGGTTATCGTGTTCTAGTCAATATGCAACACTGATGATTCAGTTAAGCTGACTACATTGTTCTTTTCATTAATGTAGACAGCTTTCAGAATCACTGTCTCAATTATTGGAAATCACAATGCATTCAGCTTAAATAGCTGAAGACTAAGACTGCATCTTCATTGGACAAGCACGTCTCCTTTTCTTCTTTCAACCTACAAGAAGAAGAAGAAGAAAAAAAAATTTGTCACAGGGAAAAATGGCAAGAGCATCCCAGGCAGAAAGAAAACACCCCACTCCTGCTCTAATTTCAAGCAGAAGAGCGACATTTTTCCAGTGAAAAACGCAGGGTACCCAGAGCTCACTCTGAAAGAGGCTGGAATTCCACTGGGTTTGCTGCTTGAGCTGTTCACCAGCACAGGAATTTGCTAACACAGCTGCCCTGTACTACGATTAGTTGACTATCTCTGCTTGATTAGCAGGCAGGGCATTAAGCATGACAGACTAAAACCTGTGCATTTTGGGGAGGTTCTCCCATCATTTAAAACAACCTGGCACTCAAGCCATACTTACCCACGCAGCAGAAAGGATAATTAGCTTACAGTTTAAGACAATCTGCAAAACCAAGAGGATTTTAACAACTCTGGTCTGTAAGACGTGGCTTTTCAAAGTTTAAGTTATTAGGTATTTTTGAAACCTCACCGGAAGTTTTAACAGGAAGTCTCATGCTTTACTAAAACCTCACAGAAAATCACTCTCTGGATGGTTGGATATTACACACTTGATCTTGTATTTTGTACTATTAGGGACCTACTTATTTGTTATGTCCAAAAAATTCAGGTCCAGAAACATACCACTGAAGCTCAAAATAATTTTGGAAGGTATTTAGAAGTCAGTGTTTTAGGTAATTTAAACTGGAAAAAATATTCAACTGCTCTAGAAAAATTTTACAGGGGATGGGGAGTGTGTGTTTAGGGCTTGTTTATTTTTTACATTAAGTGGGTTCTTTCTACCATGTCTGTGATGCCTTCTTCACCGATACTTTTGTCACCTGTGCAGCACCACAAGCACCTGGGGAAAGGAAGCACAATTTCTTACCTGCTTATTTTGGTTTCTCCCAGTCCCTCCATGCCAGCCCAAACTAGGCTTAAATCTTCCAACCAGCCAGAAACGAAGCAGTGTCACTGCCCAGGGCAGCTGGCTCAGCCTGCCCAGTCCAAAGCATCCCCAGGGAGCAGAGACAGCCAAGCCAAGCACTGTGGCAGGACAAGCTGCAGGTGCTTGGTGTTGAGTGGAACACTGCAGGCAACAGGGCAGAGTCTGGGCTGGCATGAGGGACTGACACAGAAACCAAATATCATTGTCTCAGGTATCTCTAGGCCAGCCCAGGAGGAACAAACCAACAGCAATATCCAAACACCAAGGCAGGAAGCTGGGAATAAGAAGTTATAACGGGATCAATTAAAACTCAACAACATACACAGGCCACCTACCTGGAAAGAGGAAGAAAGCAAAATATCCAACAGAGCCAACTCTTACATTAGTGATCTGGCAATAAAGCAAGTTCTGCTGGGGCAGCAGAGCAGTTCATGTTTTGTGCTCGTTTTTTAAACGCACTCAAGATCATCACACATTCAACATGCTGAGCTGGACATGCATTGTAGAGTCACCAAGGAAAAAGGCTCCAATTTGGTAAGAGCTCTAAACAATCCCATCTTCTCTGATACAAACGTGCTGCTTTTCAGATTGGAAAATGGCTCATTCACCAGTAAGACAGACAGTTCTATACATTCATCCTACAAGATGAACACACAATGACCCCAGCAGCAAACAATCCCTTCTTATTTCAGCAAGTTCTACAGAACACCTCTAAAAATATAATTGTCTAATAACCTCCCTCATCTTCAGACTAAAAGAAAAAAAAAGTGAATGACAAATGATTCAAGTTCCTCACAGTAAATCATTAGTGTCTTAATTGTTAATTCTGAACAAAAGAATCAGGAGAGTCACAGCATGCATTCACTAACTCCTGGAAATTAAATGCCTAAGTCATCTAATTTTTCTACCCTAAGAGTCTTCTAAAGACTCCTGAACAAACAATTCCCACAGAAATGCAAGACTGAAATCAGCATTCTAGAATTTGAAAGAGTAATCCCTTCCCCCGTGTTCAACAGCTCCTGGTCCAACCAGAGAGAGTAATGTTGACAAGGCAGCAGCCCTGCTGGTGGATGCCCCTTCCACACCCTGATCCACGTCCTGCTCCTGCACCAAAGGGTGTTTTAACCCCACCAATGTCCATCTCGGTGGCGTTCATCTTCACCTGCCCAGATTTGGTAGTTCACTGATACAACAACTCTGCTTTTTGCAGGAAAGATGTCTTGTTGTTCTATTTCAAGCACTGTTAACAATCAAATTGCTGTTCTCTTCCCTTTCTTGTTGGCCTGGACATGATGAACAGCTGAATGATGAATGCCAAATCACTGCCAGGGATTGTCAACTACGTGGTACAGATACTGTGGCCAGGAAAAGCACTAAAGCAAGGGGAGTTTAAATGAGCTTTTCCACTTCTAGCCACAAACCTGCCACATCCCCAGGATACGATAACAGCCTGGTAGCTCTACAGTTACAGTGGGCTACAATACCTTCCTACAAGCTACAAAAAGCCAGGGAGGAGCAGAGTAACACAAGTCCAATTCCCACCGACCTTCCTGCCAACCGGCACTACAATATGCCCTTTATATCAGGGGCTGGGAAAAAAAACCCACAACAAAACCAGTAAGGATTTTCCCTGAGCTATCAGGTGTTTCAAAGACAGGCAGAAGGGATGGAACCTAAAAGGATGAGTGGGATAAGCTGGTAGGTTACCAACAGCCAAACGGACCTCAGATCACAAGAACACAACTGGCTCAGTATAATGAATTAGGTTGTAACCTAAGGCAGTTTGCATATCGCCATCCTTCATTATTTGTCCTCAAGTGACGTTTTATTGTCCAGGGCTCCACCAAGTTCCATCCCCAGTTTCCATAAGGACTCCTTCCAAAGATATGGAACACCCCTGAGAGCTGCACCAGGCACTCCAAAACACTGCAGGCACTCTGGATGAAAATGAACACACAGCTCATGGTCTGCAGATCCCCAACATGTGCAAATCTCACACTTTTAACTGACATTGGCAGATCATTTTCAAACATCTCATGGCACAAAGTTAATTCAGCAATACAGATAAAGGGGACTCCTAAAAGTAACACAGTGAACCACACAGGTCCCAGCAAAGGCAAGCCTTGGCCTGGTTTGTCTGACAGATGTCCTTTGAAGGCAGAAAAGAAAGAAAACAAACTACTTCTTTGTTTAATAGGTCCCACAACCAGACAGGAGAGGGTTGGGAGAGAAGTACACAGAGAAAAGGGTATTTTTTTTCAAGGCAGGAAAAAAGCAGGATCTTAAAATTGGTAACCAGCACCATCCAAACTCCAAGAACCCCTTCCCTGGACAGCAGCTCAGCATCTAGAAGGGAGCTCCATGAAGAACATTTTTGTCACAGACACCTGCAGCCACAATAAGGAACAGCATATCATAGATTCTCTCCTCAAAGCCACTTTTTAAAAAGAAACTGGATTCTGTGTCAGAAACTGCTTCCTTCACACTCCTTCCCTAAAGGAAGAGTGGCTCAGAGCAAACTCCTCATTTGCTAACCACATACAAAGCCATCCTCTGGTCCCAAATGAAGCTGAATTTATAAGGCCCTGATCACACTGATTAACCCCTGACAAAGTAATTTCTCGCTCTCAGTCACCCACCTTCCTTTTATTATACCTCTTGTATCTTGACACATACAGTTCCAAAAGTAAGTTAATCCTACTTATTACCCCTTCTAAAAAACCCAAACCAAACCCCAAAGAGACCGAATTTACCTTCTTTAAAGCAGAACAGGAAATGCCAAAAGAAGAAATACTCTGTATGTTAATTACCACATACTTGTTCTCTTGTTTCTCTCCATTATCAGCTTTAGAGTAAAGAGATTCTGAAGGAAACAACCACTTTGTGTAAGTCAGTCATGGAGGAAGTTTAAGAAAATGCAGCCAGGGCCCAACAATAGCATTATAACTGGCAAATACGGACAAGGCTCAAGAACTTCTCTAGTTCCTAACACTTCATCCCATTTCAGAAGGAACAGAACACACGATTTTGGGAAAGACACCCTCAGAAATGAGAAAACAACAGCTGCTTTTATAGCTTGACCAGGTTTTCTGGCAAGGTTTAGATATTTTGTTAATTGTGAAAAATAGGAAACTAATTTAAAAAAAAAAAAGGTGAAAATCGGAGTCTAGGAAGGAGGAAAAATATTCTTCCTTCCACATCACACATAAGTCTCTTACTTGTAAAGAAAAGCAACAGACACAAGGAACTAAATTCCTTTCTCTTTCTCTAAAAATGCAAAAATAACCCTGATAACCAAAAGAACTAGCAACCTAACAGAATTAAAAACAGGAACCCTTAAGTTTAATTACCTAAATAGAAGAGACAACTTCTCAACCCGTAAAAGAAAAATGAAAGATCTAATTCCAAGACCTGTAACTCAGAGCCTAAAGGAGTCAAGAAATGGAATGGGTTCACGCCTGGATGTTGGGTGGGCAAACAAACTTGGCAGAGAAACCCGAAGCCTAGGGAGAAAAAGTACAAAAGAACGAACAGTTTCCAGCCAGAAAAAAAAAATAAAAAAAAAAAAAGTAGGGAGAATTAACCTTCCAGAGACTGAACGAGATAATTCACTGTTAACAGAAGGAGCACTCGAGTAGGGACCCTGAGAGCTACAGATACAGCTCATCTTCAGCGCACCACAACAGCTCAGCCCCATCCCCCGGGCAGGCCGGGGACACCGCCCGTCCCTCCGCTCAGCCCCGTCCCCCGGGCAGGCCCGCATGGACCAGGCATTCCCCTCCTTCCCCTCCTCTGCACCATCCCCAGCGCAGCCCCCTGGCCGGGCAGTGGGAAACAAACACACAGACACACAAACAAACCAACCCGCTCTAAGAAAACCCTGAGGGCAGGACGCCCTGGCCGGAGGTGGGGGAGGGGGATGGAAGCGCGGTACAGCAACACCCGCCGGGCAGGGCCTTCCCGCAGCGCTGGGAATGGGTCGGGAAAGGCTCCCGTGGGCTCCACGCCCGGACCGGGCCGGGCGGGGCGGGCGGCGGGAGCGCGGCGGGCCCGCGGGCGCCGCGGCCTGTGGAGCGGAGGGGCCGGTGCCCGCGCGGGCCCGTCCCGCCCGTCGCCCCGCGGGGCCCGCACCCACCTGAGCCATCCCCGGCGGTGCCGCCGCTCCTGTGCCGGGGCCGCGAGCGAGGCCGAGCGCGGCCGCCTCAGGACCGCCGTGCCCCGCTCGGCGCCGCCGCCGCCATCTTTAAACGCCTGCTCCGGGCCCCTGCGCTCCCGGCGGGCGGGGCCCCGCGCGCGCCCAGCCAATCGCGCCCGCCGCCTCCGCCAGCCCCGCTGCGAACCATCGGCAGCCATTGGTCCGCTCCCCTGTCTATCAAACCGCTCCGCCAATGGGGGCGCGGGAGGCGCCCGCCCCCAGGCCGGGCCATGGCGGGGCGGGCGGGCCCTTTGTGTGGGCCGGGGCCGCGGAGGGGCCCGCGGGGCCGTTCGTTCCCCTCACGAGAGGAGACCCCTTCCCTTCCCCACAAACACCGCTTTGTGTCTGTCAGCAGCACAACCGCAGCGCTGCTGCTGCAAGGAGAGCTTACCTAGAGAGGGGAAATCAAAGCAGGGCCGTTCTCCTTGCCATAGGCACCAAGCAGTTCTCAGAACGAGCCCCCGATGTGTTTGCAGTGTTTAGACAGAATTCCTAAATGATTACAGAAAATCTTACGGAATTTATGTAAAATCACTTCTAAAGTGCTAATGAACAGCTGCTGTTCTAATTTGCTCTGTTGCTTTATAATTTGCTTCCCCCGAAAAAGAGCTATAGAGAGCTTTTATTCTAATTATAGGGCTGCCTCTTTTTATCTTCACTGTCAATACTGATTTGAAATCAACATGAGATAGCAAACATTGCCATAACACAGACTGGTTTCATCACCAACAGTATAATAGCACTTAACTATGATAAGTGCTTTTGTTTGCTTCTATATGTAATTTCAGGACATGAGAATATTTTTCTAATATTTCACTCATCTCATGTCTTGGAGGTCCCCAAATCCCGCTATGAAAGATAACAGTAATATTTTAATAAAAATGTTAAATTTGAAGACCCCTGCTAGGCCTTTCATCTTTTTGTCTGACTGGACCAACACATCTAATGAGAGGGTGATAATTTAGATGCAATCTCACGGTACTGTATCAACACATAATAAACAATTACCGAAATTGCTCTAAACCTTTGCAAGCTGCCCTGAAAACCTGAAAGCAGTTTCAGCTAAAAGCATTTTCTAATTTTAATTCCTCATAACAGGCTTCTGCACTCAAGCCATCACTTTAGTGATTTTTAAATTACGCCTGCTTTTATTAATGTTAAAACAAACCACTTCAGAACATGCAGTAATGAACACCCACGGTCTGCAAAACAGCCACTTACATCACTCTTCAGCTGTCAAAGCTGGGGAAAAACCCTCCTGATGAAGTAGAGAGTTCAAGTTGACGCTGGCATTTGCTGTGTCAGGTCACCTCCCGTTACCAACAGGTGACAGAAGATTGTCCCTCTCACAGGGCCTGTGGAAATGCGAGCACTGTGACTCGTGGGCATCCCCGGTATGTGACTGTACCACTGAGCGGCTGCACTAAGAGCACATACTGCAGAAAAACAGGTTAAATAAACAGCCGTGTTTCAGTCAGAACCAGAACGGGCACACACACAGATCCTTGCATAGAGTTGGGAGAATTAAAATGCCTGCAGTGCTCTGAAAGTGGAAATATAACCAGTGAGTTTTTCCACTCTGCATCTGTTCTCAGAGAACCATAATACTGTGAGTTAAAGCAACGATGCATCAACTGATTCTTTCAGACACACACACTACAGGGAAATACAGTTCTAGCTTTCTGTGAACAAAACAATAGCAAATCCATTAGCAAAACAATGTTTTCATCCAAACTAAGCTCAAATAATGGGTAATTTTTACCCACAAGGCCTATGTGACCTCTGGAGAGTTAAATCTGATCTGCTGTGTCTAACAAGGTGCAAATTCACCTGAAAATTTTCATCACCTGGACTTCTGATGAAAGACTTGTCAAACATCAACATGAATCTTCCACATTTGAATTAGAAGTGTCTTCCACTTTTGAAGCAGAAGTGCACAGGTCCACCTGCATGGTGTGATCAGGATTTACCACAGTATCACAAAGTAAAATTATCATCAGCACAGAGAAGTTCCTAATGACAAAAGAGATTTTCACCCACAAGGTTTCGGAAGGCTGGACAGAAACCACTGCTGCCAACACAAAATGCAGAAATCAAGCCTATAAAGCAAAAACTGTGAGCTTCCCAATAAAGTTCCCAGGCTGCATTCATCAGAATGAAAATTAGGTGGAGCCAGTGGCTTTTTCATATTCTTACTTCCAGTGTCAGCAACTGCAGCACATCCTGTGCCATTCCAACAGTGAAAGACAAGTCTTGCTCAGCCTGCATTACTTTTATTTCAGTAAAATAAGTTGCACTGCAGCTTTTCCTGGGGTTTTGGCAGTGGCAAACTGGTACTTGCATGCACTGCATGTCTTAGTGTACCACTTCCTGCTGAAATCTGCTCTCCTCACCTGACCTCTGTCAGTCCTCACCTCACAGCCATGGAAAGTCATCAAAAGGACCCCACGAGCAATCTCAGATCAGTTCTCTGATATCAAAAGAGGTGGTTGATTGCTACAAAAAATAATCAAAGTAGACACATCCGTTGGCTCAAGGGTATTTGAGAATTTACTCAGTTTCTAAGTTCTTGACATGGGATGCTACAGATCCATTATTTCTCTCTATATTTCATATTCAACATTTCCTCACTCCGTTCACCTCAGCCCACGTTTCCCAGCGTGAGTCACACCCATGCATCTTGTAATTCTCACAGCTTATGCCTTCCCAGCTGATCACAATACAGGTTCTATTTTCACCAAGTCCAGACTATTTCCTGGATCCTCAGAAGTTATCAACCAGACTTCTCTGCAGAAAATGAATCAGATGAAGAACATCAGCAACGTTCAATTACGTGAATCTGAATGATATAAAGCTGATTCCCAGTAGCTAATATTCCATATAAATAGGGGTGCTTGCTAAGCCATAAATGTGCATTAAGTTCTACAGGCTAAATTTGAAATGTAAGATGCTTTAATTATTGCCTTATTTCTGCTTGGTATTCCATAGATTCATTTTGAAATTACTTATTTCCTTATGATGCTATGCAAACAGTGTTGCCACTCCTATCCATATTTTTGTTTTTGTCTGAGGCCCAACTCGTTCCCAGGTCTGTTCAGGTGTGTTTTATCAAGCTCCTCACAGGGAGATGAGACAATTCCACCCCCACTGCAGTGTCCAGGGCGGCTCTGCCCAGGACCCAGACTTTCCCCCCAGTGCACCTGGATTCCTGTCCTTCCACAGCATTTTGTGGGGCTCCACTTTTCCCTAAGGAATCATAACTTGTGATCTTTCCTTCATTTCAAACATTTTCCAGTTTCTTACCTGGGTAAGACAACCATGAAACACCTTAGAACCAAAACCCAACACACACAACACAACATAGAACCCCCAGAAAAACACAGCGCTCTTAGAAAGGAATTAAGCCCCAGGAACGCACTAAACTTACAGCCCTTTCATTGCCAGTACCTCGTGAAAGATTTCACTGCATCTTCCCACACCTCACAGGCAAACAAACACATGGGCAAATTATCCACTGATGTCAACAAAGACTGGTCACCAGATTGCCTTTATTCTGATTCTAGTTTTGAACACATATATAAACAACAATTATGACACAACTTGAAGCAAAAAAAACCCACAATTTTTTTACAGGTATTTTAAAATGTCTTCTACTACCATTCCAATAGGAACAAAAATCTCTTGCAAATGTCTGACTTCCAAGAGATGATATGCACAACCAAACTTCCTAAAATGCAATGAAATGTTTCCTATACACACTTTTTTCCTTTATATCCCTTAAAACTGATTTTTAAAATTCCCTTTTATTATTAAAAATACTTTTACAAAAATAAAACACTTTCTTTGTTAACTTTAGCTACAGTTGTTTTTTTTCTAGTGGATTCACTGCAAACTGTAATTAGCACAGAGTAGATTATGCACTCCACAAACACCTGATCACTTCTATGGACAAGCACCACTTGCTGATCCCTGCACTGCAGTCCTGATCCCCTTTCCACTGAAGCCAATAACAAAACTCTCCCATGCTCATTTATTAACTATTCTGACCTGATAAAAAATAACGTCAGAGGTTTGTGCTCTTTGTGGTTTGTCAGCAAAAGCAAATCCCAGATTTAGAATTTTGATTCAAGCAAAGCAAAATATGTGATTATAATCAGTTTTTACATCTAAGCTCTGACTTGTCTTTTTTTGCCTCTAAGTAAAAGGTGGGAATAAATTTGCATTATTACAGGACTGCTATAGAACAGGAATATTGCTACTTTGAAATAATTAGTTAAAATCAGAGGCTTGTGGAAAGAGGGAAAAAAATAGCAGTGATCCACCACTAGCTTAATATTCAGTATTCAAAATAAGTCAAAACAGAACACCAGTAGCAGCAAAATAACTCAGGGTTTTCAAATATCCTGATATTAGTTAGAATCTTCTATTACCTACCCTGGCACTGAATAATTGAAAAAAGCATGCATTTAAATAGCTTTTTAATTCACAGGTGTTAGAACACAGGAAGTACATCTTCATACCCAACTTCTTCAGCAATATAAGAGTGCAATGATGTCACCTTACAACAAATAGCTATTTTTACTAAAAATCTATGATCAGTCACTCCAGGCTTTAACATATTATACCAATAATGAAGCCAAAATTGCGTATGTACAAAACAGCTGATATATGTAAACCTCACATTCAGCTTCTGTTTGCAAACAGGTACCTATTCCCTTACCTGCCTGCTGGGCAAGGAAATATCAAAATCAATATTGCTGGTTAGACCGTCAGGAAACAAGATGTCACAACACAAATAACTTCATTCTGGCCAAAGCTAGGCAAGTCTGCTGCCCAGGACTCTTTCAGTAAAAGTGAACAGAGGCTGAGCTGAATCTCCTACCTACCCTTAGACCAAGGTCTAGAAAAAGGATATATTGCTGTACTATCTCTAGGAAAACGAATGTGAAGAGTTCCCCTCCCCATGGCACTGCTGAGAGGCTGACATGGACTGAAGCACTCAGTGCCACCAGGATAACACACACGTTCATTTAATGCACACTGGCACCAGCTGTGCCATCCTAACAGCACATCTTGAAGCAAAGTCTGGTAAAACCCTCATAAATTAACAATAAAAGCAGCAAATGTTTCCCCCCAGCAAAACTGAAAAGTTTTAGTCTACTTAAAGCATCTTTAAAATACTCCACACCCTCAAAAAAAGCACTGACTTTGTCCTGGACAAAGATGGCCTCGTCCCCAAGGCAGGGTGATATTAAAAAAAATGTTTCTGCTTGTAAGTTGCTACTTAACATAAAGCCAGTTTTTTCATCTGGTTTTATCCAGACAATCTGTGAGCCTGATCCGAGTGTGCCACCAGTTTATTTAAACTTTTGCTTTCCTCGCTATTTTTAGCTTGTGGAGGCCGGCACAAAACATTTACTGGAGCTTAATGGCTTGTTCTCTCCTAGCTGTTATTACAAACCATCCATGTGGAAAGCTGTTAACTGTGCAGTTTGAACTCATAGGTGCTTGTTTCCCACTGGTTGACATCGGCGTTGATCATGTTGCGCTCGGTGAACGTCACCTGGCCCTGGGAATCAATGAGCACCACCGTGTTCGTCCTGCAACACACAGGGAGGGGTTAGCCCGGTGTCCAGCACATCAGCTGGCAGCCCTCACGCCCAAAGGTTTCAACTCTTTTTTATTTTATCTCCCATCACCTCATCAGCAGGGCAGGAATCGCCCTGGCAAGTTCCAATGGGCATTTTCAGTCTGTTCTTCTGTCACCCCACTGCTCTGATTCCCTGCTGCACTTGCAGCAGCTGACACACAAAGCTGCTCGTTGAAGGGCAGGATGAAAGGTCAGACTCGGTGCAAAGTGCTCCACTCAGAAAGAAGTAGCATAAAACTGAGTTTTTCTTCACAGCCTACACGTACCCTGAAGGGTTATTTATCCTATCAACAGTGCTCTCTCCATTCCTCTCTTCAAATCAATTGTCCACTGAGATTTAAACACAGTTAATTATTATCACAGGACACCTGATATAGGAGCACAGAAAAGGTTTCTCTCTCTAGGAACCTTCCAAAGAGGAAATCTGTTTTCATGAGCAGCAGATTCTGGTCATGCATGGGTGCCCCTTTGCCCTGTGCAAGCTGTCATTTCTCCATGGACACTGTGTCACACAGGGATGACTGACAGCAGGAATCCTCCACCATCCTGATGTGGTGGCCTTCCCCCAGTCACTTCACAGTTGTTCACTCATATAAAAAGTGCCTAATTTCCTCAGAAGGATATTGTGAGGCCCAGTTAACAATCTGTATTCACTAAACCCTGTTGCCAAGGGAAAGATAAGTGTGAGCATGCAATTATAGCAGTAGGGAGGACCTGAAATATAGAGCCAATTCACCAGTGAAAGGCCAGTATGTCTGCCAAGTTATCCCTGTTTCTTTTGAAATAGCTGGACTCCAATCTGTGAAGCGAGAGGAGGAAGATGCTTCTTTATCAGGTTAAGTCTTCATTATCCTATATTTAAAATGTTCTTCTAATACACTTTATAGAAACCACTGCAAAAACTGAGTATCTCTTTCTCAGAATACCAACTTAAAATGCTTACAGCAGTGAGCACTGTCTGCTTATCAACTCACATCTCGACAGTGGAAACACCATGGCTGACTATGCCAGAGACCAATCTGACAAAATCACTGGCACACTTGGAGAGTAGGAATTCCCAGCAACAGGATTCCCCTGTGATTTTGTCTCACAAGGATTAAATGCAAGGTGCATTGCCTTATTCTGTTCTTCTTGGTAGAACAGTCTGAGCAGAAAGTGAGAATATCTCAGTAAAAGAGCAGCGTTAGTTAGGGGAGAAGCAGAAATACATGTTCATTTGAACAAGAGCCATGGGGTTTTAATGCCTGAAAGTGGCAGATCCGTTTGACAATGCCATGTCTGAAGAACCCCTGATTTAGCTCTGCAGATGACACCACTCCTGCTCGTGGACGAGAAACGTTCTGCAGTATCTTCAATAAGATCAAAGTGCTCAGATCTGCCACTACCCTGGGAATTGTTTTACCTTGTTCCATAACCTGGGCAGCGAACACACACAGCTGCGTACTTGTTCAGCATGGGACGGATGTACTCCTTCCCCTGGGCTTCAATGGCAGGGTCTGGTAACTGACTGAAAAAAAGGAGCAAAGTGGTTAAAAAAAATTAAAAATTCTCCAGTGTTAACACATTCATCCCTCTTAAGCTGGAAGGAGTTGCAGGACATCCCTGGTATCACAGTCAGAGGCAGGGCTGGAGCAGAAGAGAGCGGGTAAGGGACAAACCAGCTGTGGCTGCCCCATCCCTAGGAGTGTCCAAGGCCAGGCTGGACAGGGATTGGAGCAACCTGGGCTACTGGAAGGTGTCCCTGCCCATGGTCCCTTCCAACCCAAGCTGTTCTATGATTCCATGTGCGTGCTTTCTCTGTGTGCAGGAACAAACTGCACCTTACCCGAGCCTCCAAAAAGCTTAGAGCAAGCAACTCAGTCCTGCACTCACTGCCCTTACTAAGGGAAATGCAAGCTTTAAAAGGGCACAGAAAAACCAGTGTTCAGTTGAGGAGTACTAAGAGTGCAGTAGTGCTGTGCCTCCTGCTCAAAAATCAATACTGTTCAAAGTCAGTCTCTGTGGACAGAAAGAACACTACTTCTGCCCTTCATTACCCAGCTTTAGTCAATTAATATATGGCTAAAGCTTTTTCTCTGTCCAAACAGTTTCTATATGCAATTTTTAAAGGGGTCATATTGTGTTTTCAGTGAACTCCAGCTCTCATGTCCTTACGGCTCTTGGTTGTTCATCACTGTAAGAAGCTCCTTCACCAAGTCTTCTTTGGTAAGGTCTTGACTTCTCTTCACCACTTCTGTGAAAAGCTGCTTCCCATACTGGAGCTTCTTCCATGGTGTATCCAGCAAAGAATTACTCAATCCATATATTCCTACACACACACAAAAACCAATGCAATGGAAAGTGTATTCTGGTGAGTTGACATTACAGATTTCAAGAATTTTAATAAAATACAGTTGGTTCCCCTAACCTTTACCTGCAGGTGTGCCATAAACACACACGCTGGGTAAGGGAGTTGGGGTCAAATCCTTTGAAAATTCCATTCCTTAGGACAGACTTCTGTCCTTCAGGCATAGTCCACTAACTGCAGTACAGGTGGGTACATTACCATGGACAGAACCTTTAATGAACTATTGATTCTGTATAGAAATTTATTAGTAAATACTTAAAAGAATTCAAAGACATTTAATAGTATTTTTTTTTAAAGAATGGGAAGAAAAAGTCAGTGAAGACAATGCTTAAATAGCTGAACTCCCAGAACAACACAGAGCTACAGAAGAACAGGTAATTCAGACCTCTCTGAAGAAAACCTACCAGCATTGAGGAAAATGGGTTCTGGTTCTCCTTTGTTTCCATAGTAGCAAATTACATCTCCTTTGGTGGTACTGCAAAATATAAATAAGAATTTCTCCTTGAAAAGCCATCAGCTCCTGCATTTGATTACGCTCCAATTTCACACAATCTTCAAACGCAGTGAGAGGTTTCTCCCACTGTTACTCCTATGGTTCCAGGCATTAATTGATGAGTTTTAGCACTCTCCTCCTCTCAAAACACTGCATTAGCTGCACCGCTATCACAAAGTACCATCACCATTTTAAAACATAACTGCAGTGGAATCCAGCAGAACCCCAGAACTTCTGCATGGAAAGCAGCCAGGAATAATGACAAAAATCTGCGGGGTTTGGGATAACTGGAGATTTCATTCCTTGGGAGAAGGGGACACACTAAAGCAAAGGAACTGCCCATCACAGCAGGTAACCTGTCCCCCATCTCCTGTTCTGAATCCCCTGCATTCCAAGGCTCTGACTCCCTGGGCCATTTCAGCTGGCACATTCAGAGCAGTGCTGGAGGGCACAGCTGGTCCTTGCAGTGACAGATGTGCATTTGCAGGCTGTGTGCAGATAACTGGCTCCTGTTTGCAAGCTCCCTCTCTTTAACTGGAGGCACTGGCTGCTGCTCTCTCTTGAGCACAGTGTTCAAAGGCAGGTTCCAGCACTGCAGATAACTCTGCTTTGACAGAGATGGTATCAGCATATCCAAACAGCGGGGACTTAACCACTCATACTCATATTGACAACACAAACAGCAAACCAATGATAAAGAAAAGAAAATAAAGTCATCAATAAGCCTTGTGTGCCTCTGGAAATGGACTGCCATCGGATGGCTCACTCCCAACATCCCTCAATCCCATCAGCTGACATGGAATTCCTCAGTGATTCCTCAGACTGCCACCAGTTGGGCTTTTTAATTTGCCAGAATACAGCAATGAGATCTTTGAATTCTCTGTTTCCCCCTTCTGATTTACTTGGTCACAATGGAAGAGAGAATTATTCCAGTTACCAACAAACACATTCTGACCATTGTTCAGCTCTCAATTTGTCTCCCATCCTCCAGCTCCTCAGACAGCAGATAGGCTTTTTGAATTGGAAAAAAAACCCCAAACAAGCAAAACTTGCAGTTAAAATTGAATTTGGATTAAGCAGCATAAAACATAATACAGTAGAGAAACCATTTCCAGCTCCTCATTTTTCCCTAAGATAAAAAGAAGTATCTCTGCATTCTGCACACTCTGATCTGCATCAGGGCAATCTCATTAATGATGTCCTGGAACTTAAATTGCTCTGCATAACTTAGCATCCACCACTCAAACCCTAATAACGAGCACAGCCCTGATTTAGCTGTTTATATTCTGCTTGAAAAGCCATTCTGAAAGACATTCTACAGCATCCTTTGCAAGGCAGCCAAATGAAGAAGGAAATATTAACTTATTAATTATACAACTCCAAAGAGCCAAGAAAAAGAATATATAAAAAAAAATAAAGCAAAACTAGAACTGTCTTTCTCTGTGCACTACTCTTCCTCCTCCCAAACCCATGAGACTTTTCTGATGCCTTACAGAAAGATGCCCAAGTTTTTCAGCACAGATAGAAGACAGTAATTACAGGTGGTATTTGTGTATTGTTCTTTTATTGTTAAATATCATATATGAAGCCCTCAGTTATCCAATTTACAATCTGTCTACTGTTAAAAAAAACACATCACTTTCTGAACTTTCCTCTAGTGGCTTAAAAGACATTTATTTTCCTTATCTTTGTTTTTCTTCTCAACCTTAGTGTTGATCTCAGGACTTTCTGACCACCTGAACTCTCCAGAGATGAGTGCCCACAGCAGAACTGGGACCACTCGTGCTCCAGTTCCAGCAGGGCTGGATATGGATCCTCCTTCCCTGTTGTGCCTCTGTTTCTGAAGCACTGCAGGTTTTGGTCTCTGCTAGAGTTTTCATGGTATTACCTGGGATATTCTTATGCATCAACAACAGCAAGAAAGTTTGTTGTGAAATTATTTCTTTACCCCAGTTGGAGTATTTGCACTGGGAATAACTAGACAGGACGTAACAAAAGCAGCTGAAACAAAACAGAAGGGAAACACAACATATGACCGGAATTTGCTTTCCTCAGTTTCCTGAGACACAAATTTCCGTCCCACTACCACAGACTGACCTGTGTATACGACCCACTTAAATAACCTATTGAAAGAGTTGTATTTTCTTAATCAGAGACAAAAGGTGTTTAAAAACTATTATTCTAGAGCACAGTAAAGCAGAGAATTAGAGCCTTTCAAGGAACAGGAGAAAGTGCTGCTGAAAAGTACAGGTGGAAGAAAAAACCAGTTCTATTAGCAGCAACCTGAAACTATTATATTAGTGCATTAACTACTCTCTTTTCAAATTCTTGAACCTGCACCTGGTGTGAAAGGTATGAAGAGAAAAAGTTCAGGGCAATTGTTATCACCTGAGGTCTCAAAAACCAGCGTTAGATGGAAAGGCAGACAAATGACCCACACAAGCCTTGAACAGGGCTGTCCACGTCCTGCCACAGATGTGACTGCCTGCTGTGTAAATAGGCACTGCTGGCTTCCTTTAGCCATGGCTCTTCATGGGAAAGAATATTATCATCCAGCATCTGTGCTGAGACTCTCGTGACTGACAGGCTCAGTAACAAGATCCCCTGGAGTTTAACAAAGAGATGGGGAATACATTCAAACTGCAGGGTCACTAATCCAGGACATCTGTATCTTATTGTTTCCACATTCCCCATTCCCCCAGATGTGTGTTTCCACTTACCTCCACTGCAGCACTGCTGCTGTCTTCTGTCAAAGGAAGACTGAAGCCTCCCAAGAGGCTTCTGAAACGGGCATACTTTCAAAATTTAGTTCACTGTGCCAGTCAGCTTCTCTTCCTTTTGTCATTTGGCTCTGCCTATTCCCTTCCTACTGTTTACAGACACTCGGTACTGAACGTCAAGGCAGAAGCCAAGATGAAAAAAAATCACCATAAACTTGATCATAGCAATAGCCTCAAAACCCTGGCCCGTGCTCAGATTCTCTTCCCTTCCAGCTTTACAAGTATAGATACCAATTTCACTGGAGAAGTAATAAAGGCATAATTAAAGTGATCACAATAGGGCCCAGTAGGCTTATTTTTAAATCCCAGCCATAGCTGACAGCAGAAAGAAACTAAAACTGCATAAAAATCATGCTCTCAGATACATCATTCTGTCAAAAAATGTAAGCAATAATAAATGTTCCAGGAAATATTCCAGGCAGCATAAATCTCAGTAGAAACAGAAGCTTCACAGCAGCATGAAAGCCATGCAGAGATTGCCACAATCACTTCTTAATGCTGATGAAACATAAGCAGTGTCCTTCTGCTGCCCTTCAGGGTGGCCTCAGGTCACGCTGGACAACACCACGGGCCGAGAGGAGAGGAAAGCAGCAGTGAGGCAGTGAAGCTGCACAGGGGGTGGTTCTCCTCAAGGGATCCCTCCCCTGGGCTCTGCTCTGCTCACAGGGGCAGCACCTCACACAAGGACACTGGATTGTTTTATGAATAATCTGTGCTTGTATTTCTGTGCAAGGACAAAAGAGGAAAGCGGCAGCCTGAAATGCTGAACAGTAGTTTCAGCTAAGTAATACAGTTCACAGATTCTTTTCTTCAATGTTCATGAGCTAATCAGAAAACCTTTTCTGTTCTGAAACTAAAAATACACAAGCAAACACCAAACCACCAACTCTAATGCCCAAAGATATCCCACCTACCGTCCAATAAAAGAATTCAGCCAGATATTCACAGCATGCAAGGTCTGCTTTGAAGTACTACTCTGATTTTGCTGTCAGTGTCTAAACATTTCTTTGGTGTTGTCCTTAGATTTTGGGCCAGGCAGAAAGTGACACCAGAGGAAAGAGAGAAAATAAAAAAGTGGTTCAGAAGCTTTTTTCCTTCTTTTGACATTGGACTGTCCATCTATCCTCTAGAAATGACCAAAGATCTATGCAGAAATATTTCTGGACACCTCATTTTCATGAGGGAGCCACAAGAAGCAGGACAGGTGTACTCTGCAAAAGGTGATACTGCATTAGGACTGACAGTGCAAGAGAAGAGATGTCAGTGAGCTCACAGAGCAGTCCTGACAACCTGACCATGCCCGTTCCTTCCACAGCAGCACTCTGACCCTGTCTCACTCTTCACTGGAAAGGCTCCTAGATCCAATCCCTGGAGAGCAATCAAAGCCTGCCCACACAGCCAGCCTTGGTACCCCCACTGAAGCACAGGCACGGCTGATGATGCAGTCACTGCATTTCCCCTGAGGGACTGAGGGCTGGCTGACAGGGAGAGCAGAGGAGCTTACCTGGAAGGCATCTCTGCAATCCCCTCCAGCTGACTCGTTCTGGAAGGGACAATTTGTCTATCCCTCCTGGAGAAAGTGATTCACTCCTGCTACACAGGGCTCTTACTGCACACAAACTGTATGGGCTCTAAGTGACAACCTGTCAGACACTGAACTTGCTGGGCGAGCGACAAGAAGCTGCCAATTCCATCTGTCCTTCGGGGCACTCTGTATTACACACTTGGCAGGAAGAACACAAGTGAGATGCTGCCACAACAGCCCTGGCAGAGGTTTGAGATACCCATGGAAGTCTAAGTGCCTGCAGCAACGAGATTTGTTGGACATAAATGCAGGTTTCCCAGGACAGAAATGATGTCCTGATCATCACCAAAAGCAGCTCACTGACTTCAGATACTGTCACAGATGGAGAAAGAAGGGAAACTGCTCTGAATCTTAAGCAGACATTTACTTAGAGACCAGCCCAGTCTCTGAAACCTTGTTCAGAGTATCCAAGGCTAAAGACCTGTCAAAACTGAGAAATTAATCAACACACACAGCTTTCAGAGTGATACTCAGCAAGGAATTATGATCTGTATCACCATGGAAAGACTATTCAATTGAAGATACAATTCCCTATCAGCCCAGCACAGAGCAATAACCAAACAAAACCAACACAGGAATGACTGTCCTAAATAACATCAATCAGATCCACTGTAATATCTTCTTGCAGGAAAGTGGGGGAGTAGGGAAGAACTGACCAGTAAGTCTGAACCACCAGCTGAAGGGGGTCCAATGCAGACAGTGAAAAATGTAAACACAAGGCTGGTTAGTGAGAGGGTGCTGGAAATCATTTCCACTCAGAACAGCGAGCACTGTGACCTGCTGCTGCTTTAAGGGCCTGTGGCTCCCCAGAAGCAGGCAGAGAAGCTGAGTGGGAGAAGGCCCAGCACCACGGGGTTGTCTGATAAGATTAATGCTGCTGCAGACAGTGTGCCAAAGCAGGGGTGTGCTCTGGGACATTTGTGCTCATGGAGAGGATCCACCTGGGAATGGACATGGCCCAGCCCTGGATTCCCTTCCTCTCCACAGGCACAATGCAAAAACCACTCAGCATGTGTACTGGTGAGCTGACACACAGGCACATGCAGTGGGGAGGATTGTCCCAAACACACTAATTATAGTCAAGCATCCAAGATCCTTTCTTCAGCTACAGAAACTTTGAGCTAACGTAGATGTCTTACGCTGATTTTTAATGTTTCAGGAAAGATTAATGACACAGCTACTCTGACAGGAAAGGTGTCTTGAAAGCCTTCAGGTGCTTTGATCCCACCACAGCACATCACCTCTCAGAGAAAAAAGGCACCTGAGAAATTATGGAGCCGAGGTTTTGTTTTCTCCAAACACAAGCCCCAGAGCCCTGAGGGTAAAGACTGGCTGTGGCCTCTCAGGGAGTCACACGAAATAAGAACACAAGACAGTCCTCCAGTGTCAGACAGACAAAAAAGTACCACAGGAAATGATGACTACAGTAACATTAGGACCTTCCATGCCAATTAGCAAAACCCACGAGCTCTAACTTTAGTTTGTGACAGGCTCCTGCCCTGTTACACATCTGTGCTGTGAGGGATGTGTACAACACTGCTCCCTGTGACACCCCAACTGTGCTGTTTTAGACTTACTTCAAGTCAGCTGCTAACAAATTAAATCCATTGTAAAGGTGTCCCTCTACTGAAACTTTCTTCAAGTAAGAGTAGCTGTCCAGATCTGCAGTCAAGAAGTTTGTTACAAGAGCACCTAAGAAAGAGAAGTACACAGAACAAATAGGTGTGAGCTCACTGTTCTGACAGGCCTGCTAAAACAAACAGCAAGGTAAAGATTCCAACAGGCTGTGACAGTGGGGAAAAACCCAAAATCAAACCAAGTAACAAACCAGCCTTAAAAATCTTACATCATAGGACCACATTCCTATTGAGAGCTTGACTTTTACTCTGAAGAACTCGGTCAAAAGCTCTAGGTCAAAAATTCCACAGAATTCATATTACTAACTACTCTAAACTGCATGAGCCTCTCCTCTCCTCCCACCTTACAAATTCTTTCTTGTCTTGCTTCATTTCCCTGATATATGACCCTAAAATGAAATACAAATGACGTGGTTCATTCGTTTTCTTTCCCTAACATCTTTTGTCATTACAATATATTCCCAATGCAGCAGCTTATGACAAAGAGACCCATTTTTACTCAAAAAAAGCCCCACAGATGTGCTCTGTTGAGAATCCTCTTCAAAAGAGGGTTTTTCCTATATTTCTGCTCCTCTGATCTAGGGGAAGAAGAGACTGTAATAATCTTTTAGGTTACCTCCAGCATAACTCAAGTGGTATTGATTCCCTGACATAGGTGTTTGAACATGAATATATCCATTTAAAAAATCCAGCTCAATGCTTGGCTAGTTGTTCTGCCTGTTAACTGGAATTATTTTCAAGAGGAGACAGTTGGTGCTGCATTTCTTGTCTGAACGTAACTTGAGGCTCTAGGCACTACATCTTGTTTTACTTTGGCCTGTTTGATCAGAAAATCATTATCCAAGTCAAGTTTCTCACACAGGTGCTCCAACTCATCAGTTCACAAATTCTGTTTACAGCACATAAACATTCTATTTGCCCATAAAGCTGTGTTGTTAGGAAAATTATTACTGTAATCATCACTATTTTACTGGAACACCAGGGCTTGTTGGTTCACTTTCTTTTTTTTCTTCTTCTGTTTCAACTCTTTCATACCTCTTCCTTTTGCATTTTTATCAATCTTTGGCTGCATGTAGTTTGTCAGGGCTGCCATCTTGCCTTTCTTACTGATTCCCAGCCACGTCCCACCTTCTTTTCCTTCCTCCATATCCAGACCTAATGGAATAAGTAAGAGTTAGGTTATTAAATTTGTTTAAAAACATCTCCAGTTTCGACCAGAAGATATTAAAAAAACCCCCACAAGATATCAAAACACAAATAAGATAATAATAGCACAACTCATCTTTCAGACTTACTTATTTTCCTCAGAATTACAGGAAGAAGCAAATTTCTTATTAGAAAGGCAACACCACCACCCTAGTAACAAAAAAATCCAGGCCATGATTCCCTTACAAATGACATGCAAACCTCTCAGAACAGCAAGACACACATACCACTGAGGATCTCATTGCTGCTGTCCCAGAACTCAGCTGATTTGGATGGTCTGTGGTAAAATTCATCTCTGTTAGCTGCTAGAATAAGCCTGTGGAACACAGGAGGAAAAATACACTATTACTTACAAATTGGAACTTCACAGTGCAGGCAGGAACAGAATCCAATTTTTGCCACAGCATTAGCTCATTTTAAGCATGAAACCACCCTTTATCCTCCCGTCTCACCTTTCTCACTCAGTGGAAAGGCCAAATGACATCTGACAGCAGCCTTGTCTCTCACTGCCCTGAGACAGCAAGTCCCTCTTGCTGAGTGAATGAGGCAGGTATTATTTCCACAGAACAATACTTACCATGGCAGAGACTGAATTTAGAGCACATAAACAAGATTCCTCAGCATGAAGTTACAGCTTCATTAAAGAAAATGTGAAGATAACCCACAGATTCATAGGTAACTTCCCCAAAAATCTGAAGCACAGAGTGTGCTTTTACCAGATCACTGCTCAACATCAGTCACAGTATTTCTCAATCTATCTTTGACACCTAAAGCTCTAATTATGGGGTTCAAAGATACCAGTCAGATGGTTTTGTCTGTAAGTACTCAGAGCAGAGAGAAATCTGTGGCAGTGTCAGAGGTGCAGCCCCCCAGAAATTCGTGGATGAAGTGACAGTATGCTCAAGGAGGCAGAGGAGTAAAGGGAAAAGGTGTGGGGTTTTGTAACAATCAAGAGATATTCTGGTGGGCACTCTTTCCCTGATTTTTGTTGCTTTGTGGGTTGGGGTATTTTTGCATCCATAGCTGCTTGCATAGTTTGAGTTCTGCTAGAACAGGAGGAGGTGGCACCATCAGGAGGGAGGAAGAAGCTACGAAAAATAATATGCAATTGAAAAATGTTGCTGGATGAAGCCCATTCTTTATCTTTAGAAATAAACACATCACTCCACAAGACCAAGTGCTGTCCTGACAAAAAGCACCCTGCAGCTCTTCACGTGCCACCTAAAACTTGATAGTTTTAGAAAATCTGTCCTTTGTACTTCGACAATTACCTCTGAACTTTGATAATTATCATAAATGGCACTTTCACACTTGAAAGACCCAAGTTCAACATGATATTTAAGAAGCAGCAGGCAGGCAAGATAAGACAGGTCTTCCTCAGAAGTTGCAGTCTTTGCAGCAGTGCAGATCCCTCAGATTCAATGCTAACACCAGTTCAAGGCAGTCAGGCTGGGACTGCGGAGCAGATAAGTTTTAAGGAGTCAGTACAGCCAGACAGCTCCCCAGGAATTTAGAACACTCTCCATTCTTGGCCTCTGAAAGAAAAAACTGTTTCTGTGTCCATTTCATCCAGCAGAAGTTATTAAAACAAAGCAACTTTCTTGGTGTACTCCTTAGAGACCACACAAAGCCCTCAGTGAATGTGTGCTGCACTCATTTCATCAGCAGTGTCAGCCCTGGAACACCAGAAAGAAAAGCCTGGGCTAATCTGACTGCACATCCATCTTCTGAAACTGAGGAAGTGAACACTTTCTGTTATTCAAAAGCAAGGGAAGACAGCATCACTAAATTTAATTACTTATTGCAGCATCAGATAGATGCAGGGTATCTATAAATAAGAGCTTGAGTTAGCAGTGTTAGAAATACCCTAGAAAAAGAATTGTAATCAGCTACAGAGAAAGTAAAAAACCCTCCCACTTCAAGGCATCCTTTCTGTAAGGCAGGTGCTTTGTATTTTGCCCAGCAAAGAAGCATCTGTTGGAAGCCAAACTGTATGTACATTTTTTTTCCTTTCCAAAGAAAATATAATATTGTTCCTATCAAACTTGTATAATTTTTCTTCTTCTAGCTGGTTCTCCTCTTTGACCTGTAGGCTTTCAGCTGGTTTTCCAATTTTCTGTCATCTTACTCGAATATGCTGCATTTATATCGTGCAGCCTCCTTTTGCAGATTTTTATTTAAATTAACATCACCACTGTTAAAACACAGTTTGGCTGAAGTGCATTTCTCCTCTCCTGAAGCTCCAATTTGCCTTCAATAATTCTTGACTTGAAACCACGGTTTGTTTATAGTATCTAAATACCAAAAAAAAGTGAAGTCTCTCTGGTGTGACTGAATATTCCCCATCTCAAGTTTAATGCAGACTCCTAAATTTATCACAAGGCTGGTATACAAGATCATAATAATAAAACCATCTTTATTTTGTCTTTTATGAAACATAATCATACTGAAAAGGAGCAATATTAAGTGACCCTCATCTTCTAATAAATTGCAAAAAGCCCACTCAGCCATGTTATAGCTGAAATAATTCAGCTGTACCAGGATTTACGTAATAAGATTTATTTTAATATTGAGAGAGATGAAAACACGAGAAATCATTCCATTAAAGCAATTTCCTACAATGCAATTCAGCTCCATAAAAAAAGCCTCCGTGATTACAGCTTCGAAGCTCGAGACATGTATTTATTTGTGAGACGCACAGGGCACAGCTGAGCAAGATGTAAAGGCAGCTGATACCTCTGCCAGTGATGATGGGCTGCAGGGAAGGGCTCGTTCCACTGCACTGAACTTTGCTGCAGCAGGCCCAGAGAGAGCAGGCAGGGCAGGCTGCAGAGCTGCAGGCACACAGCTCTGCTCTGGGGCACAAGGCTCTCAGCTCTCTGCATAACGAGGTGCTGGTGGAAATGACCCCGGTGCAAAACTCTGCCCGGGGTTACAAGGTTTAGTCTGGCCATTTGCTTCCAGCCAGTAAACTTCCCCAACCACGAGCACTCTGTCTTTTCAACTCTTAATGCCTGTTACAGACACCCTTCTAGTTTGAGATGCAAGGTGGAGAACAGTGAGGGAAGCGATTGCCTGCTTTAGAATGGACAGATTAGTGTGTCTGCAGGTACAGGAACCCCCTTTTGGTTGGGAAAACTGTTCCAAGGCCTCACCATGAAGTCAACAGAGCCACAGTACAGTGATGCACGAGCTGCCAGGAAAAATGACACTCAGCGAGGACTAGTCCAGAGATGTCTAACTTGGCCTAATGGGTACCAATCAGGAGGGCTGGGTACTGTTCCCAGCTGATACTCAGACCTGTGTCCTTAAGAAAGCTGAAGCTAAGGTGAAAAAAACCTTAGGAACAATTTAAAAAGAAAGAACTTCGACATTCTTCCAAATAAAGAAAAGCAGAAAGATTTAGCTAGGGTGTGTTAAGGACAAAAAATAATAAATGGGGGGCTAAAGTTATGTATCTGAGGGTAAAACCCGACACCAGGAACATTGTGGCCTGGCACTTATCTCCCAAACAGATGGCCCAGAGTGATTTATCTCAGAGGTACAGAGCAAGACACTGCTGAACAAGAGTTACTGAGAAAGTTAGATACGATTAAACACTCCTGAACCTGGGCCAAACATCTCAGAAGTGTTGTCCTATTCTGACACTGACAGCGAGTTGTTTTCTGACATAAATTATTAATTTCAATCTCGATGCAATTTTTTATAGCAAGCAAACTACTGTAAGTTTTACTTTTAAATATTGATTGTGGCAGAAAGTTCACTTGGCAAGCAACTGCAGCTGACATCCAGAGCATTTTCCCAAGAGGCATCGGATTGCTGAATCTGTCTCTCACTAACTAGTAATACAAAGAGAGTCAGACCAAATAAATGGGGATATTAATTCAGCACCAGTCACATCATAAACAAAACCCCCTTTTAGGCAGATTCCAGATGCAGAAAGGAATGCACTCTACGGACAACTGAGGTTTGGGTTCTCATTTCCTTTCTTTCTGTGGAATGGCATCTGCTCCTCAATACAACAAGGCAGAAAAGTCGGTGAAAGGCACAACGATTTCCTGAGCATGCTGACTCTGATGGTTTCTGGATGAATACCAATACTTGAACCCCACAAAATAAAGTGGAACCTGTGCAGTACACAGAAATACAGAAAGCAATGAAACTTTACAATCTGCTCCCTGGCCTGAAGTGCTGTCTTTCTACTGCATACTCAGGGTACTCAAAGCTGCTGCTGCTGTTGGATGTGAAGTTGAAAAACTGAGGGCTGTAATGAGAGGAAGTTTAATGTTTTGGAAACTCCCTGTATGCCATCCACACATCCTTACAAACTTACCTAGAAGCCTGGATGCTTATTTGGTCTTCAGGTTTGGGCCAACCCTTTCCTACACGTGACTTAGTTTATTACCTACAATTTTAACTGCAAGCAGATTTTAGTGTGGGGGAAGGCTAGGACACTTATTGTAAGTTCCTTTAAAACTGATTTTAAACTGGAAACCCTAAGCTTATCTACCAAACTGAAAGGAGGGGACAGCTGCACCTGCAATGCTCAACAAACACCTTAGTTCAAATGCTGAAGCAGAAGGCAGGACTTTCAAACTCTGGAGTACAATATTTAGAGGACTTACACAGCACATGACACATCACCAGCTAGAGGTCTGGGATTGCAAAGCCCGAGTCTTCTGACAGTCTAAAAACAAAGGGTCCTCAAAGGGTTACAATAAATCCTCCAGTGGGGAAAGCCCTGAAGGTAAACACTACAAAGGCACAGCAGAACACATCATTCTGACTTGAGTTTGCAGTTCATGTACTGGGTACAAAAAGAAATGGAGTAAAAACACAGAAGTAGGTCTGTTTTTAAGTGGAACAATCTTACCTGTATGCATTTTTTGAAACTGGGCGGGGGTCAAACTTGAAGAGAAGGATGCACATTGAAGAACTGATGTTTAAATCTTGGTTCCTCAGCAAAGGCTCAATGCAAGGTCATTCTGTAATAGCCTGAAATGTAAATTAAGATTATCTATTACACTGCAAATTATAAAAGGATAAACTTGATTCTGTGCTGAAGCTTAAGGATTGCAATGTACTGACTTTCTTTTCCACTATCAAGTCAATCCCTAAACAACTGGTTTAGAAATTAATCATAAATTAAAGATGCAGTCTTGAATTTTGGATAAGTGCTTTACTAGCCAAGTGTTAAAAAAGACCCACAGCCAGCTTTACACAGATAATCTACTCAGTCTTAGGGTGTTATTCCCCTTCTCAGACCCCACTGCTGCATTTTCAGAGACTGCAACCATACTGGACTTGTACAACTGAACTACCTGTACTGGAAGACTTGGATCTTTTGCACACAGACCTTGGCAGCTTTCCCAAAACTCAGGGTGTGTGCCCCAGCTGCTCTATGTCACCAGGCCTGTTTCAGAAACAACACTCACAGCTCAGAGGAGATCCCCTCAAATCCACAGCTGAGAAGTTTCCATTTAAATCACCACCAGGAACACGGTGGGTAAGCATTGAAACTTTTTATTGGCAAAGAAGGCCACTTGGTGAAAGCAAGGACATAAAATACAGTTTTAATGGACAACTGTTGCTGACTGCTCCTGCTGACTAAGGAGATATGGCTCCTGGTATTCATTAGGTGTCCTGCCAGACAATTAAATGGATTACTCAATAAAAAACTGTTGGCAATTAATCACTCATAAGACCACTATTTTAATAAACATGTTTCAGGCTCCATTAGCTGATGTATTGAGTTCCCTTCAAATAATCAATTCAGGCCAGCTGTTTGTGCAAAATTACTGGCCACATAAAACTTACACAGAAACTGCCACTCAGAAAACAGCAGCAGAGTAAGTTTGTAACGCTCAGCACAATTATCTAGAAGGACAAGTATTTTCAACACTTCAATACCTTTCCACTACTGCTTTGACAGAACCATCTTTTTATCACCCCATCAACCTTGCCTGATGTTATTACAGCACTTTAAGTTACATTTGTGGTTTTATTAACTCCAAATATCAAACCAGTGTTATTATCTTGGGCTCCACCTGCCGGCCTTGAAACAAGCATAAGTGTTTATAGGTCCTACATAAACAGCCCAACCTTTTTTTCTTTTATTCAGACAGAAGTGTTAAGTCAGATAAAACAGAGCTACCCCTTAAAATAGCAGCAACACTTAACTGGCAAAGGAGGCAAGCAATGTATTTTGGTACCTTCTTTGATCAAGGCTGACACTGCACTTGCAACACCTGTTGTGGTTTTATACCCAGGGCTGGATGTTAGCTTTAAAATTCTTAAACAGAAGCACGCTGTGAGTCAGACTCAAAGTGGGATATTCTGAAATTCACAATAATTAAACACTAAGAGGAAAAAAAAACTGAAGAGAAGCTGTCGTAGATACCATAAGTACCTAAATATTCAATGAGAAAACTCTTCATACAGGTGTCATCCTCTTGAGCTCATGTTCACAGAAAAGCGGGTGCTGCAACTATGGGGGTGAGACGAGCATTTTGCTGCCACCACAAAGCAGATGTGTCAGCAGCCTCCTCCTCACACAGCTCAGTCCCCACACACCGAGGAGACGAGAAGATGAAAAAGATTAGGCCAGCACTGACTTCCCCTTGCAACTGGATCCTACAGCAAGGCCAAAGCTTGATCAAAAGCTGACTTCGTTGAGCAGAAAATGAGTCTTCAGAACCATCCTTGGAGATGCAGGAGGTGGCTTAGTTCAAATACAAAAGGCTAAATTGTGGCACAACACTTGCCAGACGGTTTTCTTTTTGAAGACAAGCCAGAATATACACACTGTGAAACACGGCAAAGTCTGCAGAAAGGGAGAAAAAAACCCCTCTGCTCTAAGGTGGAGACAGTGAGGACTTACTGCTCTCTGGATAACGGGCTTTTATAAATTCTGGTTTGATTATCCCTAGTCAGTAAGACAGCAGTTAGCAAGGATGACACGATCAGCAACAACCCCGTTTCTGTAATGTTTCCAGTTTGCTGTCCAACTTACGCCCAACACGCACAAAGCAGCTCGCCGGGAATCCCAAACATGCTGTAATTAAGCGTTCTGCTCCAAATGGCACCGCTAATTTGGAAATGGCACTCGAGGAACCAACGTTCTAGTTGTGTGCTACTGGGCTCTGTCAGACAGTACAGGGTGTTTTGCTCGCCTTAAGGATCTGTTGAAAGCCTGAGTGGATGCACAACCAGCACAAGGCAGCGTTTAGAGGAACTATCAAGAGACCCAAACATGATAGATTGTGTATGCTCTTTTCATAGGGTTCTACCATCATTTGGTTGATTAGAGGCAATCAGTTCACAATTTGGCATAGAACTATTCTACCCTTAAGAATCCCCAGTAGCAGGCTTTGAGAAATGAAGCCATTTGTTATGTAGTTTGTTTTCACAAATGAAGCATCATAAATAACACCTGTCAGTTACCACAGTGATCTCCACTGCTCCTCAACTGATCCAAAGCTATTGTTTAGGCGCAGTCTAAAACACAGCTAAAAAATCATTTATCACTGGAATCTGCTACTTTTATGTACCACAACAATAACTCATGGTCAGCAGAGTCCAAAACTATTTTGCTGTCTCTCTTGACCATGTCCAGATGAAGCTGAACACTAGAGTCCTCGAATGCCCATTAAAGGGCCATAAAACTGGATGCATTTTCTTGCACTAGTGGAATGAATTTTTTTTTTAATATGGAACTTTAAAACCATCAAAAAAGAGAGATGACTGATGAGTTCTAGAAAGTCATCTATTTTTTTTCCTCAGAGAAAAGTGTCTCATGGCTGCATTTTTAAAGCATTTTACTGTTTTATTTTTGCACTTCCCCTGTGCAGCACATGCTCCTGTGTAGCAATACGAATAGATAAAGAGGAGGTGGAATACACGGATCTCTAATTTAATGCCTTTCAGGTTGCTCTGTATACAGACTGTAACTAATGCATGGTTTGTAACCCTACCAAGGTGAAGAGCCAGTCTTCACTGCAAGAGACAACAATGCACAGTACAACGCTTATGGAAAACAGAAAATACCATGTAAGGTGCATGCCATTCCCAAGTTTAATGAGCTCGTTTTATTTTCAGCTGCCTGATTTCTCTCCTGCTAGGTTAGGTCTGCTGTACAGCTCCCACGAGAAACAAAGGCCAGCAAACATAACCTTTCACCACAGCATGTTTTAGAAGCATTTGCAAGGATGGAGTGGAACAGCCTTTCCCCCACTTTCTCAAGACTACAGCCTTCTCCTTTGGCACGGATCTGCAGACCCAGAGCCTTCTGCTGGACTGTTTTCCTCAGGCAAAAGCTGTATTTTCAGCTCGCACAATTCTTAGGTTTTCTTCAGTGAGGAACCACCAAAAGAAGTCAGTGGTTCCCAGCGTCTTTCCGCGACAATTTCTTGCCCTCAAAGTGTCGCCGCATATTAAAAATTAATTAAAAAGCTGCTTTATTGCTCTTGTACGATTGCAGTTGCTCCTGTGCGTGACCCAGGTACCAACCGGCCACCACCCGCACAGCCAAAGAAACAGGTGCGAGCCGACCCTTCCAGTGGGAACATTTAGGATAAAACCCTCAGCAAATGGCGCTCGGCACAGCGTTCTGCTCGCCGGGGAGGGCCGTGCCGGTGGCCGGGAGGGGCACACGGAGCTCCCCCCACACCGGAGCCCGTCAGCTCCGGGCCGGCCGTGGCAGAGGAGGCTCCCCCGGGCTGTGCTGCCCCGGGCTGTGCCCCAGCCCGGCCCTCGGCCCGGGCCCCCCCGGCCCTCACTCACCCAGCGCCGCCGGCTCCGCGTCCCCCGCGCCGCTTCCGGAGCGCGGCCGGCCCGGGGCAGCGCCCGCCCCTCGGGGGACGGGCCGGGACAGGGCCCGGCTCCTCCTCCAGAGCACTGCCCACCCACAGCTTCCCTGGATACGGACAGATCCCATGGGATACACACAGCTTCCCTGGGATACACACAGCTTCCCTGGATACGGACAGATTCCATGGGATCCACTCACCTTCCCTGGGATCCACACAGCTTCCCTGGGATCCACAGCTTCCCTGGGATCCACACAGCTTCCCTGGGATCCACACAGCTTCCCTGGGATCCACAGCTTCCCTGGGATCCACACAGCTTCCCTGGGATCCACTCACCTTCCCTGGGATACAGACAGCTTCCCTGGGATCCACACAGCCTCCCTGGGATCCACACAGCCTCCCTGGGATCCACACAGCCTCCCTGGGATCCACACATTTTCCCTGGGATCCACACAGCTTCCCTGAGATCCACACAGCTTCCCTGGGATCCACACAGCTTCCCTGGGATCCACTCACCTTCCCTGGGATCCACACAGCTTCCCTGGGATCCACTCAGCTTCCCTGGGATCCACACAGCTTCCCTGGGATACACACAGCTTCCCTGGGATCCACACACCTTCCCTGCACCCACTCAGCTTCCCTGGGATTCACACTGTCCCCTGGAGTCCCCATCCCTGGAGGTGTGTAAGAGGTGGCGCTCAGTGATGTGATTTAGGGGTTACAGTGGTGGTGCCACATTGATTTGATGATCTTAAAGGTCTCTTCCAAGTGTGATGATTCTATGAGGGTGTGAAATAATAACCTAAAATGCTTGATCTGAGGTGCACAGGGCTCATACCTCCAAGGACGGACGCACCCAGGACTGCACTGTTGACACTTGGTGAGTTTGGAAGTAACTCCCAGCCCTCTAGAACAAGTGAGGTTGTGGCTCCTGACCCTTCTAGATCAAGGCTGCTCTCTGGACTGCTGTTCCCATGACCTCCTTCAGCAGACTCTGCTTCCGCAAAGGCCCCAAAGTCACTGAGCTCCGAGCTTGCGATGGGATAAATTCCAGCCAGGACAGCTTTCCTGAGGATTGAGGAAAATACAAGTGACAACGTCAAATTTGTTTTCAGTTATTAAGCACAGCATCATCAGAACTAATAATCAAACATTTAGTAATTTTACCTGGATCTACAGATTTGAATCTGGGCCACTTTTTTGTCACAATTAAATATTAACTTACTTGTGGGTTTTTCAAACAAGATCTCAAAATTTCTGACTTTTTCTTCCCAGGTGGCAATAGAAGGTTTCAGTGGAACTCTGTAAATGACAAAATCTCTCATGATGAAGCCTATAAGAAACACCATAAAAGCCTTGAATGCACTCCTAGGTTCTAACACTGATAAACACAGTACACAAAGGATACAAACCACTAATTAAAAGAACTCCCAGGGGTATATGCATGTGCAACGTGGTTTGTGAGGCAAAACCTTTCATCCTGGATTGCAGAAAAGCTGAAGTCGAAGTGTCAGCTTTACCACTGCTCTGGCACATGACATTGAGCAAGTTCATCTCAACGCTTGCTTTCTCCATCATCATCAGTGGGATGATCACATTGACCTTCACAAGGTCTGCTGAGATCTGCTGATGA
>NW_020955554.1:1269962-1314838 GCF_003031625.1 Empidonax traillii
TGGTTTGTGAGGCAAAACCTTTCATCCTGGATTGCAGAAAAGCTGAAGTCGAAGTGTCAGCTTTACCACTGCTCTGGCACATGACATTGAGCAAGTTCATCTCAACGCTTGCTTTCTCCATCATCATCAGTGGGATGATCACATTGACCTTCACAAGGTCTGCTGAGATCTGCTGATGAAAATTACTGGGTGAGTATATGATCATCATTCTTTGTACTATTGCTTCTGAAATACAATAATAGATTGCAGTTATTACCTTGATACATATAAACCTAAAATGTATTTATGCTCTCAGGCACAGAGTTGTTATTTAAAAGTTATCTGATGAATGAGTAGACAAATTATACAAATCTCCATTACATTGAAACTGGTAAAATGCATGCACATTAATTGCAATGTACTGTTCTTTCTGTCACTGTTTCAGGCTCCAAGTATAGACTCATCACTGTGAACAAAGATTATTTACCTTCTATGCTTGATACCCATTAAAAATCTTCAGATGATAAACCTGCATGTTTTCAGTAGCAGTAATGCCCATGGGAAGAAAAACTGTCCATAAGCTTTAAGCTTAATGGTGGTTTTTAATGATTGTTTTTGTTATTTTTAATACATATGGGAAGTTAGAATAACCTCAGAGTAATTTAAAAAGCCATTTAAGAGGTTTCACAAAAACAGTCTGCTGAAAGGACTTGTGCATATTGGATTTGGTGGCCATTCAGACTCTTCCTTCTATTCTTGTGTCTACTTTTTGTTCTGCCTAAAACAGCTTGGTTATTGTTGTCCCTTTTAGACCCTGTTCTAGGGGATCTGTGTATGGCTCCCATTGTTTGTCAAACTTGAATACTCTCATCCCAAGCAGGCTGGGAGTCTGTGTCCACTTTATCTTAATGAAGAGAGTAGTACTGGCTGTCAGGGCAGAACCTCTCTTGGAGAAAGCTGAAAAACAAGCAGAAGCTTAGTAAAAACCTTGTAGAATTGCCCTGAGTAAATCTCAAAAACTAAAAGAGAAATAGTCCTGACATTTGTTTAAACCTTGTTCTTTATGTGCTGGAATGCATGCTGTTTGGAGTGCAGAAAACACACCTTAGATGGATTAAATATCTTTTCCATGAGAGCTCTCTCAAAAACTGGTTGTAAAGAGGAGACATCTGGGACCCAGAGTATTCTGGAGATGAGTTCTTGCTCCGATCCGATTTCGTATCTATATCAATTGCCTAGATGAGGCAAGATCTTTACTAGTAAAATCTGTAGCTTAGCAGATGAGTGGATAATTCACAGGGCTGATTGGTTACAAAATCATCTGATATACCCAATTAAATCATTCTAATCCAATAAATTGCATTTTCAATATCAGAAAACGTGAGGAAACACATCTGGAAATAATGCAGGGATGGGCAAAAAGTACTTCAGGAGATAATTTGGCTGTTACTATATATAAATATTTCAATGTGACCTCTCAGGATAATACTGTGGTAAACTGGACCAGAGTAATCACCTAATGTATAAAATACAGATATATGGAGGAGACAAGGCAGTGACACTGCCTCTGTCCACACCACAGTGACACTGTAATGCTGAAGCATTTCTGGCACCCACGGTTAGGGAGGGGGGAACCCACAGGAAACGATTAGAAGGAGGAACATTAATGAAGGAGATAGATAACAAGATACAAAATAGGGCCACGGAAAGCTCCAGACATTTAGGTTACCAGAGAGAAGGCGACAGACCCCTGCAAAGGGCGAGAAGGGCAGGTTGGACAAACCCCCGCGGATGGCGTTGCCAGCATCCCCTGGCTGCGCTGCACCTGGCGGGCCCTCTGCCACAGCCCTTCGGACGCCAGCTGGGCCCGAATCCCCCCGCGGCAGCGGGGCAAGACACCGGGGAGTTCCCGAGGGCACAAACCCTTCAATGCGCGGAGCGGGCCCAGCGCTGCCGGGCGCGCAGCCACAGCGCCCCGAGGGCAGGGCAGGGCCGAGCCCCGGCCGCGCCGTGCCGTGAGGACAGGGCCGAGCCCCGCGCCTTGCCTTGCGGTGCCGTGAGGGAACGGCCGAGCCTCAGCCCCCGGTGCCGCGAGGGCAGGGCCGAGCCCCGGGCCCATCCCGGCCCTACTCCCGCCAAGGGGCGGGCCCGCCGGCTCACTGATGGACAGCCCCGCCCGGCTCAGTGACGGACAGCCCTGCCGGCCAATGGCGCGGCGGCAGGGGCGGGACCGCACCAATAGGGCTGCGGTTGCCGGGCGCGGGCGCGGCCGAGCGGCCAATGGGGAATTGGCGGGGCCGGCTGGCGCGCGGGGCGGGCGGGGCTCCCCAGGTGTGAGCGCCGGGCGCTGCGAACGCCCCCTCAGAAACACCGGAGTGGGCTGGGCGCGCCCTCCCCTCACGGCCCGGCCGCGCTGGGCGTTCATCCCTTCTTGCTTCCCGAGCGCTAGTGTGGGGAGGGCGCGCGTTTCTCGGCCGTGCCCTTGGACGTTTTTTAAGGGGAGGGCTGTGCTGCTCTAGAGGTGGCGAGCGGCCAAGCCGCGCTGCGGGAGCGCGGACCCGGCGGGGCCCGATGGCAGCGAGCCCACGTGCTCTGTAGAGAAAGGGGAATCCCCCCGTGTGCTCCAAAACCGGAGCAAAAAAATCCCAGTAGCGAAAGGTAAACGACAGAAAAGGGTTAATGATCGCTTCTACCTCCCCCTCCCTCACCGCCCCCCCCCCCCCCCCCCCCCCCCCCCCCCCCAGCCCCCGTTGGATAAAGTTGGTCTTGGATACCCTTTGTAAATAGGAATGTGGAGGTGGGAGGGGAAATTCAGCCCGGCTGCGACTACTCGGCCGTGTCGGTGGTGAGCGGGCGGGAGGAGCTGGTGCAGCCCGGGCGCTCTGCTCTCCCGGGGACGGGCGGGAGCGGCCCCCGCGCTGGCAGCGGAGCCCGGGGCTGGTGCTGGCCAGCGGCTGCCGCTGCGGAACTGGAGAGCTCGCCTTTCCTCTGCTTTTTGGTTTTTTTATTTCAATTTTTTTAAATTTTTTTTTTTTTTTTTGGTACACCGCCTCCTTGAATCCAGCAGCAGAAGCAGCAGCAGCAGCGAGGAAAATAAGCGGAGGGGCAGAGAGATAAGAGAAGACGGAGGAGATGGTGAGCGGATGGCTGGGTTGGGAAGGATGAATGAGCCTGCCGGGCTGTTCTCGGTGAGAGGCTCTTGCAGGGTGTAGTGGGTTTTGGGGTGATTTTGCATCACGGTTGCGGGCTTAGACTTCTTTGTTTGCTGTAAAGGTTGGTGGTTCAGGTTTAGCAGCGTCCATCAGTTTATTGTGAGGTACGCAACGAGGGGCTGGTGTGCGCGATCGCCTGAATTACATAGGCAAGCCACACACGCAGAGGCAACCCCTAAACAAACCAGCATTGTAATAATCCTGCGATATGATGGGCAGCTCTTGTCCTGGAGGGAAGTCATTGCTCAGGTTATTTGTGGCGTACATAGGAGATGACTCTCTTTGTAGCAAAGACCAGGCAAAACTAACCTATTTTTTTCTAAAGGGTGAAATGCGTTACAGACTTAAAAGCCAAAGTTGGGGTTATTTTTTACTTTTCGCTTTCCCTGCAGTATTGAGGTACACAATTAAAATCTGACGTTTGTGGAAGTTGATCAACTCTTGGAAATACTCGCTCCTAGCATGTGAATAGTAAAGACTGCCTTTTCCCTTTTCTCTCTTTTTTTTTTTCATGTAGGCTCTTGTTTGTGTGTGTGGAAGGGGGAATTCTTGTAATATGCACTTTGCTTGTTAGGATGTACTCTTGTGCCTTAGGTAGGTCACAAATGTGATATAGCTCATTGGGAAAAAAAATAAGCAGGTTTCTTTTATCAAGTGAAGACCTGTTATCGTATTAATAGCTTAAATCCTAGATACAAGTTTGGGGGGAAAAACCCAACCCTGCTGTTTTGTATTAATGGGAATATTTTAGGGTAAGAAACTGTGACTCTAAATGACAGAATATTGACATTAGCTGATTGCATCTTCCTGTGGATGGAATGCTGCAGTCTGTATTAAGTACACTATCCCTTTAAGGTTCCATAAATTTCACCCTATTTTGTTTACAGAATTGTGCAGGACTGCACGGTGCAGTAATAAAATCTGAAATTTTAGTGGGTTTAGAAATGTTGCAAGGCACTGCAAAAGAGGAAAATTGCAGCTTCATATTAGATCTGCTATGGAAAAAAAGATTGTAATAAAGTAATGCAGAGTACTCATGGTGACTAAAGTAGCTGCAAGGGCTGGAGAGTTTAGAGTTTATAGAAAAAATAAGTTGTGAACTATGTTGAGATCTTCATCATGCAAAAGATTTGGATGCGTGGCTGGGAAATCTATTTTAAGCAACATCTCTGTAAATGCCTGTCTGAAATATTTAAATTATATGCTTCATTAGGCAAATGGCTTTATCTTCCCATTTCTTGGCTAAAGGAATGTACTAGGAAGGCAAGGTTTGGAAGAACAATAGTTCGACTGCATAGTTTCACTGCATGGTTTATCCTCCTGTATTGTTCAGAGATGCACAGAATGTATTTTATTTGACATTGGTGATCTTTACAAAGTTGACTTTTTTTTTGTTTTTATGTCATTTATTTATATTTGTATATGATATGTAATTTATATTTGTATATGTTATGTCATTTATATTTGTATATATTATGTCATTTATTTATAGTTGTTGTCACGATAAATAGTTGGATTCCAACTAACATGGTCATAGCTTTGACCTACTGTTTGGTTAAAATAGGTGGAAAATAGTGCCTTCTTTGACCTGCACTTATTAATTCAAAACCTGCAATGGATTTCAGTTTCAGCAAGTCTTTAATACGAGAAGAACCAGTAAGAGCTACAAATAGAGGGAGATTCCCATTATATTAAGATACTGAACTAGAAATGGCAACATTGCTGTCTATTGCTTATGCTTGGAATTCTGTATGAACTGCAGTTTAGAGAAGATATCTTGTCCTGAAGACCATATGTATGCATATTACAGTTATATAAAACTGAGCTTCTGTATTGGATTTGGTGTAATGCAACACGTTACTTCTGCAGTGCTTTTGGTGGATCTTGGGTAGTGTCAGGATTGACAGACTGCAAGGAAAGCCTGTTAGAATTCTTGTGCTACCAGCTTTATGGTTTGTTGCTCTTAATATTTTATTGGGTGAGTATAAATCATTGACACAAACACTGTAAACAAACACTGTGGCAGCTAAGTGTGAGATGACATTTAGTTTATGTCTTTCCAGTTTAACCTGAGTATGGCAGTGTCTTGTGAGGGTATCCTGTAATCACAGTAATCTTCAAAACAGAAAGTTTAGGTCAGATTCTTTACTTTCTTACCTGCTTAGGGGGAAAGGGCCAACTCTAGGGTTACACCAGTGGGAATAAGGAAGGAACTTCAGATGTGTTGCATGAGGCTGCCTTACTCAGACTTAATGTGTGTCACCTGGACATTAGCAGGGAGATTTCTGTTGAGATCAAGATCCTCATTTTTAAAGAACAAGTCTGCTTTCCATAATGCAAGACATTCAGAGTGTACATGTAAGTTGACAAGCAAATGTTCTTCAGGAAAGGGCAGTAGCAATATCATCAGTGTTTAAGCATTAAAATTAGAACAGGGAGGTCTCGAAGCAGTCTCTTAAATTCCAGGTAGGATGTGGTCCACCTGTGTGCTGGAGCAAGGTGGTTACCCACCTGAGCATCTGGAAAAATAGCAGCCAGCTTAGATAATGAAGTGGGGTTTATTTTATTCTGACAGCTCGTGCAAAACAAACCCAAACAACAAAACTGCTGTGCAAGTGTTTTGTTCCTTGTTTCTCCATTCCGCAGGCAATCCAAAACAATCTGTAAGGCTGCCTGTGGTGCTGTCTGCTGAGGTTCTAGAGCTCTGCATCTTCACTAGCTTGGGTCACATTTGATTTGCATAGTATGTAAGACAAATGAATAGTTCCCCAGAAACCCGTTGTTTTTGTGGCTGTTTTTCTGCACCATTCTGAGAACAGACAGCTCAATTCAGTCGTGTCCAAGCTTTTGGAAGCCTGACAGTCAGCAGTCTGGCAGTCCCATTTTCAAGAAGTAGTGTTTGGTGTGTGGTCTGTAAATGGCTAATCATTTAAAAGTAATTGGACAGCATCTATGACTCATTAATTCATACACATGGATCAAACAAAATAATATTTTAGAGTCCTGATGAGACTCATTGATTGCCACTGTGTTTCAGGGTAGTCCCACATTTTGACCCTCCAAAATAAATGCCTTTCTTGGAATATCAGGTAATCATTGGGATAAAAAAAAGGGCAGTATACCCAATAGCGGTAAATATGGTCGCATTTTTAAGTGTTTTAATCTCTTTTATAGAATACTTCAGTTAATGAAGCTCATATCACTCCTCCTTCCTACAAAGAACGTTTATCTTCTTGCAGTAGTTGTCATTCTGTTACCACTGTTGGAACAAATGCTGCTTTCTGAAAACAGTGAATCTTAGCTAAGTAAGACACTATTATACCCCTGAAGTGACTGGCTTTCTTGATGTGGTTTTGGTGGTTTTTTAAAGTGGTTATTTTATCCAATTCTGTAAAAGTTGATGTTGTGTTTATGTCCTTATCTTTGGCTTTGTAGTTGTATGTTTTTTGTCCAATCTAGATAAAACTGGTGGAGATGGTACTGGTTCCAACCAAGTAAGGGCCAGCCAAAGTCGGTTCCAAGAAGCTGGGCACAGTGAAGTCAAGGGATCTGCCTCACCATGTTTTTCAAAATCAGGCCCTCTGAGGAGTTAGCCTAGAAAAAAACTGCTCAGTGGGTACTTGTGTAGTACCTATGTCTGCGTTTTCTCCATTGCACAGGGTTTTGCACAAGGTGTCCAGTGTTTGTTAGCAATAGTACATTGAGGAAAACCTATGAGCCTGAGTATATGCAGTTCTGTCTCCCCAAACCTCTTTGTGAAGGGTATCTTTGTCTGATTCTGCAAGTCGTAATCTCCTGTAATCAGCTGGTACTAATTACCATGAGCTGAGTGATTTTTGGTTGTAGAGTAGATTTATGAAGAGCAGAACTGTGGTATTGAGACCACAGATTGCAGGCTGAGTGGCCCAGGACAGTCATTGTCACCCAGCATTGTGCAGGGGTGACACTGCTGGTCCTGAGGTGCATGAGGAACACGTGGGCAGGGTTGTGCTGCTCTCCAGTTGACACTGAGCTCCATGCAGTGTGGTGCATCTCTTCACATGGCACAGCTTTCTTAGACAATTGGGGAATTTTGTTCCATAAGGTCCTTGACTGGGTTGTCAGAATCTTCAGTGCATGCTTCAGCTGGTGTTATTTATAGTTCTGTTTCTTTCTGCATCTCAGAGCACATGCATTTTGGTTCGGTAGCTGTGAGATACTGTGGGATATACACCGGGGCACCACTAATCTGTCAGCTTCTGATTTGTAGGTCAGGGAGAGACGGAGGTTTTGCTATCTAAGCAGTATCATCTCTTGGCTGCTTCAGTGCTTCCGTGGCATTCTCAAGCTGGCTGAAGGTTGAGAGGACAATGGCAAGGTATCTTTCACAATTTCAGTTTTAGCCCTTATTTTGTTTGCCTGGTTATGGCTGTTTTAAGCCACTGAAAGCTTCAGGTCTAGTGCCTTACCAACAGGCCTCTGTCCTCCAGAACAGTTACTGTTTAGGTCCTTATGGTTTATTTAAGGGTTGTGAAGCCTTTGTTTTCTGAAATGCATCAGTGAAGAGTTATGGCTTAAACATTGCAAGCAAGCGAGGGAGGAAGAAGGGAGTAGATCATTTTGGGGTGACTCCTGACATTGTGTAGCTGTGGTAAGTGAAAAAAATTCATTATTTTCCATGTTTCTTTGAGAATTTAGTAATTTGGGATTTTAGAATTAGGCATCAGTGCTTTCTTTGCACAGTTATCCTTGAAAGTGGGCTTCTCAGGGGACTGACATCACGATGTGCATTCTTAGTTGGAAATCGTTCTGCTTATCTAATGGAATAATTCCTGTAAGAATTCTTAGAGGTGCAGTGGTATTGACTGACTTTGAGGTGCGAGCTGTAGCTTAATTTGGAGTGCTAGCCAGCAAAAAATAGCTTTCCAGGATCTGGGCTTTGTGTCTCACATGTGCTCTTCTCTAAGTTTGGTTATTTTCCCCTCTTAATATAAAAAAAGAAATGATCACGGGGGTTTTTTTGTAGAGAAAAATGGCACCTTAAGTTGTTGCTGGAAGAGTCTTGATTGCCATGAATGTAGATCAGCTTAGTGAAAGTAGAGTTCGTGTTTCCAGTAATTTAATTGCATGTTCTTCATCTGCTCTGGTGGTACCAGTTCTACCCATGGGTTGGAATTCCTCCATAGAACCTTCTCATTACAGTAAGCAGTTCTCTATTTAACTTGAGTTATGTAGTGATAAAATTTTAAGTAACTGCTATTCAGAACAGTGACAGAAACGATGGCACAGACTTTTACTGGATTCTGCTGTGGCTAAGAAACTGCAGTGCAATGTTTGACTAATCAGCAGTGTCCATGGCTACTGGATTCACAGCTTGATGAGAGCTGAATGGATAGAGTCATGTTGGGTAGGCTTTACTTCGCAGGTTTTAAATGGAAAAATAATAATCTTTTTAATAGTGTGCAGAGTTGCAGAGGTTCCCCAGGGGAAAGCCAATTGCAGGATTGCTTAAAATATGGTTTATAAAAGTGTGGTCTGTCTTGGGGAGGGAGAATGAGATGTGACACTGTTTGATACTCCACAAACATTTGGCTTGTGGTTAGTATTCTGCTGTTGTGTGTTACTGTTGTATGCTGCTGTCAAGTTTTGCATTATAAATGAGCTCCATTTAAAAAAATGAAATAATCTAGCATTCCTTCCACAATCCTTAATCTGATGCAAGGAAGCTTCCTCCATGTTCGTCAGTGAAATGTCAATGACCATTCACAAAACAGTACCTGTATCCTGATAGTGGCCCCACGGTACTGCAAACAGTTTCATTGGATGCAGTAGCCATAAACTGAAGAGTTTTCCAGAATGTTTAAGAACACATGCTCTTCTGCCTCAATAAATACCACATTTGCCTTTATTTTACCAGTGTAATGGCGGGTGAAGTTTCAAACGTGAATCCTGACTTAAACTGGCAGCGTTCTGCTGCTCTGCACCACAGGCAGGGTCATGCCATGCTGGTAGAACTTCTCATATTCTTAGACTGGTTCTTTTTTAATTCAGTGTGACAATACAAGCAGTGAGTTATTGATGGCAGCTAAAGTGAGACCATTATGGCTGTAATCAATAACACACCTGCACAGAATAACAACTACTACCGGGGACATATTTTGTATTGATTCAGAAATTTATGCTGTCTGCACTATACCCAGTCTGCTACTTCCATAATTTATGTAATAAAATCTCTGCTTTAGAGAAGCTGTTACTAAGTTAAATACCAAGAAATGATGACATATCAAGATGTAAATTACATATTGAAGATTTTACTACAAGCAGAAATAGCACTTGCTAAATTCCTGTGGGTTCTGATTCAGGACCAAGGCACTTCCTTACTGCAGGCTGGGAGATAGTGGAAGTCAAGCACGGTGCTCCCTCTCCTGAGGCAGTATTTTGGAGGTGGTTTTAACGTGGTGTGATGATGGAATCGTATAATCCACAGGTTCCACACCTTCGTAGGTTGCCACAGTTTTTTACTGATGTTTCATTGTGGTGGGTTCTTGTAGATGGTAAACAGTCTTCAGCTTTTGCAGACTACTTACTGTGCTGATGGTGGGGTTTTGAATCCCACCCTGTGCTCAGCTGTCTGTTCAAGGAAATAACCACCTCATTTCAGTTAGGATGCCACAAACCACTCTCCACTGTTCTGAGGCAGAGAAGCAGTGTGATAATTCTGAATTACAAGAGCTTTAATTTTTAAGGAACTGAAGACCTAATATTAAACAGATCTTTGGTTTGTTATATGCCCTTTCCTCTCCAGGAAGAGCTGATGTAACTTACGTAGTTATATACAGCCCAATAACAAAGTTCTTGTTAGCAGCGCTTTTTAAATCAAAAATGAACATAAATTCAAAATAATATTGATTGTATGAAGGTTAATCTCTTCACAATGCAAAGGCAAGCATTTGCATTTAAATGATCAGGAGATAATACATATAAATTATATTTGTATACACTTGGATTTGAAAGACTTGAGGTCATCCAGTAAACAGAGGAATTTGTGGCCTTTCTCACCCTGCCTGTGAAAACTGCACACAGCTTTGAAGGCATTTAGTGCATTCCCAAACCTGAGTTTCAAAGTACAAAGTTTTCAGTTGTACTGTTGTAAACTCTGTGATTAAGCCCAGTCTGCAGTTGAAATTGTATAATTCAGGGAATATTGAACATCCCCGCTTGCCTCAGGCTGTCTGGTGGACTATATTGCCCACAATTAAACAGATGAATGCACAAATAAGGATAGGCATCCTTCCAAACACTTCTAGCTATATTTAGCAAATTCTTCTCATTTCCCTCTCTGTAGGAGGGTAGTGATGTTGGTAACCTTAGCACTGGCCAGTGAACTGTCTTCAGCCCTGTCCTACAAGATGTTTTACTTTCCCGTGTTATTTTGACCTTGTATTCTCTCCTTTTGTCTTGGATTAACTCTTTGTGTCCTGAATGAGAAATTTTGCTTTGCACTGTCCATCTGAATATAGAAAAGAAGCTCATTCTCTGTGCCACGGAGAAATAGGAAGAACTTGAAAGTTTCACAAGTTAAATGTTCTAAAATTTGTGGAAGATATATCCAAGGCAGGGGAGCAATACAAAGAAATCACCTTTTTATGGGAACCAAAGGTAGAGATCCTGTAATCTGTTACCTCATTTTATGTATCAATATTTCAATAACTGCAGTGACTGCTGTTAAAATTCAGCAGCCTCTCTGTGTAGTATTACCTTTAGAAAACACCCAGGTGGGCTGAGAGCTGCTAGAATGGGCAATAGGCATTTTAACCACGAGTAAGACTATGTCTTGGCTTTTTATTTGTTTTATTTTCTGTGCTACAGGCTCACTACCTGTGCACTAATGGGTAAATACTGCTGCGTTTGGAGGGAGCAGTGTTCAGCCAAACAAATTGGCTCCAGATCCTGGTGGTGAAAGAGCTAAGCAGGTGCCAAATGCAGATGTGTGTGTCGCAGTGATGCAGTTGGGAAGAGGAGGCTGCAAGCCAGGGATCGGGTGTGTGTGGGGTTGTGCTGTGGGGTTCCACCACAACCACAAAGCATCTGAGAGGACCCTCACAGCCCTTGGTTATTGGCCCTTTATCACTTCAGGTAATCTGGGGTGGAGTTTGTCATGATGCCACAAAAGGAAGGGAAAGTCTAATAAGAATTATGGGATGAACAGAACTATTTCGTGGGGAAAGAGGTTGAAGTCTGGGGGAACTCTGCTGGTCTCACACAGGAGCCAGTTTTTAATTTGTAAATAATTTTTACTTTGAAGAATTAAACCAACGTATTTTAGAATTATAAAAGCTTCAAAAAGAGTATACAGGTATTTCTGTTGAAGAACAGAGCTGTTGTTTCAGAATTAGACAAAACTGTGGGGCTGTAATGTGTAGGAAGAGTATTGTACTGATCTTCAGAGAGTTTCTGATTTTGGTTGAATTTGTAAGGATAAGGGGTATAGGGATTTTGGAAGCTTTAGTGTCTGCATAGTAGCTCAATTAAGAAAACTAGAATTTTACATGATGTGTGATTTAAATGAGCTTTCTTCTGTCTGTAATCTATTAAGGATCTGCATGCACCCATGAGACTGCTATACAGAGGATATAATTATTTTGTTTACCACTTTGAGATTGATGTGAAGGGAATCAATACCAGTCACTTTGCTTTTCATTACTGAAGGCATCTGAAATGTTGACCAACCTTATCTTCCTTGTGTCAAAGGGATCACAGAGCCCTTGTAGACACACCATTTGACCTTCTAGGACATTCTTCAAAGAACTGGCAGGCTTAGCATGTCACTTTTTTTCCTCACTTGAAGAAATTAAATCTAATTAGGAGGATCCTACTAATACAATGTAGATACAGATTACAGGTGCACACAGTGTGTGGAGAGTCCAGAATGAAAATAGCTGTAATGAAGAAGCCTGGGGGAGGGGGACGACCCTGAAATAGGCTGACTTAATTATCAGACTTGGACTCTAAAATAAGTGACTTCAGTAGCTGCGCTGGTATAAAACAGCAAGTTGGAAAATTCTACTGGGGAGAAGAAATCTCTCAAGGCATCTTCTCCTGCAGAATGTAAAACCAGAAAGGAATTATGCACAAAAATAACAGTTGTACAGTTTTGGTACCAGAGATTAATGCCTGATATTTGTTTCCCTCTTCTTGACCCAGGTGTAGTCTGACCCGATCCACCTGAATTACTCATGTGTTTTAGGAGGGGAAGCATGACCAGAATTGACTTTTCCTTGGGAAACCTCTGACATTTCACGGGCCCTTAACGTTGTCCTGCTTACAGCAAATGCCACTTGAGACTTCTGTAAGGGAGAACAAAAAATGTGCTTGTGCATTCTTGTCATCTCCTGTGAAATCAAGTGACTGATTTCTGATAGAAATCTCAAGAGCACTGAGTTTATACAGGTTCCTGCCAGGTCCACCTCAGAGTAACTGAGGTTTGCACGTAATGTTTGAGGCAAGGAGTGTTAATAGTGGCTTTTCTGAGAGACTAATTATTTAAGATATCCTTGATACTGTGCCATTGAAAGCAGCTTATTGAGTATGTACAGTAACAAGACAAAGCCCAGCTGATTTCAAGTGCAGTATCCAGGAGTACAAAAAATGTGTTCTTGTTCTGTGTGTCCTTGTGTGACGGGGGAATTTGGAGCAGTGACTGGAAGATGAAGGAATCCAAGTGTCTGCATTATTGGCCCCAGAGGCCATGCTGTGTGATTACTAATGCATGCAGGCACGGTCAATAAATTTCCTGCTCAGACATCTCATTGGCATTTTTGAGTGCGTTGATTTGAGCTGCTTGCACTGATCAGGAGTAGTCAACAGGCAGCACAGCCTCGTGTGCTGGTAGGGCCAAAGTGGAGAAGTCTTATTTCAGTCAGACCCTGAGAAAACATTTACCCTGAGTGGCTGGAGATTGTGGAGGGTTCCATTGCTGGAGAGTTTCAAAGCCTGCCTGGAAAAAAAAAAAGATCCCAAGCAGCTTGTTCAAATTGACCCTGCTTTGAGCAGGGGACTTGGACCAGATTATCTCCAGTGGTACTGCGAGTCTCAGCCATTCAGCTGCATTTGTGAGACTCCAGTTTTTGTTTTTTAACCAACTTTTGTTCATTTAAATGAACATTTAAGGTCAAACTTCTGCCTTTAGTGAAATAAAGAGTTTTAAGTGGTTTGTTTAAATTTAAGCAAATCCACTGTCACTTGTATAAAGTGGCTTCAAAGCATATTGAATTATATTGACTGTCTTCTGCTAATGAGCTTTGCCAGTAGATGCATGTTTCTTCCATTATCTTGTTTCTGGTTTGTACTTTGTGAGTAATATTTGCCATTATTTTCTGCAGTACCATGTTGGTAACAGCAGCAGGAAGCCATGGTTAGCTCAGCTGGAACATTTTGGCCTCTAGAGTTCTTGCATTCAAAGAAATAACTGCCTGCTTATCTTTGTGGCATTCTGATTCTCTTCTTCCTCTCATCCCCTCTTTTGTTCAGTATTTCTTTATTGCTTGGAGTTAAGACAGATGGTAGGAATAGTAAATCCAAGTTGATGATAACAGATACTGTCTGACATTGGCATGCCTGTAACTAGGAAGATGAAAACAATGGGCAGTAAATATTTTGGACAAGCTGAAAGAAGTTGTTATAATAATTCATAATTGTCTTGCCTGTTAGAGTGGATAAACAAAGCGAAAATGATTTCCTTCTGTTGGTGCACATTTTTGGAGAGCCTCAGAATTGCTGTGAGGGGGTATGGAGCTGGATTCCTGCTGCCATGTTTAACGTTCCCCACGAGTTCCGTCCTGTTCCTGTGGTGAGTATGTCCTGGGCAGGGTGGTGGGGCTGGGAGAGCTGTGCTCCCTCTGCAACCGCTCTGCATCGAAGCACCTGGAGGACACGTTTGTGATGGTAAAACAAAGCTGCTTAGCCTTTGTTTCAGATCCTGTCTCTGTGGAAGCAGGTTACCTAATGAGCATGTTTTACTCATCTCACGGGGGCAAAGCCTGAGCTGTTTAATCTGTGGCAGCAAAACGAAACAGTTTTTGAACCAAGTCATCGTTTTCAGCATCAATAGAAGGTCGTGCCCTTGTCAGCTGGCACTGGTTCAGCATAAGGTTCCAGTCAGAATTGGCTGCAGGATGCTGAGAGCTGCTCTTTAAGGGACCTTCACCCTTTACTATGTTTGGAGCTGCTAATGTGGTGGCTCTGCTGAATATTCATGAGGGACTCACTGCTCTAGTCCTCCTGCAGTCCCTCCGAGCAGACTCCTTAGTCCTTGGGAGCTGCTCTGGCACTGAGACCTTTGTCCAAGCCCATGCCAGAGACTTCTTCCATCTCTTCTTCTCTGCTTGCTGTTGCATCTTAAGCCATGATACTTACTTGTTCAAAGTTCCAAATTCAACCCCTCTTGTACAGCTTCTGCAGTTCCAAGGCTGGCTTGGCTCCTGAGAAACCCAGACCTCTGGGGACCTGGAGTTTGGCAGACCAAGCTTTTTGAGCAAGGTTATAAGTGAAGGCTGCAGAGCTTGTTCTCTTGACTTGCTGCTTGACTTACCAAACATATCCAAAATCACATTGCACCCCCCGTGATTTAAAGAATATGGCCTTGCAGAAAGTCAGGGCTGTTTCAGTTCCAAGTGATTGTTCTCATCAAGACTTGCACTGCTCTGATCTTTTCCCAGTGCATGTGTGGTTGCACACTGGAATCTCTTCCCACGAGCGTCTTCAGATGCTGAAAAGGGATTAATTTTTAATCAAGTGAAATTGCCAGAATACCAAACAGACGTTTGGAGTGATGTTGCTCATAAAAGAGAAGGTTAATAACATTCGTAAATTTAAGTTCTAGACAATTTCTTCCTGCACTCTTCCTAGGTCTTACAGGCATGTATAGGTAGCAGAGCATCCAGATTAGTAGTTCAAGTCATTTACATTGAAAACATAAATTAAATCAGCTTGCTGCCAACTTATGTTTTTATGTCATCATTAAGATAGTCACTGATTATTTACTTATTTAAAATAGGCCATATTTTTTCATGTTTTTTAAAGAGTAGAGGCTTTTAAAGTGGCTCGTGGAATTGCCATATTTAATTAAAAATCATTTTAGAAGGGCTGTATAGGATTCCTTGCACTGTTTTAACACTTGATCAGGTTACTGGTGGCATTTTGTAATATGTAGTATTACCCTGCTGGTGTCTGTTTAATATTATTTCTGATTGTTATAACTGTTTGCATTTCTTTTTGGTTAGAGGAAATGGTGTGTTCATTTTATTCTTTGGGAGAGTTTTTAAAAGGGCAAGCACTGGCAAGGCTTTGCTTCTGACCTCTGGATTGAACTGCTCGTCAGGCAAAGTCTGAATTGGTAGTAAAAATGAAACTTTTGAGGAAAATTCTTGCCTGAGGTTGGATTTGTACCGATTCAACACATTTCTTATGATTCTACCCTGTCCCTCAGTGCTGCTTCTGGATCAGCACGACCCTTTTGATGAATTTTACCGTGTGACAAGACTGGATTTCCGTGTACGTGCTCTACTTGCTCGCGTGTCTCATGTTTGTGACGAGGTTTCTCCTTTGTTCTGCAGTACTTAAAAGCGTTTACTTATCAGAGTTGAAGATAAATAAAGCATCCTGTTTACTAATGAGCTAAGTTTTCGTCAAGTGTCATCCTGAAGTCCTTGGAATTGCTGTATTAAGATGTAGTGCTGCCTTACAGCTTGTAAATCATGGGCTGAAACATCAAAAGTGCCGTGGCAGGTGGCTGCTCGCAGGGAGTGTGTATGGGGTTTATATCCATGGTGTTCATAAGGCAGCCAAATGTGGGATGGGTTACAAGATGTGGGGATTTTAAGGTGAGAGTAAAATGTCCCCTCCTCTCTCCTGTCACCCCAGCCCTGCTGGCTCAGTGTTCTGCTCTGGAGGTGTGACTTGCACTGTCCACGTGGAACGGTGTGGATTTCTAGTGTGGGAAGGGAGGCAGGTAAAACAGCTGGAGATGTGTGGTTTGGGGATTTTAAACACGGAAGTTGATTAAAACTTGGCAAAATGTAGCCCAAGACACTGTTTGTGTTCCCTGGGATTTAAAACTTTGTATTACTGTGAACTTGATGTGAAAAATGCTCCTGTTTTCAAGTAAAAATATATTTAAGCAAAGAGAAAATAAGGAGAGACATCTTGGCTATTTTTGCATCTTGTTACTATACAGTTAAACCAAATGATTTTTGAATTTTGTGACCCAGAGATTTCAGTAGAAACTTTTCCATGTACTGGAGTGTTTAAACCAGATAGAAATTTCTAACATGAACTTTGATTTTTTTTTTTTTTTGGGGGGGTGGAAGGAGGAACTCTTTCGATTAAAGTCTTGACTGAGCTGTTTTGAACTAAGGGTAGCAGTGCAGTTTGGCAGGTGCTGACAGAGTTGTCCCGTTCCTCAGGTCAACAGGCCATCAGTCACACTGATGACAACATTACTATTCAGAGTTTGATCTGTCTCTTATGTTTTCCAGGGATATCCATAACTGAATTGTGCTTTATGACCAAGGAAAGGAGCCCAACAACTCGCCTGAAAGGGTGGTAAGAGTTGCCAAAATTTCTTCCATGTATTTGTATTTCTTTCATTACTGCACATGATCATGTCTGTGAAATCTAGAAAGCAAAATTCGTTACTTCTTTAATCAGTCCTGCTATTTACTGTCTTAGTCTCACAGTTGTCATTCTTTAGCCAACAATGAAGTGATGAAAGACTAAATTCATTTTACAGTAATACCCTGCAGTGCCTTTTTTCAAACAGGAGGACTGTTGAACTGAGGATGGCTAAAATGTGCAAGAGTTGGAATTAGTCTGCCTGGAATAGCAAATCACCATATAAAAACTAATGTCTGTGTAATCAAAATGTAGAATAATTAACTGCATATAATGTAACCGATAATAAAGCTCCCCAAACTTTATAAATGGGCCTTTTCAGACAGTTCTGTCCTGCTGCTGCCTGGCTTTTAGACAAGAGGAGAGCTGGCTTCCCCCCTCCTGACTGCCTGTTCTCAGCCCCTCGCTTCTGTGTCCAGCTGTACTGACAGACTTTTCACTTGGGCTTGTTCTCAGAGCTCTTGTAAATGTTCTCTGTGCCTTGTAAATGGAACCCAGTTATAAATTCTGTGATTATTTACCTACTTGTGTGGTGGGATGTGTGGCTTTCTGCAGTGTGACTTCCCTGTTTTAAGGGAAGGGCCCTTGTCAGAACAGTGTAGTCAGCATAATCAAAGAGCAAGCAATTTATTAATTTGTATGACTTGCACTCATTTTGGAAGTCGTTCCTCAGAACTAATCAGACAGAAGTTTTCTTACACAAGGAAAAGTCATTTACATTGGGATAAAGGAACATGATTAAAAAAAGCTGGTCTCTTAAATGACTAAAACCAGAAGACAGCTGTACTTGTTAAATGAATAAAACTGATTGAATAATTCAAACTTTTAAAAGCTTTCATTTCTTTTATTAGTTGCCTTTTAAATTTGTTTCAGGGAAAGTAGATTTTTAGGTGAAAGAACGGAGTACTGTTTACATAGGACAAGCAAAACTGAAAGTTATTGCTTCGGAATATCCTAAGCAATGCAGAAGAGGTGAGAGACTTCTTAGGGAATTCTTCTCTGTAACAGTCATCCTAGAGTGAAATTCATAGTATTTACAGCAAAGGAAAATCATTGGAGGGGTGAAAGGCAATAAAATGACAGTAACTGGGACGTGTTATCTCTTGCCAGACAGCCTCACTACTCTTTCAGAATTAGGAAAAAAAGGTAGCAGGAAATCAAGGGAGATGCTGTTTGGGGATACGTGAGCAACCTGTTGTTATTCTGCAGCTTATTTGTGAAGGAAAAGAATGTTCAGCTTTGAACATGTATTCTGAAGGAACACCAGTAATTGTCCTGTCATTACCAAAGAGCTTTTTTTACAGAGGTCATGTCTAAGCCCTATTCCTTATTTCAGGAGTGAGGTCTTCCCTGACTCCTTCTGAAGGGTGTGTCACCCTTCATCAGGAGTGCCATACATTTGCAGGATGATGGTGCTTTCAATTTACAGCTTGTCAACCCTGAAGAATGCTGCTTGGTTCCTTTGAGCGCAGCTCCCTGGCTGGCACTGCTCACTTACAGAGCAATTTCGGGTTTGTTTTGGTTGGTTATCGGTTTGTGGCTTTTAATGAGGAGACAGAATTGCATTTTTGTGCGTGGTGGAAAATCTGCCAAGCTGGGGCCGTTTGGAACTGCTCCTCCTCCCCCTGAGATCAGCAGCAGCATTTCTGTGGCTTTCAGGGGGAGTAACATTACACTGCCCGAGTGGGAAGACTTTTCCTCCTCTTTCAAAACCACTTACAATGGTCTGCTGCAGTTCGGATTGTGTGAAGACCAAGTAACTGTTGTACTTCTTGGCTGTGGAAAAAAGGTGTTTTCTGAGTAGGAGAAGGCAGTTGTGATTCGTTTCTGTTGTGCCAGCATGTTGTGTGGTCTTTTTTAATACCTGCAGCTCTGAAAGGCATTGCACCACAAAAACTGGTTATCTGGAACTGTTTGGTTGTATCATCCAGTGTGTTTGATTACGCTGGCTGTGGGAGGAGGTCTGAAGAGACTTGTGTGTCTTCCCACGAGGCAGAGCAGAGTTGCTGGATGAATATTTATTGGAGTGGTGGGAGAGATGGCCTAAATTCTGCCACTGCAGCTACTACTGGTCATGTGAGCAGGGACTGGAGATGGGAGAGAAAGCATCAGGCCATCCCCTGAATACTTGGAGCCTTCAAAACTGCATTAGTTCTCAACTCTGAGCAAAAGCTTAATTAAATATTATTAGTGGAATTTTCATGGATGTCGTTTAAGGAAAAGGTTGTTTTTTACAAAGGTGAACATCTAAAAAAGGGAGATACTGCATTTGCTATGCAGTTGTCATATGATTTTGGTTTTTTAAGCCCCCTTAGGAGGATGTTGTTCCAAGGGATTTGGGCAATAAAAGCTTCTAGCCCAGGGTTTCCCAGAAATGATTTGAAAAACATTCAAAATAACTACCTTTTCAGAAATGCACACTGAACAGATATTTCCAGGACTGTGGTTGTGGGATTTAACTGATTTAAATGTACAAAATGCAGTTGACTTGATTGGAAACTTCCTGCAGGCTGCCAGATTTCAGACCTGGGCCATCCAGAAGGGGAGTTTTTTTAGCTGCTCTGAACATCTTTTTTTCCTGGTAGTTAATTTTCTTTCCCTAATTCATTGCTTGTAGATTAATGGCTGCTTATTTTGAGTTTCTACCATATTTTCTGGCATGATCAAGAGCAATGAATTAATCTTAATTGATGGATTACTATAGCTTAATCAAACTCCTGCTTAATGTGCTTGATATTTCTTGTGAGTAAGCTATTTTTTTAAAACCTTGTCTGTAGTTAAGTTGATTAAATTAAGACTTGGGCATGTAAGATTCCTTGTCACATCCAGGAAGCACAAGATATGACCCAAATACTCAAATTACCAGAGGATAGCATTTTGGTTTATAAACATTAGCAGCACAAACAAGTCTGAGCTAAGTAATTTTAGAAAGGAATTTCCCCTCCTGGTAGTGTGTATTATACGTAGATGTTAATTAGGGATTTCTCATTTGTAGCTCCTGGAAATTATTTTTATGCTGTTTATCTGAGGCCAGGTCTATTTATCTTGCATGTGAAGGTTTACTATTGTCTCTGCATGACATGGTTTACAAACTGATCTGACTTTGTGTTGTGTGCCTGAGAATTTACGTCTGCACGATTATCTGCAGTTAATGATCATGCAGGCCTTCCAGAACTGCTGATGAGTCCTAATTTTGGCTTTGTTACCCACACAATTGCACTGCCCGTGGTGGTGCTGACTGGATTCAAACAGGAATGTTGGATCCCTCTGTACAATGCACAGGGATTTAATTTCTCGTGTTTCTGATGGAAGGTTGGGATCCCTTGATTGCTGATTTAGGATGGTTACTTGTTTGAAACCCGGGGCGGGGGGGTTTGCCCTGTTGCTGCTTGTGACCTGGCATGGTTTGCTGATGACCTGCAGCTGAAGTCTGTGTGCTACACCACCATGTGCTGCCCTGCTCTCTGCTCCACAGGGAACGCTTCCTTCATCAACAGAAAGGCACTCCTCTTCCAAACTGGTGTGTTTTTCTGGACCCCAAAGACTGATAATCCGTGTTTGGGATGTGCACGTGGAAATGTGCTGGTGTATCTGTCCGTGGAGCTGGACATCTCTGCACACATTAGCACTGAAAACAAACATGTCACTTCTGATCTTAAGATCTGACTGCCAGTGCTTCTGTCCTGGTTAAACACACGATTGTAATTCCTCTGTCATATCTTTGCTGGCGTATTCCCTGATGCCATCCCGAATTTCCCCATGTGGATCAAACTGGGAGGTTAAAAGTTTTTTGAATTTAATCTATATTTTTCATTGCAAGAGTCATGGTAGGCCCGCTTAGTATTCATTCAGTGTTCTTGGAGACATCTCTGGCAATACTGGAGTAATATTGGCATGGTCTATTAAAACTACAGTGAATAAAACTTTAAGACCCAATCTCTTGATTTACATTTCTTACAGCAACATCTAATAGAATTGACAGGGCATAAATATTAGCCAGATTTTCTCCTTTTATTTAGGTCCATTAAAGGCCTTTCCAAGCAGATAAAGGAAACTTAAATGATGAAAATGATTAAACAATAAATATAAAGCATTAGCTTGGAAATACCTTACAGTTCTTGCTCCTTCGTAAGCCTTCCCTCAGACCCATATCCTCTTCAATTAACACTACATTCCAGAGCAGGTACAGGTGCAACTGAAATGCAGTTTTAGCTGCTGCACCATCCCATGGTGACTTCTTTGCTTTTTTATGTGTTCAGGTCTTGAAAAGTGTATTTTATGAAAGAGGCAATTTTATTTGGCTTTTGCTAATTTCTTGGTTTCTTGTAATTCCAGTATTATTCTTCCATTGCAAACTCTCATGCTTTATGGTAAGCACTTAAAATCCATACATAATGAAGTTGAGAGCATTAGACTCTAACAGAACAGTCATTTTTAGATTTCAGGCTGAGTTTTCCTCCACCTGGAGGGTCATGCCTGAACGAGTGCAGAGCTGTGCTGTCCCACGGGAGCTCTGGCAGGGCTTGTTTCCCTGGAGCAGGGCATTCATTGCAGAAGGGAGACGTGCCCTGAGGTGTTTCAGAGGCTAAAAGCATCCCTTGTTCCTCCTCACCTTCCTGACTGGAATTCCAGTAATTGTTGTGGCTTTAGCATCGCCCACATCAGCCAAAAGGGAGACTTTGTTTCTTGCCTCTGCTCCCTGCGGTTGCCAGCGTGGATCCTGGGCATTTTTGATTGGGGATATGAGGGCATGTTTATCTCATTAAAATGATCATTAGCATATCCTTTTGTTGACGTGATCTTTGTCGTGTTCCTTGTTCTAATTAAATTGTAGCCTGTTGTATGGTAATTCTTCTGCTTTCCTGAAGTGTTTCTTCTCCTCAAGGTAGCTGGAGAGAAGGGGAGCTGGCAGCTGACAGAAGATGGATTTGGTAATGCTGTAATGGATCGCAGCACTTGTGTTTTCAGTGTTCCTCCTCTTGGCTTTAGACACTTGGAAAACAGTTCCTGGTGGGTTTTTTTTTCCAGGTTTTACTGTATCCACGTATAGGATGTTGTTTGGGCACAAAGATGTAACGCTTCATTGGGTGACAAAGAAAATTTTCAGCGTTCTTGGAGGAAGTTTGTGTTTGTTTGATGGTTGCACGTCACTCCCTGGGTATTTATAGATACAGGGGCAGCAGTAAGGGTAGATGCTTTCCAGCATGTGTTAGTGCAAGAGTATATCTTTCAAGAAGTGTTTTTTTTTATGGAGCTGAGTTTAGAAATATGTTTGAAAACAGCCTTGTCACACATGTCATCAAGGTCAGAAGGGAGAGAAAGCAGAGATTTCAGCGTTCCAGCCCAGGTTTTGTGGAAGGGCTGTAGAAGGGTGGTGGTGTTTGTAACTGGAGAGCTTGTATCTCCGTGCCTGCTGAGCAGTCTCGTGGTAGAGATGCTGCAGTTTCTCCTCTCCATGGAATTTTCAGCTCATGTTGCTGTTTGGGACTCGAATGTTGAACTTGCAGGGAATATACCTGATAAAGCCACTGGTGATTGACTGTGAACCCAAAGTGTTGAAAGCCTGGAGTGCACAGTGTGGCAAAATGCCCCAGTGAGGTTGGGAGTGTGGTGCCTGTACTTGCAGATTGCCTGGTTGTGGGTGTGATGGAGAGCAGAGGGTAACTCTGCCTGTTCACAGGCAGTGGAGGCTGTTGTGGCACAGCTGCAGTGCTTGGAAAGGGCATCACTTTGTCATGCTTTGCTGCACGTGGTGAACACAGCTCATTGCTTCTGCTGCCTTGGAACACCTGGGGACTCACACCTGGAGCTGCACAGCCTTGTCAAAAGCAGACTTTCTGTAGTAACCTCTGTGTGCTAGTGACACTGCAGGATAAATGCTGCTTTGTGTTCTTAACTTAAAAAAACTCCTCTGATTTGTTGGGTTTGTTCCAGACTGAAACCTCTGTAGAAGCATACTACTGCTGTGTAAATCCTTTCTGCCAGCAGGTGGAAATGTGTATACAACTCATCCTTTGACTTATGTCTGTCTTTGGCTGGCTGATGTCTCTCTCTCTGAATCACTGAAGCCGAAGATTTGTGAAAATCCTATTTAAAATTTGCAACACAATGGATCTTGCTGAGCCAAAACTTGCAAGATCTGTTCTAGGGATGTGTAACTGCTCTTGCACCTGTCAGGTGTTCCATCTCTGTGCTGTAGCGTTGTTATGGAACCTTCTTACATAGTCATGTATTAAATAAAAACCAGCAGCTTTTTCAAATGAGTGTCAGCAATACCTTCCCTAGAAATAAAAATTGATAGGAAAGAGGATACTATTTTTAAATTATTAGATGCTGATATTTTCGTGCCCAAAATACTTAATCAGCAGTATCGGTCCTCAGCTGAATCAAAGGAAGATGATACTGGGAGGTTGGTTTGTCATCCCAGAGTGGGGAGTTCGCAGCAGATGAGGAAGGTGAATTCTCAAATCTGAGAGCTTGCAAATAGACATATTGTGTTGGGCAGCTTACAGGCTGATCATTGCCTGTGCTCTATGGAGTGCATCATTTTTCAGGGTTGGAAGGAAGGAGTTCCAGGCCAGCTTAGAGACTGTGGAAGAAGCGTCTTCACTCACAGTGGAATTTGTCAGGCAGACAAGGATGTGCCATGGAGTTGTTTGCACTTGCTGCTGGCTGATGGACTGCCTTGCAGCGTGGTTGGAATATGAGAGCTCTTGCCTTCCTCTTTGCCTGTGTAACACCCCAGAGGAGAGGGCATTGCTGCATCACCCCGTGCTTTTGGGGTGTTACACTGAGAGCTGATCACACGCTGATTAACTGTGAGAGCAGGCAGTTCACAGCGTAACACTGCTCTTTTATTTATTTATTTTCCCATCTTCTTTCATGCTTGGTAAATATTACAGCTATTTCTTTTTCCTGAAAGGAACACAGAATTATTTCTCCATACGGTTCTGATGCAGAGATAAAGAGCTTCTTTGCCAGTATACCACAATTACATAGGAAAAGGTTATCTGGCCTTTCTGAGAACTCATTTAAAAAGAAAGGAATAAGAATATTTTCTCCATTTCTTCTGAATAATAGCATGCAGAGATTACATTTTGCATCTTGGTCCAAAATCCAATCAGTCCTTTTTAGTTCTGCATGTAATGTAATTCCTTGGCATTTGGAGGAGACAGCACTGAAAAGCAGTGCATATGGGTTGGGGTTTTTTTTCTATAAGCAAGTTATTTTGATGTGATGAATAGAAGCCCATCCTCTGTCAGAAAGAGTTGATCAAATGTGAATTAAATAGCCAGACTGTATTAAAAATCTGTGACTAAAATTGTAAATGTTAATATGATTCATCCAAAAATGTAGGTATGAAATACGGTTTAAAAATGATCTTGGTCCGCTGAAGTCAGGTTAATTGGAAGAAGTGCAGTGCAGGAGAGAGTGGCATTCTGCTTTGTCGTGTGGTGACCACAGGGTATTTCAGAATAGCTTGAGTTTGTTAAAAGGCAAATTTTGCTGGAAGGGATAAATGCAGGATTGTGTTTTGTCGATTTATAATAGGAGTGGAATGTCATTAGCACTACTATTCATTTGTGTTGTGGGAGGAAGAGTAAAATAGATTCTCATTGACTTGAAATGTCACTGTCAATTCTAGCTGCTGGAATTCTCTGCAGTTTGTTGGCTGAATATATGAAAGAAAATAGGACTGTGGGTCAGCCCTGTTCTCTCTAATTAAGATCTTTGGGGTTTTGTGTGGGCTCCTATGTTTGTGGGGTTTTTGTTGTTGTAGTTGTATAACATAGTGCTTTTGTCTTCTCTCCAGCACCCACGCACTCTTTGCTTTCTGATGGTGCTTCATGCTCATTTCTGTACTGCAGGCTGTCCTCTCGACTGCAGCAGCATCATTTGTTGTGCCTGCACTTCATACCTTCCTGTCCCTGATCTCCTGCAAAGTCCTTGACGTTTCTTTACTTGCTCTGTCCAAGCTAATGTTTACACCATTGTCTTGTCCAACTGCTGACAGTCCTTTCTCCAGCGTTTCTCAAACTTGTGTTTATTCTCTGCTTCAAAGAGCTGAACAGCAAATCTGTGTGTCCCTATTTTCACATTCACTCCTCTTCTGTTCCATCTTTCCAAGCTTTGTTCCTTGTCACAGATTGCAGTTTACTCTGTATAGGGCAGCCTTTGAGATCAGTCTGTGCACTGGCAGGAAGATACATGGGATTAGTTTTCACTTGGGCTTAAAGAGAGGAATTCCCGTCCCTGCCAGTTTCAAACACACGGAATTGCAAGCTGGCTGCTGGATCCTCAACTTCTTGGAATGATGCTTATCTTTTTTTTGTTTGGGTAGAAAATCTTAGTAGAGGTTACTGCAGAACACTGTCCTCCCTGCTCAGAGTGACAGATGATACTGGGGTTGGAATTTCCTGCTGGTGCTTATGAACAGCCTTGGGGTTATGGCTGTGGTTCCCTCCTTGATTCAGAGAGAACAGCTTCATGTCCTCGTAGGAGCAGTTGGTAATGGCAGTGTTTCAGACAGGGGAGGTTATTTCTCTAATTCCGAACCAGCATGTGTGTAGATACAAACAATTAAAAATACAAGTATTGTTAATCCCCTCCAGCTGTTTTATAGTAGGTAAAGTCTAGCACTCCCTATTCTAAATAGGGCTTTAGTTGAACTGCTGCCTCTCAAAATATTTCCCCTTATCTCTGAAGTCATAATTATGGCATTCATTGTATTTGAATATAATTGCTGCACTTTGCATTCTGTTCGAGTCTTGGGACTTCAGGAAGGAATTAATTTCAGCTATTGCTCTCTTACCTACTGAAATCAGCATTTTGGAGCCCATCTCCTTCAGTTTTTATCAGTTACAGTGCAATGTTTCTAATGATGCTGTCTCATATATGTAGAGTATTACTCTAAAACAGAAAGAGACATTTACAAAATAACGAGCAAACACCATATAGGTGGTTGTGAGGCTTCTCCTCCTCAGGTGAAGAGATTTCTGGGTACTGCAACAGCTGCACGTTAATCCTGTTGTAGAGACAGATTCTGCAAAATTATCCCACCTCTTTAAAAAGTTAAATGGAATGATCTGAAAAAATGAGAAGAACAGCATCTCTATATAAGACCTAATTGATACTTGTCAAGTGTTTGAGATGCTCAAGAAGGTTATTGCTGGGGGGTTACAAATACTTATTCGAGTGGATGTAATATCAGTGAGTAAAATAGACCAGTAATAAACCCAGGCTTCTCTAACATGTCCTAAAAGAGTTAGAACACCCAAAAAAGGAACTGAAATGTTTAGAGACTTGTGCTCCTGGTAGATGAAATCTTTGTGAAGCATTTTGCAAAGCCTGGTAAGTGCAGTGAACTGGCAGATGCATCAGCACGTTCACTGTGTCCTGCCAATCCCCTGGAATTAGGGCAGAGCTGTTCCTCTGATGGGTAAAACTGGCCTGGTTTCCACCAAATGACAACAGTGGGAACTCCCACGGAGCATGAGGGTGCTTGGCCTTGCTGTCCCTGCCACTTCCCTCTTCTCCTTATCTCTGTCAAAGAAGGAAAACTGAGTTTTGGGAGAACTTGGTCAGAATAACTCTCTCTCTTGCTGCTTGCCCAGTGCTGAGGATGCTCCTGGGATGCTGGAGAGCTCTCTCAGGTGCTGTGGAGGGATGTTGTGGCTGCACACACGGAGAGGAAGGTGCCAGTCAGAGGCAGGGCAGCAGAGGATGGGGCTGGGACACGGCTGGAGCATCCCCAGCTCTCCCCAGGGTGGCCACAGGCTCAGCACGTGCTGAGCACAGACCCTCCTGAGGCTCCTTTCTCATTTTCTCCTCTTTTTCAGTCTTTTTAGTGGGATGCCATGAAGTTTCTTAGCCTTTGGGAATTACATCCATCTCCAGCCTTGCTGCTGGGCAGCTGTAGCAGCAGCAGAGTTCAATTTAGCAGTATTTCTTCAAGAGCTTGGCTCCTTGACTGATTTGTAGAGGACAAATGAAAAGAGCACTTGCAAATGGGTTTGTGTGCTGTTAGAGCCTAAACAGCTTTCCCCCTTGGCTGTGTGTCAGATCACACCTCAAGGGGATGGGTGGGCTATGAACTTTAAATTTAAATATTTAAGTGCAGGGTCAGCTGTTCACATCAGTGGGTGTCTTAACAAACTGGTCTGAGTGCTCAGCAATAATAATTTTCTTTAATATTTTCAGGTATTATTGAAAGTGGTAATTGAGTAGCAAGTGGTTTGAGTTCTTGGATTTCCCTGCAATTTATGCTTATATGATAATTTTGCTATAGAACCTCAGTTTTGGGTTAATTTTATAAAGTATAGTGCCAGGTTGTTGTGCTGTGGGGAAAACTGGTATGCAGTATATCAATACCTGCACAAAGAACTGTTAAGCCAGGAGAGGAAGAGGTGGTTGGAATGATCTCTTCAAGGGGAGACATCAGCATAGAACTTGTTTCTCGCCGTGGGCTCTGTTTCCACCACTGTTCAGCTATTTTAGGGTATTCCATCTTCATTTTTTTTTAATATCTCACATATGAAAAGGATGTATTGACCACTGTTAAAGTAGTAAGCTTGTCAAAGAGAAAAGATAATTACAAACCAACATTAACATTCTCTGAGGGTGGATAATTGTGAGAAATTGGGAGGAACAGCAGAATAGAAAACTTAAGGAATTACGTGCCAGTATCTCTGACCTCCCATTTGAGCATCAAGCTTGCCTTGTGTAATAAAAGCTATTTATAAATTGCTGCTCTGCTAGACGTGTACAGAATTTTACGATGCACAAAACGGGAAGCAGAGCCAGGGAAGGGGCTTAGCAGAGTGATGAATGGATGACAGGGTGCAAGACTGCAACTGGGTTTTATTCATGGATTGGGAGGTCAAGAAGAACGGCTGGGAAGGGCTGGCAGTTAAAGGAGAAGGATACAGAACCCAAGAGATAAAGAATCCACTAATCTGAGGATTATCAAGCCACGTTGTCACACTTTGTTTTGACAGTTACAACCCCAGGTAGTAGCTTTTTATTTTCACTTTGCTGCATTTTCATGAGTTATTTTTATTCTCTCTCCCATTCCGATTGCAGTTGTCACCATCTATTTCCTATGTCACATCCCTAGTGCTCCTAAATCTCAGTAATTTATTCTCCTGCATTTTAAGCAACAGGTAAGAAGAGGGTGTTTTTTCCCCCCTTTTGTTTTGACAGAGCCACCCACTCCCACCCAATTATAGTGTGGAAAGTAGGTGATCAGGCAATCCAAAATCACAGTCTTGATTGGGGGCCTGGCTAGAAGTTCATTAATCTGTTCAGTTTGGGCTGAACTTGTCAGGGCTCAAAAGATTGTTAGAGGCTGATAAATCATTAAAATGCCATTTAATTCTGCTGGTCATGCAGGTATTCCTGAGCAGAATGCAGTTAGTGCTACTTAATTCCAAACAGGCAAGTCAGGTTAAGGTCACTGGTTTGCAATCATTCTTTCTGGTTCTGACATAGGATATGTTCAACTTGCAGGTGCATTTTGTATCCACAAATACCACAGGGTAAAACAAATCAAGGCAAGGCTAGAATAGAGCTGGTTTGGACCAATTGACAAAATCTGATTTCCACTTTTTTTATTCCTTTCATAGATTTATTGTAAGGTCTTCACGTATTTAATTTCAAATTGGCAGAGAGGTTATTTATAGATATGTGGTTGCACTTCAAAATGCTCGTTATTCTCTTGTGTTCTCTGGGTCTTGCATCTGTAAGGATTTCTGCCAAAAAACATGGGAAAGGAAATTAAATAGGCACTTAAGATAATCATCACAAAGAGAAGAATTCCCTTACCCGGTAGCAAATGAGAAAATACACCCTGATTAGTTTTACAGTAGCAGTGGCCTTTAAGTTTCCTTTGGCAGCTTGTAGAGTGTTTTCTTAAATAGGCAGGGTAAACTTTAATGTTTGGGGAAAGTGCAGCACATCCCCTGCATGCAGAAATGAGAGGAGATTGCTTTCTGCAAGCCCTGTGTCTGGACACACCCTTGATACTGGAACGTGGCAAATGCTCTAATTTAACTTGAGAAAAGGCAAGCAGTGTATTAAATTAAAAAATGGCTGTGATTGTTTATCAGTAAAATATGTGACTGTGCCTGCAGTGTTGGTTTTGGTGCAGCAGGATTTGTTGGCCAGATGTCATCTGGGTTTTGGTGCAGCAGGATTTGTTGGCCAGATGTCATCTTGGTTTTGGTGCAGCAGGATTTGTTGGCCAGATGTCATCTTGGTTTTGGTGCAGCAGGATTTGTTGGCCAGATGTCATCCTGCTTTTGGCCACCAATGTTGGTGAAGGCTCATTTAGAGTGTGAAGGGAGTGGGTTGGGAGTGGGTTCATTCCTTCCATGAGCTCTTTTCCAGCAGTGTGATGGATCTCAGGGAAGGGCCTGTTGCTGCCCCAGCTTGCAGGATCAGTCTGATGATCCTTGGATTAGAAAGGAATGTGTGGAAGAGTCTGGGATCCACAGCAGTGACTCACCAGGCTGGATGCTGCTGGAGACCACTCAGACCACTTGGAAAAGAATCTTTGCTCTGTAAAATGCTTTTCTCAGCCCTGCCTTTGTCCAGCCATGCAGCAGATACCTCAGTGTGCTGATCTGACCTGCGTGTTGGGCCAAAACAGGACTGGCTTGGTGCATCTGTCCCTATGGCTGAACTGAGGTCCTTTGCCGTACAGGATCTATTTGGAATTTCTTTCTGTAGCAGATGCAATTTGAGGGGGATATTAAAGTTTGTTTGCAGTGATAATACCTTCTGGTTGGGATAACACGAATGTCTGTTCTGCAGATAATTGCAGGCACAGCCTGCATGCTAAGCAGAATGCAAAGGCAGCATGATGGTGCTTTTGTGAATGACCTTAACTTTGAAGTTAAGGAACCGTTAGGTGTATTGTAAAAATAATTTGGAAAGGAAACACAGGCCAGTTTTTTTTCCGTTAATAATAATGTGATACTTCTCTTCTAAACTGTCAGGGATGTTTCTTTTAGGGAAGAATGTTTTTGCTAGATGTTTATTTTATATGGACAAAGGTGTTATATATATATATATGTATGAAAAATTATCATTATTATAGTAAATGAACCAGAATTGGCTTTGCTGTAACTCTAGATGGAATTTTCAAGTTAGGTGTAAGAACTGGCCTTTCAGTTTGCAAATCAAGCAACATGGAGCAGTCAGTATGAAATCTCATGCAATTCTTCACTTCTTACACTGTTCAGATGTCCTTTACCAGGAACAGGACTGAGTTGAGAACAGTCAATAACAGCACTTCTTGGAAATGCTGCAAAGATGTGATAGCTTGTTTGCCCACATCACAGCTGGCTCATGAAGGGGCGTATTTGCAGTGCTGTTCCTGACCTTATTTCCTCCCTGAGAAGCTGATGGTCCCTAAAAGCAGGGAACTGCTGTGGGAAGCTGAGGACACACGGGAAACGAGCTGAGTCTGATACTGGTGTTGGTTTAAACATGACTTGGATTTGTGGACTGCAGTATGATGGGATAAAATGATGCACTGAAGAGACTTCATTCTTTCAGTGTCTGTTCCTCTGTGCTTTCTGTATATGGATTTTTTTGGAATTAGAGGACATGTTGTGCCTGTGATGTGAAGCAAAGTGGGAAGGAGGGTACCTGATGCCTTAGGGAGGGCTCTGGGAGGAAGCAAATGGCACACCTGCCTGACAATAAAAGGCTGATGAACGTGGTGTTGTTTTCCCAAGAAAGCAATGACATGTTTTAATCCTGGGCTCTGTGAAAGATGTGCATTCCATGTGTCACTGCTATACATTGTGCTGCTGTTCTCTGGAACTGACAAATTAGACTTGCTTTGGACCAAAGCCAAATAACAGATGAGCCAATTTCATGGCCTGTGAATTATTGAGGAGAATGTTTGGTACCTAAAGCTTGGTTTTGCTGGCTCCCCTCCCACTTCCCCTAATCCTTTTGGGAATCTTGGTTGTAACTATCTTTCAGAGGCTCAAATATTTCTGAAGGCTGGGTAGCTAAACCAGTGGAATGGGAGGAATTTTTAAATATGCTCTCCTTTCTCCCTGAAGTTTGTCCCTTTCTGGACTGAATTCTCCTTTTTGCTGATTCTGGATGGCAACTGTGCCAGATCCCAAAATACACTTTGATCCTAATGGTCAGCCCTGTCACAAAAATCACTCTGAACTTGGGATCAGAGGGTGTTCAGTAATCTAAAATTTGTTTCTGTGTCTCCTCAGTAAATTTGTTGAAGATCCCATGGCCTGTTTTCTTACTGAAGTCTGTGTTTCTCTTGCGTGGCAGGGTTGGATTCAGGGCAGGGCTGCTCTTTGCTGCTGTAACAGCAGCACGAGCCGGGGGACAGACAGACAAACAAACTTCTCAGCTGATGTTGCTGGAATAGAATGTACCCTGCACAAATTCGGGTCAAGTGTGAGCTTTTATAATAATTTTGGGGTGGATTTTGTTGCATACAACTCAGTGAATTGCATTAGTTTATTGTGAGATGACCTATATACAGGGGTGATTTTAATAGCATGAAAAATGTGCTGCATGGAAATACATTAAATGAGATGAGCTCTATTTATTAAAAAACCCTACACGTTGTATTTACGCTTACTGCCAAAAAAGTTTGTGTAGCAGCTTTAGCTTTCCCCAATAGGAGAAGACTCCTGTGATCTGTTACTGATGTGCTGTAGAAAGTTTAATAATAGTACAGTTTTATTACTGCATAAATCTCTGTCACAGCAACATGAATCTCATATGACAAACTTGAGGCAAAATCATATTAATTGTGTCCTCCTGTTGAGTTCAGCTGAGTCATGTACAGATGCTTTGACAAAATTAAATATGAAGAAACGCACTGAGACTGCTTGTCAGCTGTGTCTCTGTAGACAAAGCAAAATAACTTAAAATAGGGGGTAACTGTTAATGCTGCCTGGATGAAAGATGGTGACTGTGCCTCTTCCATGATTACAAAGTCCTCAGCCACACTGCTCGTGTAGAAATAAAAGAATCTGCTGTCGTATAACCATAGCAGTTGGGATTAATGTGCTGTAGCAGGGATTCCTGGCAAGATGAGCTGGAAGATGGGGAAATCCACCATTTGTTGTGGTAGCATGAACTCCTGAGGGCAAATCTTGCAGTGCTGGGTGTGGTGAGTGCCTGGGCAATGCCACCCCCCTCCCCTGGTGCTGCAGGTGGAGCTGGGGATGAGAGGAGTGCGTTGTGGCTGCAGTTCCTGCCTGGGCTGCACCACAATGACCTTGCTGGGTTTTTTTTTTATTCTCTACACTGCCCCCACCTAAACACCATGATGGTGTTTGGGTGGGGGCAGTGCAGAGAATAAAAAAAACAACTGGAGGGATTATAAAGAAAGCAAGGGAGGTGATTTGAGATCCTTCACGTGGAAGGAGAGGCTCAGAGATGCCTTTTTCTCCTCACTGTGTGCATGGATACTGTTCTTAATCCTGCTAGCATCTCTCTCTCTGTTCCCATGGCCTTCCCTACACAGGCAGGGATTGGCATGGAAGTGAGAAGTTTTACTCCCAGAGTTAAAGCTTTGCTTAGCTTCTGCTCAGCCTGGTTGTTTTGTTTTTATTATAATGATTTAGATGCTGAGGATAACTCACAGGATCTGATAGGGACTAAGAGCTGATGGGAGAGTTATTTTTAACCATGCTCCTAAAAGTTATGGTAAATTATTAATTAATTCAGTATCTAATTTGGCAAAACCTGATAATACTTATCTTCACTGTTCATAATCTCTGTAGTGTGCTCTTGAAGGAGTTTCTTTAGAAGTGAAGCAGAAGTAGCAGTTTATAAAGGCAAACTGCATTCTCTGGACACTGTTAGGGTGGAGGTAATCAATGTGAGCATTACGAATAACAGCCCAAAACAAGTGGGGAACACTTTTTAATTGTAACTGAGAAGTTGTTATTGCTCATCAGAAGTAGCCTTTTTGTTTCCATATGCTGTACTGGGAAAAAGGATCTGTGTTAATTGCAAGTTCTTTGTAACTTAATTGTGTTTGATAGACATGTAATGTCCTGCAGAGGCTGGATCTCCTGACGTGGGTGGATGTGCTGTGGACAGTGGGAGCACAGGAGGGGAGCTCAGGACAGCTCCCTTCACCACGGGGAGCTGCTGCCTTGGCTTAGCCCTGATCCACGGGCACACACAGCTCTGCTCCTCTCCATTTTGGGAACCTGGCCTTCATTTCACAGCTTTTGTTACAGGCCTGAAATTAAATATGTCATGTCAAAATGAAATTTTGAGAGGGTTCGAGCAAGAGAAGGAGCTATTTCAAATTCAGTTCGATCTGCCGAACCGAGGAATCAATTATTCACACCGCCTGAGTTAGGACAGAAAATGAAATCGTTTATTATCTCCAGTTAACTTTCCTCTCTGTATTTTTAAGCAGGGTATTTGAGCTTAGACATGGGGAGGTTGGGGGGGGGGGTGTTGCTGTTGGTTTTCTCGGTTTGTGTGTTGTGTGGTGGTGGTTTGGGTGGGTTTTTTGTCTGGTGGTTGTTGACAGTGGGATCTTTGGGGACTGGCGTGTATGGAGCATGAGCTGGCTGGGATGGCTCACTGCTGTTGACTGGCTGGGGAGAAGGACACCTGAATTCTCAAGGCAACTTCCTGAGTGTCTGTCCCAGCGTGGTGTGAGATCTGATGAGGGTGGTCCAGGATGGAGTGGCTGCAGAGCCAGCAGGAGTGAGCAGAACAGAAGTACAAATGTGCCTTCACTTATTGATAATCTGTTTCACTATAAGAAAATAGGTCAGTGAATAGCAAGAAGCATAAAAACATTAAGCTATACATATTTCAACAAATAAGGCTTTTTTTCAGATCTAACCAAGGCTCTGGATGAAATGCTGTGAAGTTTTTGAATTTTTTTTTAGCTCCTTTTATGCTGTCTCTGAAAATACGCATCATGAATGGGTGGCAGGGTATTGTGCTTGCTTTGTCTTGCATCGGGCAGTCCATACCCTAAAGGAATATTTGGCATAGGGGAATAGTGCAGCAATTAATTGGAGACAATATACAACCTTAATAGGTTCCTTTTAGGATGTCAGTGGATGCAGAGATGCTTTAGCAAATCTTTGCAGTCCGAAAGAGTGAGAATTGACTGTCTGTCTTCCTGGAAGAGCCATCTACATAGAGATGGAATCATCTTTATTGTCTTCGCTCGGTCCCCCAGGCCAGCGTGTGTCTCAGGCTCTTGCTGGGATTTAGTGCTGTGGCTTCAAGCTCTTTCTGTGAGGGTGGGAGGGAGCAGCTATTCATAGCTGGGCACAATTGCAGGCAGAACTGGCCTGTGGATTAGGATCCTTTCGGGAGGCAGTGACTGCAGCTTTTCAGCTCAGTTCTCTCTTTCTAATGAACCTTCATTTCCCTGGTGTCATTCCATCAGCAGTCCCTTTTCTTCCTGAATTTTTGTGTTCCATTTTCACTCTTCTGTAATATTCTTCTTCCTATCCATTTCAGTCCAGCTGCCTCATAAGTTTCCATGTCCCTCACGTGGACTGATGTCTCTCTCGTGTCCCCATGCTCAGTCCCACAACATTATTCCATGTTTTCCAGTCTAGGTCTTGTGCTCTTACATGTGCCTTGCCTTCCTGGGCAGAGGACATGGGGGGTTTGCTGTTCAGTGTTTTATTTTTCAGAGATGGGAGGCTTCAGGTGACGGGAATCCATTGTTTCTTGAATTTTCCACCATGCAGATGCTCTCTGGGAGATGATGCATTTGTGGTACCGTCCATCAGCCACTTCTAAGGGGTGGGGAAGAAAGAGTGTTCTGCATATCCATGAAGCTTCCATACTATGCTGAGTGGGGCAGGGAACTTCATTTTATGTTTAGGCAGTGATTCACAGTTGTAAATGCTGTTGTGTAAAGCTCTGACTTAATGTTCCCATCTATGAAAATACCATACGTTACAGATGCAACTGTGAGATGGAGCCAAAGAAGAGAATTGGCTTCTGTTTATTTTATTTTTAGGATTGACTTACTTCCACTAAAGATCTCACATACTCATTAAACTGAGTAGGTGTTCTGAAACAACTTCAAACCTATTTACAGAACTTAAAAGAGATTGTTTATGGAATTTCACAGCTTTAATGGAAAGAGTCCATAAATGTGGTCTTATTCTTTCTTAAATTCTAAATAGTTTTTCTATGAGAGATGTGTTGTTTTCTTTCCTTTTACTTTTCTCTTACTCCTTATTTTTTCACTGGTCGTTGGAATGTGCTAACATTCCTGGCATTGAAGAGATCTAAAAATTGAATCTAAACCATTGGAAATGGTCTTCTGTCTTCCTTGTGCTTTATCTATTTACATGCAAAAAGCCTGGGTTATTGACACTGTATCATATTTATTGTAGGTTCCTGGATCTTGTTGCCATAGTTACATCTGGTAGTCAGGAAGAGTTTTACTGGGTTCAAAGTTATGCTAATTGACAGTTTCTTAGGCAGAATAATCCTCAAATTTCAGGCTATAATCATTCTTTCCTGCTCTAAAACTTGAGGAAACTCTTCAGTTTTCAATCACAACAATATCCCCCTCCAACCCAATTCAATACCAAGACTGTGTGTAGTTAATTTTTCTCAGAGAATGTTTTTGTTCTTGAATGCTTTTTTGCTCTTTGATTGATCAATCCTCCTCTTGCTTTTCTGCTCTTCCCCCACCTCAGAAAACAATGGCCCTTTTCTGATGCTCGTATAGATTTTCTGGAGAAGTGACAGTAATACAATGTCTGTCTTGGGTTTTGAGGTTTTGGTTTTTGTGGGTAATGCAGCCTATTGTCCAAAGGAAGATAAGCAGGGTTAATCACATGGAAAAGCAAAATATTATTACTGATGCACCATTAATCTTTCATGTGTCCTTAAAATAAACTGACTTACTCTTACAAAAGAAACAAACAAAACAAAACCTCTGTTGTTTTGGTCCTGGGCTTTCTCATGTTGTTCTCAGGAGAAGAGAAGGCAGAGTGGTGTAACTGAGCAGACATTGCACTGAGGATTGATTCTGAACACCCCTTGGTACGTGTAAATGGTACCTAACAGGAAAGCTGCATCTCCAGGACTGTCACAAATGCAGGAGGTGCGATGAGCTACAGAACCTGGTGATTTAAATTGTTTGAAGATGCAACCAAGCTGCGTCTGCTCTGAGATTCCAGCTTACTTCAGTGTAAACTGATTTGTAGCATGGGAGGCTTTTATCTATTTTCAAGCAAGGACCATGGGAGGCTTTTATCTATTTTCAAGCAAGGACCAGCTATGTGTCCTCCAGGTTTCGCCACTTTTATATGGGTCGCTAAAATCCTCTCACAGGAAAGTCTTTCTTGGCACAGACATTATTTTATAATGCTGGTGTGCAGCAGTGCTCACCCTGCAGTGAAGCAGGGAGAAAAGGAACAGCTGCCTGCCCAGCTTCCCTGAAATGTCCACTTAATGCTGTGTCTTCAAGGTGTTCTGGGCTGGGTCTTTCGGATGACATCCAGTGGTCACCCAATTAACATGCAGACCTTTGATAACCAGAGTTATCAGCAGAACTTGTAGAACCAGTTGAAGCCTCGTTTGTGTCTCAGTGGAGAGGCAGTGCAGGAGGAATTGCTGTTGCATTGAGCACCGCTGATTCCTGGCCCGTGTCACTCTGTCCTGGCAGCCCTGGAGCAGGCACTGCAGGGACCTGACTGCCCCAGACACAGATGTTTGTTTGGGGTTTTCATTCAGAGCTCAGACACAGATGTTTGGGCTTTTCATTCAGAGCTCAGTGCTGCCTCAGTGTAACCTGCTGAAAGCACACACTTGGTCTGGTTGGTTAAAAATGACCCCTGAGAGATGAACTCCTCAGTGGATTTGCTGCAGCACTGCACACTTTATTTCTGCTGGGGGAATCTTTAATGAGGCCTTTTTTAAACAGGAGGAGGATATGAACAGGGCTGGTAGTGATGGCTAAACAGCTCCTTTAATACTGCTTTAAAGGTTTTGTGGATTTAAGTTTACAGATACTGGCAAGGCCTGTCTGTGGAAGGGGTATATGATCAGAATGTTTTTATTACAATTTTCTGTTGGAACTTGATACAACAACAGTGGTGTTGAGCTTGGCAGGGTTCAAAGGGTGGCTTGCATATTCTGAGTTTGAATTCAAAATATAGTCTCTGTGTTCTGTCCTAAAGCTATAGTTCCTTTTTACTATTGTTTGGCAGCAATTGTATGCCTGTCTCCCCTTATCACAAGCTCTGAAAGGCTGCTGTTCAAAAGTGGATTCATATACTGAAGTTTAGTACCTTGTGTTATCAGTTTAAATTTGTAAGTTGGTTTTTTTTATATTAATATGATATATGTATAGTATTTCTTTGCCTTAGGTGGTTTAAATCTGCTTTCTGTTAGCATTTTTTTGGAAGGCCACTCTTTTCTGCTCTTTCAGTGCCCTGTGCTGTCCATTTGTTTCAAAGAGCTTGTGATTTACACTCATGGAAGAAACAAATTTAGCTACAGGATGGTGTTAAAATCATCTTGCACTGTATGTACCAATCCTACTCTTAACTTGGCTTATAATACCACCTTTAGAGAGAAGAGGACAATTAACAGAATCCTTGCATCCTGAAATTTAGGCATTTATTTGAAGAAGTACGATTTATATTTAGCCACTGATGTATTCAGAGAAATACGCCTCCTATAATCAGTGCAAATTTAAGATTAACATCCAATCACTTAATTATTTTGCTTGTTGTATTTGCTACCAACTAAAACCTGTAATCAGTTTTCTATTACATGCATTCTAAATTTCCCAGGTTTAGTTTAATCTTTGCCTTTTTTCCCCATCTGTGCTCTAGGGCTTGGTTTTCTATGCAGATTTGCATGAAAATGAACTCTGAGGGCCCAGAGAAAGGACTCTGCTAAGAATGTCATGTTCCTGAATGCCTGCTTCTTAGGTCTTTTACTCTTGTCATATTAAAATTGCAGAGAAATTAGCTTACTGTATTAATTACGTAACTCAAGTGTGGTTTCTCTTCCTTTTTCGAGCGCTGTATTCTGCACTGACTGTAGTCAGAGAAAACTTGTCTGTTTTTTTAAAAGAGTCTTAAATTACTGATTTTCCAGCACTTTGAAGCTGTCTGCAGATGAGGGGATCTCGGAATGAAATCGTGTTTAAATCATAAGGCCCCTGCCTGTGTGGAAGTTGTGGGGACAGAACTGAAACTTCCCTGAAGTTTGACTGGGTTTGAATTGGGTGTTTTAATTCAAGCACGTGGTTTGTTCCTGAGCTGGGCAGCAGCCAAGCTGTGCTGTATCTGTTCCTCTCCCTCCTCCCAGTGAGCTGGGGGCATTTCCAGCCTGTCCAGTGCCGGGGTTGGATGTGCTGCAGTTCTTGGCTGGGCACGAGGGAAGAGGAGAAGGAGCCAATCTCTGACTGCTCAGGCACGATACCTTGAGCTGTAGAACATCAGTAATGAAGAATTTTTACTGCCTTCAGATAGGTGCTCAGTAGGTTCCTGATGGAACCCTCCAGATCTGATGGCTGCTTTGAAAAGCTGGCTTTAGATATATATATATTTATATATATATATGTATGTGTGTGTGTGTACTGTAGCCAGTAGTGTAACACTGCATAGAGCATAACTGAGTGAACAGATCTGACTCTTCCATCTGGCAAGGCTCAGATTGGTGTCTGGAATTTTGCAGTTGTGTATAAATACTTGAGTCTCTCAACCTGTAATTAGCACATTGCTTTCTCCTCTACCTGCTTCATAATTTTCTTCAAGAATGTGTGTGTGTGTATGTGTTTATTATATTTCACAGGAAAGAAAAGCAAATCAAACATTAATTTCTCCCGTTGAATAAAAAATGTCAACCTGATGATGTTTTAAAAATTTAGCGTCTTCATGCATAACTTACTGTTTAGAATTGCTGTTGATCTGTTCATCTGTTCATAGTCACCTGCCTCAAAAATGGATTGAAGTGCCTGGCTGATCATTTCCTAACCCTGTTGTGGAGGTCACACTGGCTGCTGGTTGAGGGGACCTGCTGCAGTACTGAAGTTACGGCCCAAGTTTCTGTTGCCTGATCTTGATGCACGATGAGCTGATTGTCATTAACGATGGGATTCACGAGATCAGCTCTGTGGTGCCTGGGATGTTACTGAAGCTGCTGCTCTGATTGTGACTTTGTGACGTAATTTAGGACATTATTTCCAAACCTGGTTTTTCCCTCCCTTTAAAATAGCCCCAGGGCATGTTCTTATCCCAGCTGGCACTGAGGATCAGGTCCTGCCCTTCAATTAGAGTTGATATTTTGGAGTGTTAGAGAGTATTAGATGCTGAGCATTAGAGTCTGAAAAGAGAAGTTGAGATGTTAAGTTTTGGAGGTAAACAGCAGGAAAGGATGGGCTTCCTTGTATCTTCATTTATAATGACACCTTTGCCATGCAGAAGTGTACGTATATTAATTTTTCTATACAGTGTGTTTTTAATTGGCTCACAGTGTTTCAGGACATTCATAAGTAATTTTATGGGAAGAATTTTTCTCCAGGTAATCAGGTGTATACATGTGAGCCTGTATATATGAATACCATAAATGAGCTCATCTGCACAGAAGATTTACGAGCTAATTTAAATCAGGCATAGCAACAAATCAGGAGTGAGGAAACAGGTGTATTTTTAAAAATTAAGGGTAATGTAAAATGCAGTATGTATTTTTAAATAAGGATGGCTGTGAGATAATGGTCAGCCAGATTTTTCAAATGTCAGGTGTGCAGTTATGTGGAAAAAATATGCGTAGTACGTAACTAATGTGATTGGGATCCAGGGATTTGTTATGTAAGAGAACTCAGGGATCTGTTATGTAAGAAATGCTTTGGATGTGCTCACAACTGCAGTGGAGGTGACATTTTTGAATAAAGCACATAATTGTACACACGTTGCAGCCACTTTTTTGTGTGTTGGTCTTTCCCAAGCAAAATTACTGACTAGCAAGGAAGCCAAGCAGTGCAAAAGGTTTTATAGAACGTATCTTCACACTTAATTTTTATTGTAATAACAGCTTATTTGGTTACAACTACCCATATATGATTTTATGGCAAATTTAATTTAGATAGTCTCTAATTACATAACTACTTGTGATGTTTAAACTGAAGCAGCAGGTTGTAAGAAGTTGTTCAGAAATCCGCTGGCCGTGGTTTGCCTTCCCAGCAAGTGTGTGATGTGTTTGATTCGATCCTTTGTGTGCTGTGACTGGACCAGCCCTAACCAGGGGTGCCCCTGTCAGCCCCCACGTGCTGTCATTAATGCTGCTGTGTTTGTGGGAGCTGCTCGAGTCCAGTGCTGGCCTTATCTGTTATGCTGAACATGCAAGAGTTTTCATCATGGATTGTTTTCATCTTAATGCCATTTAGGATTCTCAGGAAAGTTTTTGAGCCAGTGAAGATCAGGCTTTGACCTCTTTTGACGCTCCCACCTTGCACAGTGTCCAGCTTGTGAGTGATTTGGTGCAATTGCATCTGTCACAGCTGCTCATTTTCCAAAACAGCTGTAATACAGTGCAGATATGAGCATTTGAGTTTTCTGTGACACTGTAGTTAAAATAAAATAACTCGCATTTGGCTTTTGTATAACTATTTAAGGCAGAAATTTTCCATAATGCTGGAATACAAAAGCATCTTACCTTGGCTAGATGACCTGGATCCTGGTTTACCTGGGCAACTCTTAATTAGGTCTAGCCAGGCATAATTGAGAATTTTCTGTTGGTTCCTTGTCTCTTTCAACCATGGCAGTTTTGGAACTACTTATCCGCTCCCTGAAAGTCAGTGCAAGTTGTGTTAATGAGGGAAATGCAGAGCTGTGATGGTGCCCACTGCAGTTCCCCTCAGGGTATTAATTACTTGCTGCACAGGACTTGCTCTTGCTCGAGGCAAGGTGTGGGAACAAAGCCCTGGGGTGTGGTGGCACCAGCAATTAGGCCCCCCATCCCCTCGAGGTGAGCCCAGCCACGAGAGTCCCTGCACCCTGACAGCACTGTCCTGACAGAGAGTCCCTGCACCCTGACAGCACTGTCCTGACAGAGAGTCCCTGCACCCTGACAGCACTGTCCTGACAGCCATCCTGGAAGGTCTGGGGGGAAGATGTTGGGAGAGCCAGGCAGGAGGGGAACGTCCCTCCTGTGCCCTGCTGGGAGGTGGTTCCTTGGGGAGCTCAGGGACACTGTGCCTCTGTTCCTCACTGTGGAGAATCAAGCAGGTTAATCTCCAGGAGGAGAGTACGGGGTACAGGGGAATAATTTGAGTTTGATATTCTTGCACTTGTGAATGAATCCTCTTTTTCACATGAAGTGTGTCTGACTTCAGGCTGTACTCTGGTTGCAGTTATGGTAGATGGGATTTAGGTACACACTCAGCTATCCCACTGCAGAATCCACTTTGCTGCAGGTTGCCTGGGTGTGTGGGTGGTCAGCCACAGTAGCGGTGCTGCTTTGCTTTCCAACAGTGCTTTAGCATGTTGAATAAACTCAATTTACATTTCAGATCGCGTGAACTGATGGTCATTCTGGACCAGAAATAAAGGTTGTATATAAAAGTAACTTTCTTTACTAGAAATTCAGTATTTAGCCTCTTATTTTTTAATTTTACTTTATTTAAAGAACACTGAGTTTTTCTGATAACAGTGGGACACTGGTTCTCCAGTCTCAGATTACTGCTCTGAAAACAGACATCATTGCTCAGATGCATGGTTTGAGTAGCACTAGTGAAGATCTCTTGTCACTTCTCTCTCTCTCTGGGTACTGTGACAATAAAACCACACACCCAGCAGGTAGTGCAGTCAGGGTGCTCACCTGCCTGAGCAGATGGACACTTATCTTTTTGAAACAGAGAGCTGACTCAGATAGCTGGCTGCCTTTGACTTGGAGCAAGTAGTTGTTAAGGAGCAGGCAGACAGCACAGGCAGGCTGTCACAGGCAGGCTGTCACAGGCACCCGGGGTACCAGTGAGGCGTGGCAAATCCATCTGGCACTCGCAGGTAGGGTTTTTTCTCCTGAACACTCCGAACTGGGGTCTTGGAGAGAGCTGTGCAAGCATGAAATCATTAGAATTCTTCAGCAGTGTGTGTGGGTTGCAGATACAAGAAGTTTACTCTCTGTATATTCATAAGCCAGTCTAAATTTGATTGTATCCTGGGAGAGTCCCCTCGGTTCTTGCTGCAGCTCCATCTTTTCCGGCACACTGATTAATCTGGAGGTAAATTATCTGAGACAGAACCCAGAAACTCTGGTTTCCTCAGAGGGGCATTTCCCTCTCCTTAGCAGACATACTTACAGCTTACTGGTCTTCTGTGCAGCTCTGCTGGAAGTTTCCCCCATCTGCAGTACAGCTTTATAATGGTTAAACACGTCCAAGTGCACACAAACTGAGATCCTCAGCGCTGGCTCAACACCTTTATCTTCCCTGAAGGACTCAGAGTGTTGCTTTGGCACCACGTGTTAAGCCATGGTGGCACCCTCTGCCTGTGGAGAAACCTTTATTCAAGATACCAGTGTGTTTTAATCCATCTGCCTTCCAGGCAGTACCACTGGAACATTAAAGTAAGGAATTGCATGAATATTAATAGCAGCTCTTGATGTGACAGGTACCGTAGCTTATGTGCATGGTATGGTACTTACAGAATCTGAAAGACATTTTTAGATGAAAATGAAATTTGACTTTGTCTACTGCTGACAGATTAAGGCTATTTAAAATGGAGTATTTTTCAGTTTTGGGGCTTTTTTCTAGAATAAGCATTAACTCTTAACTTGCTGCAGGAGACTGAAGCACAGAAGTTTGTTCTGATGCTGAGTTTCAGTGTGAGGTTTGGCACAGCCCTGCTAAAACCTGTTTACGTGGTGTTGAGGAAGCAGTGCATGTCCTGTCGTGAGTATCCCCGTGGTCTGCCCTGGCAGAGGGGAGGTGCTGCATTTCAGTGGTGGATAACAGCACTCTGCTGGATCCCATCCACTCAGGCACAGCTGAGAGCCAGCAGGTGTGTTTAAACTGGATCAGTCTGGACAAAGATAGGAGGCTGTCATGAAATCACCTCACTAATTCAGAATTCAGAGTTACTGTCTCAAGGTTTGCTGGCCACTTTTAATGGAAATTTTGAGGATTACAGAAGGGAATGTTTCCCTTTTTTTTTCTATTTTTTTCCTCCCCCCAAGACATGTTGGATTCTTCTCGTTTTCCTGATGACAGCTGTGATACATTAGGTCCTTTCTGCTCTTGACTGCTGAGTGTAAATCTTTCCTGATGGTTTTAGGCGAGCTATGTAGCTGTACTCAGGTAAGTGACAGCAGAAATGGCTAAAAATCCTTGCTCCTGGCTTAGTGCTGTATTGATTGACGTGACAAAGCTGTTGACATAAAGAAATGGATTTGCAAATTCGACTGTTAAGATTTATTTGGCCAGTCATTAAAGAGAAGAATTACTTTCACATAGTAATAGCACACATTCAGTAAATTGATTGAAAATACAAACTCATTCTTCTTTTGAGATACTGTAGTGTCTTAAAAAACATGCATGAATTCCTTCCTCTGAGCAGCTCAAATGAGAAGCACTCTGTGTTTGGTATAAATGTCCTTTGTGCAGGAGAGGACTTGATCAACACACATAGGCTTTTAAAATCTGCAGTAGAAGAGTTCACATTAAATCCAGACCAAAACCAGCCCTGTTTTAGTCTTACTGCACCTTGGAATCGTTTTCTTGATTAACCAGTTTCTTAAACTTTCAGGTTTTGATGGGTCCTGATCCAAGAGCAGTGGTTCTGGACAGAATCTTGCAGACTTCTTGCCTGTAAAGCCAGGGTGAATGATCTGTGAAACTATTTGAAAATGCTTTTGATAGCATTTGAAATGAGAAATTTTATGAAGATAGATAGTACTGCCCAGGAGAGTGGAGATTTGCAGCTGGTCTTTTGATCTAAACTTTAAGATTTTATACTGTTCATCTTGGTGGAAAAAGAAATTATAGTCTGATTAAAACCAAACAACTGTGTTTGAACAGTGTAAACCGGTTTCTAATGAAGATGCATCTGCTTGGCTGTGGGAGAGGCTGTACTGAGCAGGAGGGGAAGACTGTGCCAAGTCCTTGTCTGTTGTGAGGATAAAAACTGTGTAGGAATTGCTGAAGATACAACCAATGCCTGATGTTAACTGCCTGAAAATTTACTGCTGCATGATGTGAGCGTGGGAGAGGCTCTGTTTGGACACTGGAGTGACTGTTCTGGAGTGCATTTCCCCACTGTCTCGGGGAGGGCAAAGCCTGGTTTTTTCCTCTCAGCAGTGTGTTGTGCACAGAGCAGTGTGCACAGTTGGACTCTCAGCAGGGAGAGAGGCCTGACATGTTATTGTGATAATGGCAAGGGCAGCAGCGAGATCCAAGCTCAACCCCAAGATTAATATCAAACAAATCTATTTTTAACATGGAGCATAAGATAATCTGTCTTTGGCTGTAGAATATGTTAAAATACAGTATTGTAAAATTACGGGGCCTGGTTATCTGTCAAGTTTCTAACAAGAGGGATCATTTTGAACTGATAAACAGATTAGGGTTTGCAGAAAATAGCCCCCGTGTTAAATTGTTAAATCTCCATTGAAGATTTCAATCAGACTAAGTGCTCCATATGAAAAATATGTTAAAAAATTGACTGTCCTTGTACTTGGTTGGAAGAATGGTCTTAAATTTTTCCCAGCTTGTAAAAATATATCACATCAAATGTATTGAGGTATGACAGACTGTTGTTCCTGTACAGCTGTCATTAGGATCTGGATCTGCAGAAGCAGCTACCTTTTTACTCATGTAATTGAGATTTTGGTCATAAATCCATTAACTGTAAAGGAAACAGTAAATTCAAAATTATCAGATCCATGGAAACAGCGCATTTACTTAGAAAATTTAAATTTTATTTCAACAGTATTCTTCTGAAGATGCATTGATTTAGTTTTATGGGTTCATATTTCTTTTTTAAACTCCTATTGACTTGTACATGGTTGGGGAGGTTA
>NW_020955554.1:1315250-1319788 GCF_003031625.1 Empidonax traillii
CCATTAACTGTAAAGGAAACAGTAAATTCAAAATTATCAGATCCATGGAAACAGCGCATTTACTTAGAAAATTTAAATTTTATTTCAACAGTATTCTTCTGAAGATGCATTGATTTAGTTTTATGGGTTCATATTTCTTTTTTAAACTCCTATTGACTTGTACATGGTTGGGGAGGTTAATCAGTCTTTCAGCAGTTCCTGGTTGGTCTTGTTTTTCCTCCCAGCTGAAAGTGTGTCGTGACCTCAGACTGCGTTTGGACTGAATTAGGCAAACCAGAACTGATTAATGGAGCTGTGCTTATCATTTGGCAGCTTATCTGGAATACTGGTTTTGACATCTATTCCAACAGCAGGTTGGAGAGGGGCTAAAGAGCAGCACGCAGAGCTGTCCAGAAGTGGCTTTGAGGTGGAATTCCCTGGCCATTTGTCAGTCCCGAAGTTGCCCCCTGCTTTCATAAGGACACCTGCTACAGCAAGCACCTCAGAAAAACTGAAATAACCATGGCATGCTGTTTGCACTGTGGATGGGACAGATTTAGGAGCTGCAGTGGGGCTTGTGAAGTGTTACCCCGGAGATCAATTAATTCTCTCCTCCCTCCTCATGACTGTGCAGCAGTTGGGTCCGTGTCTGACGTGTTTCTGATGTGGTGCAGCTGCCTCCTGCCCATTCCTCGTGAGCTGCTGCAGGTAACCAGCTGGACAGGCCCCAGGTGTGTTCTGAGCCTTTCAGTAGGATGCCAGGTAGTTGTGTTCCTGTTTTGCTCCTCTGCCCCCAAAAGAGCATAAACAACCAACCTTCCTGAAAGAGGAGCCCTGCTGGCTGGGAGCTTGTGTAGAGCCTTCCTCGTGGCCAGTGCCTGTCCCCATGAGATAGCTGATGTAAAAACTCAGCTTAAAGTTCTGCTGATGTAATTGTCTTTATTTGTGTAGCTGTTGCCACAGACCAGGTATCATTTGATGCCTTCACTGGATCTTGCACTGAACAATGGTAGGAGGCAGTGCAGTGTTGGAATTTAGCTTTAGCTTGTCAGCTTTTCTGTTTTACTTCAGGCTTGCTTAGTTTTACTTCTTTACAGTTAAAGAACCATTTTCTCCAGCTGACAACCTTCAGTGTGCTCCTGGAAGTGTTGTCATAGTTTTCACCTGTTGCTTCTACCCCTTCCTCTTAGGAGAACTCTTGCAGTTCTGGGGGCTTGTGCTTAGCAGTTTGTGAAGTTGTGGGAGCGAACAGACAACATAAAAGCCTCTCTTCATTCTAATAGTTGAATTCTCTTTTAAGCAGTTGATTCTATTTCTCCTTTAAATCTTATGTCTACCAAATATGCCAGGAAAAGAACTGGGGATCAAGAATATGTTGGGGGTTTTTTTCTCATCTGTATATTAAGGGTACTAAAGCTGATCGTGAGTGTAAATTCTTGCCATCATTTGTTTTCGGACATGAAAGAAAAATCTCAAAGATTTCCTTGCCCAGATTTCCACTTGAGGAAGTACATGTGAGAAAAATCTTTGGATAATATTTGGAGTGACTGGCATGAAATTAGATCGATTGCAATACAGCTGACATTGATTGAGAGGTGTTAAGTGAGGGATGAAAAAACCATATTTGATCAAGATTAATACTTTTTCCACCAATGCTCCTGAGACTTGTAAAACAAGAACGGGGTCTTTTTTTTCTATAAAGCTGTTTATAGAAAACTCAGGAGCCAAATCATGACTTACTGAAGCCCATACAAATTCTGGACACAAGGATCTTTGAAGACCACACGAAGGTCTTTAAAGACTTTTAAAACTTCATAGCTGTGCATCCTTATTTCAGCTGAAACATCACTGCAGTTTAAGATGTTGAAACCATTTAGTGTTAGGGATGCTTAGTTTTGTCTTAAAATCTTTTTCTTATGCCCTTGGGAAAACTGAAGTGGAAAGTAAAATGATAAATGCTCTGAAATGATTCATGCATTTAACTAGAAACCCAGCCCCAGTTTTCCCAGAGCACAGGTCACTGCATCCTAATGCTCCTCTTAAAGAGAAGGGAGCTTCAAAAGCTGCCAAAGATACAGTTTGGAATCTGTGTGGGAAACAAAGCTGCTTCCTGCGTTCACCCAGTGCTGATGAAATTGAGTCTGTTCTATTTGACGTGCAGTTGAAAAGTTCCAAATACAGAGCTAATGTTTGAAGTTACCCAAAAACAGATTGGGTTGCAGGGATTTTGTGCAACAGCCACAGTGTCACATGAGACTCCTTACATAAGCCTTGGATAACGTGTACCACCTCCAGCTCCTGGAAAAAAGAAAATAAAAACCCCTCTCTTTAATCATACACCACCTCTTTATCTTTTGATCTCAGTCCTACTGTTGCATATAGCAGAAAGTGGATGTTAATCTTGGTAATAGCGTGGACTCTGTTGTTTCTTTGTGCATTATGAAAATAGGACAGTTTTTGCTGACTGTTGCGTGAAAGTGCCCAATTACTGCAGTTATCAGCATTATTCACTTTCAACAAATACCTAATTAAAATTGTGGTGAGTCTTTCCTAAAGAGGATTCTGCATCTGTGCTTGTGGAGCTCCTGACACTTGGCAGTCCCGGCTGTGTCCACTGCTCCTCCACACGAGCTTCCCCTGCTGTCCTGAGCCCCAGTGCTCTGTCAGAGCAGTGCATTCCCCGTGGGAGCAGGAACAGTGCTGGTGGAAGTGCTGGGGCTGCTGGAGGTGGTGCAGAGTTCACAGGACCCCCTGTCTGTTGGGTGAATCGGGGGCTGTGCAACTCCCCGCGAGCCTCAAGGTGTTCCTCTGTTCCACACACAGCCAGGCAGCACAGCCTCTTGTGAGAGCACCACATTTCTGTCAAAAAAGGGACTGGCTGATGCCAGCAGACAGATTATAGCAATAATACACCCTCAGGAGATAGCGGTCCATTATAAACAGTGGGTTTTCTGAACACTTGCTGTCAGAGAGTTACTCAGCATTAAACCCAAAGCTGTTTGCTTCCACTGGAATTCTGCAAGGATTGTGAGTGCTTGTCAGCCAAGACCCAGGCTCCCAGAAAGCTGCTGCTGGTGCCCCAACTGTAATGCCAACAGTGGGAATGTTATTGGTATCTTCAGATAAATTAATATTTTAATTAAAAAAATCAGTGGTGATTTGAAAAGGCCTTTGTCTAATTTAGGATTAGCATTGACCACCAGTTTCACCGTGGCAGTGCTGCCAATCTGCCCTGTCAAATGTTTTTAAACAGCCAGCTGACCTCAGTTGGGACACACAGATCCAGCAGGGAGAGCTTTAGTTGCAGGTAATTAGATGCAGTTTCCTCCTTGCTGGTTCCCATCCCTCTGTCAGGGTTTGTCTGACGTGACCAAATGAGCTGTCCAGGTGAATGACAGATGTTCATCTGATTCTTTAAATTGGGTGAACCAGGGGAAAGCATTTCACCACATCCCAGGTGGGGTGGGAACTCCTGGACAGAAGCTGGAGTGAGCTGTATTGCTTCTCTTACAGGCGTGGATATTTCAGATTCAGGTTTCTGGGTGTTGTGCTGCAAACACGTTCCAGGGTATCCTTGTGGGAGAAAGGAGAGACGTGTCCCTCTGAAAACAAAGAGTGAATCCATGTGCTCCCCGGAACGGGGAGAGCATTCTGTGTAGCCTTTGCTCACTTCTAGTAACTCTTTTTCTTCTTAACGTTGTGCTCATGGAATCTGCAAACTTCTACAAAGGTAGATGTATATGTGGGTTATCAAACTTTTAATCCAGGAGAAAGCTTTGTCTGCAGAATCTGTTTTCTGCTTGTCTGTGAACAGAAGCAGAATAAGGGAAGAGCCTTGAAGCCACTGTTTACACTTGAAAAAGTTTTTGTTTAAAAAATAGAATGCTTCTGTGGATTTTACTTATCCTAAAATCTGTCAGTTTTGCTGTTGTGTGAGGTTTTTTGTTAAGCTCAAATTCCACTGACGTTTTTGCTTCTGGTTGACTTGTTTATAACTCCCTCTTTCCACCGTGAATGCGGCCACGAATTAAACGCTGGCTTGCAGTATTAATACTTTATTATTAATGGCCTCGACTTGGTCCCTTGCAGTGCAGAATTAATGTCTGTGCCTTCTCTTTCTGCAGCCTCGATTGTGGCACAGGGAGGTTTAATCCAGACTGGAGCAGCGCTGTTCCCAGAGCTGCTGGAGCTGTTCTCTCCAGAGCAGAGCTGTGGGAGCTGCACGGGGAGAGGGGTCCTTGGGAAGAGGCACGAGGGCTGTGGATGCAGTTCCTAGGGAAGAGCTGCAGGGCCAGGCTGTGCAGGGCCAGGCTGGGCAGGGCCAGGCTGTGCAGGGCCAGGCTGTGCAGGGCCAGGCTGTGCAGGGCCAGGCTGTGCAGGGCCAGGCTGTGCAGGGCCAGCCTGTGCTCCTGGTGTGAGTCCCTGGGATGGTTCCAAAGCAGGGGTGGCACAGGCAGGCTGGGTGTGCAGCAGGACAGGGTGGCACAGGCAGGCTGGGTGTGCAGGACAGGGGTAGGATAGGGTGGCACAGGCAGGCTGGGTGTGCAGGACAGGGTGGC
>NW_020955554.1:1320095-1322917 GCF_003031625.1 Empidonax traillii
GCACAGGCAGGCTGGGTGTGCAGCAGCAGGACAGGGTGGCACAGGCAGGCTGGGTGTGCAGGACAGGACAGGGTGGCACAGGCAGGCTGGGTGTGCAGGACGGGACAGGGTGGCACAGGCAGGCTGGGTGTGCAGCAGCAGGACAGGGTGGCACAGGCAGGCTGGGTGTGCAGGACAGGGTGGCACAGGCAGGCTGGGTGTGCAGCAGCAGGACAGGGTGGCACGAGCTGCTGTTCTCCTGCAGAAGGGGATGCCCGAGCTGGGCAGCTGCTCCTGGAGCCCAGGCCGTGGGTCAGAGCAGTGCCCCAGAACTGCTGGGGTTTGTTTTTCTGACTGTAATGCTCTATCAGGAATGTGTTCACACAGCATGGCAGACACAACCCAGAGTGTACCTTTAACAGTGCTGATGGGGAATGTGACTGAACGCAGGTTCTGTAGATGTGGTTGTAATTAATGGTTACAAACCAAATTAAGTCTAAATATTTGAGGGAATTAGCCTGCAAAACTGGATGGGAGGGATTGAACACTTACCAAATTGTTCTGATGAACAGAAATTACCTTCTGAAGTAATGTGAACTTGGGATGACTTTTTACTCTTTGCATAATGAGGGGGAAATGGTTCGTTTTTGCTCTTTAACAGATGCTGCCTTTGAATTGTAACAAGAAGGGGGAAAACAGATAATGATTTCCAGTGAAGTCTAATTTGTTAAAAGGCACAATTAAGCTTTGAGATAAATGATTTAGCTTTTAAAACACTGAGAGCAAAGAAATTAAACTCAGTTCTCACCCACTGCCTGTAGGGTAGCTTTTTGATTTCTGTAAAAGGGAGCATTGTGCATTTGAAAAAAATTAATTTTTATGGTTGTGTTCTGTCTCTGAAACTACACATGTGCAGCCCCAGCTATTTTGCATCTATTTTAGGGCAGGTTATCTTATTTGATTCTTCTGAGAAGCTAAGCACGTTGCTATAGCTACTGAGCTGTGCTTCTGCTGAGGGTTTTTCATCCATTTCTAAATGCAATTGTAAAGGCTGGTATAAGGCCTGTGACATTCTGCTGTTGATTCCACTTGAAGATTTTTATTTACTTATTTTGATTTAATTCTAACACCTATGTAGGAACATGCATATCATATTTTTATGTAAATGCATAGTGATGACAAATGAAAAATGGAATGCTTGGGTTTTTCTGACCCAGTATCTGTTTCAGGAAGCTCTTGCATTGCTCCTCTTCATCTTGAGGGTGGGTTTGGACGTGTGGCTGTGAAGGTGTGACCCACGTGGGTGCTGCATCTGCCCCAAACACAGGAGTGGCAGAGTTCCTGCTGCGGTGCTGGGCCAGCCACGAGTGCCTGTGGGGTTGGGGTTTCCTGGTTTTGTAGCCCAAGTCCCCTAGAGGTCACCCTGTGTGATCCCTGGGACAGGGCTGATGCCTCGGGGTGTGGGGGGGGTTTTAGCCATCCCAGGGTTCTGAATTGGTGACGATCACCTGCAGGAGTGCAAGCCTGAGTGCAGACCTGCTGCCACGAGGGCAGGGCAGTGGGTGTTGATGCTGATGACTCCTTGTCAGCCAGCATTCAGATGTGTGGAGGGAAAATACCCTGTAAGGCAGCACCGTCCCTGGAAAGCCAGGAGATAAAATAAGAGCTGGATTTGCAAGGATATTCAGGGATTGAATGATACAGGTAGATATCCACTGAGATTTTCCAAACTGCTGATGTAAATTAGGAGTTTAATGCTCATTGATGTACAGAATTTGAGGCACCTCTGTCTTGGGTATTTTAGTAAATTCCAGAACCTGCATATTTGTATCTTTAGGTGCTTTATTACCGTTGTACATTGTGAATATGGAATATATGACAAATTCTTTGGGAGCAGTGTTAGATTTAGTGGCTACTTGCTGAAGCCAGGTACCTGGGATGCAGTGCTTCTGAGCCACCTGGGACAGTGTAAATTTATTCTTTACACAGGTTTTATTCAATTAAGATTAGTGCCCTATTTAGGCTGAAATAGCTAATTTTGTTGCAGAATAATTTATTTCAGAGCTCGTAACTTTCAGAGAATGGGCAGGGGTGTGTAATGCACCTCTGTTACTGTGCTATCAGAAACAACCAGTTCCTCAATTACAGAATAGCACAGGTATCTTCCCAGTAGTGATCGCTTCCTCTTCCTCTGTTTTATGCAAAAATGCATAAAAAGTCCCAAGTTGATTTTAAACTTAGTGTGGAAAGGAGAGACAGACATGAACTCTGCAAACAGCCCTCAGAGTTTCTGCCCCAGTAACCTCGAGTGGAAGGGAGGTGGGAAATCTTACCCAGATGTTTTCCTGATCCTATTGGTGACAATTTTCCATAGACTGGAACTGGTATCAGTAGTGGAAAGCTGGACCTTGGCCTCATCTCTGGATCAGGTATTATCTTGCTGCAATCCCTTCAACAAGGCAGTGCCTACGTTCTTGCTTTTTGTGGATCACAAGTTGTTTATATTTGGATTCCCTGGAATAAAAATGGTCTTGTACGTGTAAGAACATGATCCTTCACTGAAGTTATCTTACTTCCCATTATGTTTTAACTTTCAGACTTTTCCTCTGTGCCATCTTGGGCAGAATTTCTGAGGAGGATTCTCCGTGTCTCAACACCTTCTTTCTGTGTGGAGTCCCTTGGAACATGCATATTCAGAACCTCTCTGGAGGCCAAGCCTCTGCTTTGTTCTGCTTGTCAGAACAGCTTGTGATTTTCCTGCATTTCCAGTGGAGCTTAAAATCAGTCAGATAGTGATGTTCTACTGAAACAAGCATGGGAGTCAAAATTAACATGGCTTTTAT
>NW_020955554.1:1323156-1392668 GCF_003031625.1 Empidonax traillii
CTGTGTGGAGTCCCTTGGAACATGCATATTCAGAACCTCTCTGGAGGCCAAGCCTCTGCTTTGTTCTGCTTGTCAGAACAGCTTGTGATTTTCCTGCATTTCCAGTGGAGCTTAAAATCAGTCAGATAGTGATGTTCTACTGAAACAAGCATGGGAGTCAAAATTAACATGGCTTTTATTTGTAGCTTGTTTTGGGCATGGTCATAATCTGTAGCATTAGCACAGCTCTGGCTGCTCAGGCTGGTGTTGGTGCATGGCAGAGCCAGCTGGGTGGCACCAGCTCCTGCCTGCAGCCCTTGCAGCGTGTTTAGGTGGCACAGAGCTTGCTGAGGCACCTCTTGGGCAGCTGAAGCCAGGCTTTAGTGTGGATTCATAGCTGTGCCTTCGTGGCTGCCCTTCAGGAAACAACACTGATGTCAGTGCAGAGAGAATGCCAGGGATTCTTTTATCTGTGTTCTTTAGAGCTGTTTTTATTAACATCTCAGTGGTAAATGTAAATATGGGTTTTCTGAGAAGAAAACATTTGAAGGAAGTAAAGTTCAGAGCTGTTGATTAGAATTTCCCGTCAATGTCCTATTAAGAATGGAGTGAAACACAAGCCCTCACTTCTCCATCCCTGGCATCAGCCTGTAGTCCTTCCTTTACTCCTCCTGACACCACACATAACCTTAGTTGTCTGCCTTTATTATCAGAAATTCTACATCCTAGGGCTTTAATTGTCCCTGGCCATACCCTAGAAATGTGACTGAATTGTTCATGTTGTCCTGGTGCCTCTGTGCTAGAATGCAGTAGATGAGAGATGGTTTTGCATGTGGCACTTGCAGGTATTGGTGCTTCTGTAAGCAGGATGGTTCAATTACTGACTGGGCACCAAGTGTTTCATACTTTGAAGGGGTCAATCCTGGAGACTTGTTTTGGATTGAAGATCTCCAACTCAGAGGAAATTCAAGTGGATCTACTGAAAAATGGAGAGGGTTTAACAGATTTGTGGTCTTTATTTTCCACTTCTGACCGTAGTTTTCTCTCCTTGGGTACCTGGTGATTCGCTGCTGCTGACTGCAGAGTCCTGCTGGTGTGCACAGCCACCTTTGCTGGCTTTCAGGCCAAACACATTCTGAAGCTCACACATGAAAATGAGGGATTTTGTAGAACTAAGTGTAAGCAGAACAGTGACCGTGTGTTGCCTACTGATGGGGTTTAGTAGGCAGTGGTTTATTGTTTGATTGGTGTGACTGCCAGTGAAATTGGGCACTTATCTGACTGGACAGTGTCTCAGTGACCCTTTCTGATTTCATTTTTCCCTCTTTTTTTCTCCTTTGCCTAACTCAAGACCTTGTTACAGTAAAAGCTGATGTGAGACAAGAAATTTCTCAATAGATGTTTCTGGGACTCTCCTGCCAAGCACATGATTGTTCTTATGTCCCTTAGAAATAGTTGTCTATCTCCAGCTCTAATGATACACCAGAGGAACAAGTCAAAACCTCAGTAGCAGAGTTTTTCTCTTAATGAAAAGGGTACATTCTTGCTGCACAGCCAGTTGCTGGCTCCAGGAAAAGCTGGTGCTTGTCCCTCAGAAGCATTTCCCTGCAGGCAGGGTTTTGATGGATGTGTGAAGGGAACACCACGTGCCTTGGGGATGGCAGAGAGAGGGAGCTGTGTAAGACAGGGCTCCCAGGGGGTTACAAAGCTGTAGGACATTAAGAAGTGCTGAGGAGAGAGAAAAGAAGGGCAGAGAGTCCCTTGTGCTGAGAAGCAGCTTTTGAAGGAAGGTGTGACTGCTATTTGTCTTGTGCTTTTATATCCTCTCAGTACACCCCACCTGTTTCCTCTCAGGAATTTTACTGAGCTGTCTTCTTCCTCTCCCCATGTCATCAGTGCCGTGATACAGCCTCCTCTCCACCCCCAGCAGGCTCGCCTGTCATTTACTCACTGCACCCATGCACTAATTGGCTGCATCCTCCTGTTGGCACGGGCAGACTCCAGAGGTGTCCCTGCCTGGAGGTCCTTCCTGGGGGTGTCCCTGCCTGGAGGTGTCCCTGCCTGGAGGTCCTTCCTGGAGGTCCTTCCTGGAGGTGTCCCTGCCTGGAGATGTCCTCACCTCTCCTGCCTCGGGAGGTGCATCATTCCTCAGGCTCGAAAGGCTCCAGCAGCAGTGCCTTGGCCCAGCAGTGCCTCCCATTTTCCTGGTGAACTGATCTCTCACACAGGTTGCAGAACTCATCTTGTCCACTGAGTCTGCTGATCATCCACATCTCATGGGGTCTCCGTTGGGCTCCCTCAGTTTCCTTTGGGGTAGTTTAAAAAGGGATTTCAGCTCAAAACAAGGGTGGTGCAGCTTTCGTGCAGTGGTGGGTGAAATCAACAGCAAGAGCAAACATTTTTATTTTTCATCAGAGTTAAGAGTAATGTTTAATTCATGTTCAGTTCCTTCAACCCTTAAATTTTCTTGTTTCATTACAATACTTCTTAAACAGACCTAATAAACCCCTGAATTCCCATGATTACCCCTTCAGAGATATCACAGTGTATCCCAGCTGCAGAGGAAGTTCTGCACAGCATTAATTATACAAAATAAATACAAAATACAAAGAAAGCACTTGACATTTTTCCCAGATCCATATTGCATTGTTCTACTGGATTGAGGTTTTGGGGTTGTTGTTTGGTTTTTTTGCATTATCTTTATTGATTAAAAAACTGGGCTTTGAAAACTTGTTCCACAAGTTGCTTGAAGTGTATAGGATTTTCCCTCACTCATACATAATGACCAAAAAAAAGGATTATTTAGTGTCCCTGAAGATTATTTAGGGCTGTATCTGGAGGACTGTAACTAAACATGACTAATGAGATCATTGGCAATTATTTCTTTTGTTGCCTTTCCTGGAAACAACACAAACAGTAACATTTTGTTTGTCCATTGATTGCATTATTATTAAATCAGTAAATCAGACACGATGTTGGAACATTACCATTTCACAGTATGGTCAGAAGGCTGATTTCGTAGCACACTCAGGAGCAAATTCCATTTGGGGTCTGGTGCTTACACAGAGCCTTAGCACCATTCCTGCCTTGTTTACTCTTCATTCTTTCAGGACAATAGAAAGTACCATACCTTAAAAAACAATTTGCTGCAATAGAAATCAAAGTAAATTTGGTTTCTAACTATTTTTACAGAGTTGAGCTGGAGCCTGAAGGGGGGTGCTCACATTCTATAAGTAAAAGAGCTAAGGTAAAGAAATAAAAATGAAGCCATAAAGGCAATCAGTAACAGTGCCAGTGATAAAAATTCACATCATCTGATAGAAAGCCTGTTGTTCCTCTGTGATTTGGAGGAATTCAGCTACAAGAAGCTTCATGGTATTTTTTCTGTCTAGCCTGGAATACTTACAGAAGCAGCAGCAAAATGGGACTTTTTGATTTATTTTCAGTTTTATTTTTTGCATCACAACAGATGGAACAATTATAAGTAATTAACAAAGTTTTTCTCTTAGGTGTTCTGTAACAAAAAAAAAGAATAAAATATTTCAAAGAAATAAGAGGGAACCTGTTAACAACTCTCAGCTCCCTCCTGAAATGCAGGCCTGCTCCCCCTTGCTCTGTGAAGTCCCGGTCAGAGCAAACAGCCAAGGCCAGAGTGGGAGCCAGAGCTGCCTGCCTTGTCCTGTGGAGCTCCCAGAGCAGCCCGTGAGGAGCTGGCACCACACTCCTTGTCTCAGGGATGCAGGTCCGAGCAAAGCCAGGGAGAGGGTCCTTTGTTGCCTCTGTCAGTGCTGGAATTACCTTGAATAGTCATCTCCCATCTGTGTGTTGATGCTGATGTCCATCCTCGCAGCTCAGGCTGCAGTGAGCTCAGGTGTTGTGCTGTGGCCAGCGTGGAGCACTGTTCAGGCTGGGTGGAACTGCCATACACAAACCTGCTGAAAGGATGGCAGTGGAAATTCAACTCCAATGCCTTATTTGAGCACTGGAATTGCAGCAGCACTTTGCAAAGACGTACTGTGCTTTGAGAGTTGCCAACAGATTTCATTTAATTACCTATTGGCGAATCAGTTAAGAGGTACAGGAAGGGCTCCTCCTGCTTGGTGCGTTGTGTTCACTGTCACTCCGCTCTGGCAGCGAGGGAGGATCATTTGGAGTGATCAGCTCGGACTTTCTGCTGCCTGGGCATGGAATTGCCAATGCTGAAACTGCTTGTTAATCTCATTTGGCCTTTACATCTCTGGCTCTAAAGTAAAGATCCCCAACGGCAGATGCTGTGTGTTGAAAAGCAGGGGGAGCTCTTTCTGCCTTTTGCATTTCAGGAGATCGGTGTCTGTGCTAGCTCTGAGTGGAAGTGTTCCCAGCTTCCTGATGAAGCTGGGACTGCTGGGGTGTGGTGGCTCTTGTCCATGAAGGTGCAGAGCTTTGGGATTACTTCAGGATTAGTAACTCTTGGCTTGGTAGGTGGATAAGAAGATGGAGCCAGCCTTTAGGGGTGCTTGTCCCTGTTGCTGTGCTGGGCAGTTGTGGGAGGAGGTGTTTGTTTGTAAGGCAGATGAGTGGGGTGAAAGAGCAGGTCTGATCTGGGGATGGAGACCCTGCACCAGTGTGTGCTGGCATGGGAGGATGGTGTAAAACAAGTTCCACCAGAGTTTTTACAGCAAAGTCTGTCTTGGTGGTGGCAGTCCCACTAAAATCTCTGAGCCAGAACCTCCTGAAGGGGTGAGGGGCTGTAATTTCCACTGACTTCGAAGGAGTTGCTAATGCCCAATTTCTGTCAGTGTTTGACCTCCTGAAGATTCTGAGGAATAACCCCTAAAGGTGTGGGTCCTTCCTGAAGGCTTTAACACATGTTGGAAGGGGCTTTTGGAGGTCACCTGTGCCAACCCCTCTCAAAGCAGTGTCTTTAAACCTTCTAGGGCATCCTTGTAAGGCTGGGCATACCTGGGTGGTTTGGAGCTTTGTTAGGTTTGACTGGGTCAGAAACCATAAACTGGAACCCTTTCAGCTGGAGCTGAACAGGGAGGAAAACCCCAGCTGCACGTGCTGGGCCCTCACACTCCCCAGGGCTGGCAGGCAGTGCTGACTTCAGTTGGAACACACCAGCAGAAGTTGGTGGGATAGTCCCTGTGCATGTAAACTGGGGTTCTTACCATTGCAGACTGACCAGGCAGGGGGATGATAGATGTGTTGTTCCTTTTGCCAGTGCATGGCTTACCTAGTGCCTTGAACACAGCAGCTGAGGTTTGGGAAGCTGTTCTGCCCTGCCTTCAGTGCCAGAGGGGCTTCAGTCGGGCATCTGATTGCCCTTGACCTCTGTGCAGAGAGAGACAGCTCTTCTGGGGTACCACAGCTCCCACAGACACAGAAAAGGCAGCTGATGGGCCTTTTAGATCATTATTTTGCTTAGTGTTCCTGTCCCTTGTTGTTTATGTATCAGACAGCCGTGTGTACGCTCGTTCTGGTTGTGAATTGACGGATAATGCGTCGGTTTGCTCTAAATTGGCGTGCTAAGATGGGAATGGGAGCAGCTAAATAACTGCAGTCAAGAATAAACGCTTAGCCCTTGCCTGGGCAATCAGTCTCCCAGGCTCAATAGGAGGCATGGTACGGAAATAGCAGAAAGGGGAATCTGAAAAGATGTGGGATGATTTCTGTAGCGTAAATGTGGTTTCATGTCACTTTATTTCCATGACTCACTATGTCTAATATAAACAATAAAAGACAGAAGAGAACTGGCTTTCTGAGGGTGGAATGAAATATGAATAAATTTAACATTTAAGCTGCAGAGAGCTCTGGTAGAACTTTTTTGGGTTACGTCTGACACTTATCCTGTCATTACTGACTGAAAAATAAATGTTTCAGCCTTTTTATTCACCAGTGCTAGCAAAAAAAAAAACAAACTAGGAGAAGGAAAGAAAAAGGGTCATTTTAATCCTCTGTCCATAGTTCTTATTTAATGCTGTTCCTGGGGAAAGCTGAGAACCTCTTGGAACAAATCATAAATGTAAACGATCTCCCCAGGTAGAGGCAGTAACAGAAGCGAGAGAGAGAATGGAGGAGTAAGCAGTAAAAAACAGGAGTAAGCAGCTTTATTTTAAAAGTACAATCAAGGCATGTTTACCATCGTTGTGGTTGCTTTATCCTCACATCTTTCAAGCTGCTTACTAAACCTGGGGAATTTTGCATTAAGCACGTCAACTTGCTTGTTTGGTGAGGGTTGTGACAGTGCCTGCAGGCCCCAATGGGGACTGAGACCATACTGTGCTTGGCACGGTACAAATGAGGAAAATTAAGTCAGTCCTTTCCCAAGAAGCTCACTAGAGAAAAATCTAGCTGTGGTTAGCTCTCTGTGGATGAATATTAAATTTAAAAAAAGTCAGCTCCTGTTATAAAGAATATAAACCACCAAATATTCCTATTTCTGTTTTGCAGTTGTTTTCCTGTGTATCCATGTCTCATAGAAGGCAGCAAAACGATCTGCTAGAGAATATCCACGTACACAACGTGCTTATTTTGTCTTGCATTGTGACTGTACTTAGATTAGGTTTTATTTCTCTGGCACATGCTGGAGGCAGTTCTGTGAATGTGTATTCTGTAGGTTTATCTGACAGGATGGCAGGGTGGGCCTGTCTGGTTTTTGTTGTTCCTCTCATATCCTCAGCATTTGGTGGGAGAGGTCTTTGCAGCTGAAGCGTTTTCTGACTGCAGGACTCCATCATTGCAGGATTATTTTTTTTTTCCAAGTGATTCCTCTTTACATTCTGCTCTGAATTCCCACTGGGTGCCTGCTCAGCAGTGCTTTAACTTCTGAATATTGAAACCAGCAGGTATGGTGAGAGTGGAATATTTTAAACAGCAGAGGAGACTCTTGGTGTAGTGCATAATATCTGGCTTTCTATATATTGCACTGGAGACAAAAGCTGTGTGAGAGTCACTCGGGGTTCAGCTGTTTCTGGACCAGTGACAGGGACTTCCAGAGAGGGTGAAGGCCCTAAAACAGGTGCCAGAGGCTGGGGGAAAAAAAAAAAACGAAGCGGGAAGAAGTCTCTGGATTGGTAATTCTGCTTTTAAGACAAGATGGATGTAATTCTAAATCAAAGAACTTTGCTTGGCAAGAGTGTGAGATGAAAGACATTTATCCAAAGGTAGACATTTATGGGTAAAGCATCTTATTTTAGTGCCTGTCTGCTGTACAGTGTGGAGACCAGCATGGTAAATGCTCATCCTTTCAGCTGAAGTTGTTGGCTGGGATACAATCAGAATTAGTGACCTGCAAGGTTTTATAAGCAAGCGTGACTTGCAGTGGACAGAGGAAAATGCAGGAGAAGCTGCCTGAGCCCCTCAGGGGTGTTTGTGCAGGTCGGGGAGGTGAGAAGAAGGGCCATTTGGGGCTGAGCTCTGGTGGGTTCTGGTGGAGTCCCTGAACAAATGCGTTGATGGCAGGCACGGGCACGTGCAGGGACTTGGAGGAAAGGGAAGGAGATTACAGTGCAGGAACAGGATTCCTGAGCAAGGTGGTTTTCTTTTTCTTGGATGGGAGAAATAGCTGAGTATCAACTTTTCTGTGAAGTCTGAAGAGGCCACCTTTGACATAAGGTCTCCATGGGGAACAGTGCAGAATGTGAAAGAGAAAATAACAAGGGAATGTTTTTTAAGGGGTCTGTTTCTTTTTATTATGAGGGCTGTTGAAATGGAAAACCTCTCTGAGCACAGTAAAAAGCAAATTCAACTTAATTATGTTACTCTTCTTCTGAAGAGTATCAGCCTTTCTCAGTTGTCTGACAAGTAAGAAAAGAAATGCTAATTCTGCCAGTAAGATTGTTTCCTTGCTATGCTTAATTTCTTTGCGTGTTTAATTCACTCTGAACCTTAAAATAGCTTTCTGGTGCTTGTCTTGCTGGCCTCTTGTGCTTTATTTACTTTTGAATTGACTTCCAAGCTTTCACTCCCTTCCTTTTGGCGAGCAGGTCTGTGGGGATAAGGGGGTTGTGTCTGTTCCTCTGCCCTCTGCAGACACGTTTCATGGAACACTGGGCTCATCAGCTGGGTTTTTAATACTCCAAATGGAGGAGTTCTGTGAGGGGAGCTGGGAAGCAATACTGTAATCCAGTTGGCCTGTATGACTAATCAGTTAGATAAAGAATTCGGGCTGCAGAATAGCAGAGCCTTCATGCTTGATTGATGATAACAGCAGCCAACTGACTTACTGCCCTCACTGCCAGCATCCCCCACGCTGTCAGAGAGGATTGCCAGCACAGGACAATGGATTTGTCCTGGTAAGCAGAATGCTGGGCTTTGTGGCACATGACATCAAAACCAGAGGGAAAGCAGGTCAAAACGGATGGTCCTCTGAATACACTTAAAAAGCAGGAGTGGAAGAGCCTGGGACTGGTTCCTGCTCATCCCCTTCCTGTCCCCTTCCTGCCCAGAGCAGTGGATTAGTGTCTGTACTCAGCACAGCCTAAAGAACCTCTCGTGTTCCTCATGACCTTTACCATGGAGCTTGTTTTTCCTTGGCACATCTCCCAGGGCACAGGCAGGGCTGATCACCTTGGCCAGTAGAAGTTACTCTGTTGGAGCCAGGGCTTGTGGAACTGCCATCACACATTAGGGGCAGGATATATGGAGTGAGGTGAAGTAGCTTTTATGGAACCCATAAGAAAGAAGGAAAAGCTACGCTTTCATATAAATGCATCTTAATTTCTTTTGTCTTAGAAGCTTTAAACAGCTCTCAGAAAATCTGTGGGTTTTTTGTGTGTCTGGTGTTGTAAACTTGCTGCTCTGTCCACAGAGCCATGGATCAGACTGTTTTTTGAGGCTGCAAAGAACAGGTTGAGGTGGGAGAGCTTCCTGTTGCAAAGAGAAGGATGGAGGTTTTCCTGGATGAAATCAAAATCTGTTTATGAATCTCAGGAGAGCGATTTCCCTCTCCTGTTTTAGAGGAGAGTAAAGGAGCCAAGAATATGGATGTTTCTAACACATACACATAGTAATACTTTTTATGGATACTCTGAGCTTATTGGGTGTCAGGTGTTAGCAGATTGATTGTGTTGGGTGTCAGTGCAGAAACCTAGCTCTGTTTTCTCTTTTTCAATATCATTGTGACCACTGTTCTCATTGCACCTGCTGAAACAGAAGCAAGAGGCACCCAAAATATCTGTAAACTGGATACTTGATTTAGATTGATGTAGATGCTGTTTCAAGCAGAAGTCCACTGAATACATTAATATTTAAGATATTTCTTTGATCAGACTTCATTTGATGAATTGAGATATGTACATTGATTTATTATCTTTACAAAGGAATTGCCTCCACTGTAAATAGCTGGATATGCCATCTGTCCAGAATTTGATCTTTGTGTTTGACTTAGTACCTGACAGAGAGGTATTAAGCTACAGCACTGACTCTGATTTGAAGTTAAATGCTGAAAATTCATTGTGAAGTTGTTAACAACAGCAGGGAGCTTCTTTTGTGAAGAACTAAATTAGAAGCTTTCAAATCTTTCAGTGCTGCCAGACTAAGTGACCTCAGCAAATGATGTTTTCATTCTGTCACTGACTCATCAATAGTTGTCCTTCCTCTCTGGGTCCCTTATTCGTAACAAACTGATTTTAGCATAAAAGGGAGTTTCACAATTAGCCTTTGCTTCCTGCTCGCTGCATTCCCTGCTGGCACAGCCTGAGCCCCAGAAATACAATTAGAGTTGTGAATGGAGCTGGAGCCAGCTGGGTGCTGGGAGTGAGTGTGGTGTGGGGAGCTGGCTGAGGGGCAGGGCCGGGTACCTGTGGGGTGAGTGCCAACTGACCCTTCCTGAGTGACTCCACTCGTGGGCACCTCGCCAGGGGTGCAGCCCCACAGCCTGCCAGGGGTGACCCCGTCGTGGCTCTCGCCTTTCCATCTGCGTGAGCTTCACGTGCAGCTGTCACAGAGGTGAAAATGGGGCACCGTGTTTTAACCTGCAGCTGAGGCTGACAACCGTTTTGGTGCTGTCATAAACCTGCCCGTTCCCGTGCAGCCCAAAATATCCCCGACTGCACCCCTTAAGCTGTTAGGGTAATGTTCTGTATTTATGTACGTGCATTACCTCAAAGATGCAGAGTTCTCAGATGGAAAATAAAGTCTGTAATGGCTGCTCTGAAGTGCATCTGCACCATCTATTTATAAGTGAGGTTTGAACTGATGAACTTGCCTTCTGCTGTGCCTCCCAAACAGATGCCAGGGACAGTGTCAGTCTGGACAGCCTGGGATGCTGTGTGCTCAGCGCTCACCCGAGCCTGGAGCGCTCACTGCTGGGGCATGGAGGGAAAAGGCCTGGATTTTATCTTGCCTGGAGGGAGCAAGGGATATTCTGAGTGCATGACCATTACAAAGGTGGAATTGTAAGCCATTTTCTCCCTACTTAATACTAATTTTTTAATATTTTTCAGGCCAAGCAGCGTGTTTTATAGACAGCTCTGAATGGCAAATTAATTTTACTTTAGTCTTTTGTGATTGGCTCGGTCTCCTGGGCCTATAAATCAAACCAATTGATGTTTAGCTTGTTTAAAGTTTAGTCATGCCCAGGCTTTTGGCTCTGATGAGCATTTTAGCCATAGAGCTCTGCACCAGTGGGGAACACATGAGGCAAGAAACATTTTGTCATTTTCATTGTTCCCTGGAGAAAATAAGCTGGGGAAAGGATTGTAATCCTGCAGTGATTTGGGAAAAGGGATGGGTGGTACAGAACCAGGGAACAGCCGGGAACAAGAAATCTCCTCCAACCAGGCTGCTGAGTTACACAGAAAATAGTGTTAAAATAGAGAAATCGATTTATTTTCTGTTATATTTACAATGTGTCTCATGTTTTGCCCGTTTCCTGTGTACTTTTCACTTGCAGAGGTCTTTAAAAATCCTTGCATGTGTCTCCACTGAAGTCTGTGCTTTAATCTTCAGAGAAATCTTAGAAACCTCAGAGCCACTCCTTCCTTGTTAGTCCCCACACAGGTTGTTCTGCTGATGTCTTGCTTCCTGACTCACATCAAGGTGTAGGTTGTGGGCATTTATAATACTTCATAGTCAGATTAGAATGGACTTCCACCATTTGGCACCGAAAAGCGTTTTACCCAGCAGTACAATCAGGAGGAGACAGAAAGATCTGCCCTTTGAGGCCTTTGCTTCCTCTCTTTCTTTTAGGAGATGTTTTCATATTATTGTCTCAAAGCCCAGTATTTCACAAGCCAGTTTGATCTCTTTGCCTTACATGTTTCTGAGCTATGATGGTCATTTGATGTCAGGTAGCACTCCTTTACCTGTATCAATTGCTCATTGCTTACCATCTATTTCTGTTCCATAATCACAACCTGTTTGGAATATTCAGAATTCAGGCTGGAGTTGACTTGATGAGGTGTATTTTATAACTGAGGGTAATTAATAACTCCCAGCTGTCCTGTGATTTCCCCACATGTACTCCGAGGCCAGACCTATTTGGACAATGCCAGGTTTTTTGGAGGAGTCGTGTTCAGTGTATTTTCTGCAGCATTAAGAACAGTTTATTGGACATGAATATTTACTAGAAAAGTAATATAAAAATCCTCTAGTAACATGCATTGATATGAACAGCACAGGGACTGGTTGTTCTTCATCCAGGCAGGCACCAGCTACCCCAGAATATTGCTTGGATCTGCCAGGAGAGGGGGGTCAGTCAGAGCTGGGCAAATTCAGGCACTGGCCAGAGAGGGCCTGGACGTTTCTCCAGTTGTCCAGGTAGGTTTCTTGCTCTTCCAGCTGACATTCCTCATGGCAGTTTGCCCCCAAAAATGCGAAGTGACCACCAGAAAGAAAGAAGCCTTGAGATCAGCTGCAAGAGTTTTTAATCTTGATCCTGCTTTATCCTAGCAGGGTTCAGGGAGATCTAATTTCATTTGTGTCGTGTGGGCTTAATGGCTTGACAGATACAGGAATATTAATAAATAATTCTTAATTATGAGGTGTATTGAATTGCTGAAAGAGGAGGTAATATCTTCTTATGACAGCATTGGGCATAACACAGCCAGGCTGCCAAATGAAAAGGGATAAAAATAATAATTTGCACAGTCAGATGTTTTGAAGTCACAGGGGCAGGTAACAAGATTTGGACATCACTGATTCATCTGTGAGCAGAACCAGAATGCAGGCAGGGAGATGAGCTAAATAACCTGCTGGTGTGTCAATTAAATCTCTCTGGTAAACCATCCAAACAAGTGTTCAGAAACATCCCACAATTTTTTTAATTTGCAATCCATTGTGGATTGTATAATTCCCTGCCTTTCCTTGCAGAAGGGATATTTTGAGTGGAAGGTTCCCCGTTTGGAGGTGGAATGGCACAGCAGTGTATTGCACCGTGCTGCAGGGAGTTCAGGAAGCTCTTCCTGGGCAGTTCTTAGGTATTTGGGCTGTGCTGTAGATGGTTCTGCTGTATTGAGCATCCAGAGCCACTCTCCAGGGTGGCTGGATGGTGGAACGCTGTCCTGAGAAACCCTGCTGGAAGTTGTGTCCGTGCTCTCCCCTGGCAGCAGCTCCTGGCCCCTGGCAGTGGAGCAGTGCACGCTCCTGGAATGGCTGCAATTCTCAGGGCCAGTCTTACACTTCAGCAGCTTGTGCTGATGTTGAATTGGTTCCAGCTCCTGCCTATTTTTAGATGCTGTGGCATGAAATGTCACCCCCCCCCAGCCCGGGCTGGCAGGGCAGGATCCCTCTGGTGGCCAGTTCTCCAGCTCCAGAGGGACTGATGGAGCCAGTACAGAGGGTAATTGTGCATCCCCTCTGTTCTCATTGTCTGATAGAACACGTCAACTGTCACAGCTTTGTTCTTCAAGGGAGATTCTGACACGGCCCGAACAGTTAGTTATGAATTTGAAGTACAAAGGGGAATAGTTGCCTGTGTAATGAGAATCTTCACTGGTACCTGTTGTCCTGAGCAGTTTGTGTGTTAATCAGGTGGGGAGAAACTTAAGTCCAAGGGCTTGTGGTGGTGAGTGATTCTGAGTAAATTGAGATAATAAACTGAAATGAAAACACAGCACTTAGAGACACTTTTAGCTTTGTTCATATGTTTCTGGATAAGGAGGATTTTTATAATGATCTGATTTCTTTCTCAGTTGGACTCAGAAGAGCAGTGTAACAGAGAAGGAATAATGTGAAGGTTAGACAGTTTTATAGTAAATGTAAGAACTTGGAGCTGTGGCAGGGGAATGAATTTCAGGGCTATGAGTGGGTACACTGTACCCACTTTATCTAATGGGACTTAATTGCTAATTCTTTAATGAAATGGAAACATAACATGAACAGATATTCACTTGGGGATATTTTTCTCTAAATCCTGAAAAAGTATTCCTCTACTCCCTAAAATGAGTTCAATTATTTCTGTTTAACAGTGATTTTAAAGAGTCCCACACTTTCAGCTTGACAGTTTTGGTTGCTTTTACTCCACTCTGATGTTCCCCTTCTGAAGCTGAGGGAGTGGTTGTATCTGATTCTGCTTTCACCCACCCATGCCTGTTTCTCCACTGGATAAAGTATTTGTGTTCTGCTCTGTTAGATTGTCCCAGTAAACAAATCTTCATCCTTCACTTCTCTTCCTGGTCTTTTGGATTTAGCCTGGAGAGTTTCTGCAGCCCTAATTCTTTTATAGCAAATTAAGGGTGTCTAATTTTACAGCGACTGCTCTGATGTGATCTTTTTAATTTCCCTAATGTGGAAAAAATCATTGGAGTTTCTGTAAATTAAAAAGAATATTGCATGCAGCGAAGTGAAACAGCCAGGTTTAAAGATGGGCAGAAACTGCACGGAAAGCACAACCTGTTGCCCCTGTGATATGATGGAAGGTCTCAGCAGCACTGCTGGGATTTGGAGCACAGCCACTAGTGTGTGTGTCAGCTGGGTGTTTCACTGAAAATGGCAAAGTTCACATCTCCAGCTGCATTTCAGGCCTGGGCAGCCCTGCACCCTCCTGGCACTCACAGACACCCAGGCTGCTCTGAGGAGGACTGATGGGGACACATTTTCAGGACTCTGAGCTCCAGAGGTGTCTGAACACTCCGGTGGGTGTGTGCAGGAAATCAGAACTGCCTGTGGAAATGTGTGCTGCTATCGACACCCTCGGAGTTCAGTGGAACCTTTTTAGGTTCCCTTTTGAGCTGCCCCGTTCTTAGGAGTCAGCCTGGTGATCAAAGAGCTGCAGTAGGGATATGAAAGGAAAAAATTCCTTTTAATCCCAGGCTTTGCTGTGCAGTTTACCTTGGATACATCGTGGTGTGTCTCCAACAGCAATTACTGCTGCTCTCTTTACAGCCCTTGGAAAATACACTGAAGTCTCAGGTTGAAAAGCTCTATAAATGTAAAATATTTGCACCATGATCTTAATGGTGGCATTTCACTGTTACCAATGAGTGGAGGTTTAAAAATTTCTTCTGCTTTTGGAATGTTCATAATACTCGTGTTTTTGGCATCAGACAGAATTTTGGGTTTTCTTAGGGATTAAAAACTTTCCTTTGCTGACAGAAGCCTGTGCAGGTTACGAAAAAGACTGTGATGAGTAATTCAGTCAGTTAACTAACTTTCTAGAAAAATCATTAGTTTGGAGTGTTGCAAGATGTCAGATCACTCTGTTGTTTCACTTGTGGTCTAAGTGACTGATTTCAGAAAGGGGTTAAAAGGGCTGATATAATTCACGCTTTCAGTTGGATAAAGTTGGAACCTGGAGTTTCTGTCTGCCCCTGCCCTGTATAAATTATTCTCTAAAGTAGAGTTTTCTTTCTGTTTTTCTCAATGTTTTTGGAGAGGGGTGGATGCCACCCTTTAGACAGGCATAAATGTTACTGCTCATTCTTCCAATTCCCCTTCTTAGTGTTTCCCAAGGGTGGACTTGGGGGCAGCTGAGAAATTAGGATGTAAAAAGAAATGCTAGAATTCTGTTCTTGTGGTGTCTCCATTGTATCCAGGCTACAGATGCATATAAATTAATATATTTAATTATAAGTACTTACTACAACAGCCAGCTCCTGAAACTGAGCTCACAGTCAGTTTAGATAATTTCCTTTTGCATGATTATGTCATTACAGATATTAAGGACCAAACATTCTCCTGATATTTGTGCTTTGAATTACTTTGAAAGGCAGCGTGAATAGCAGGAACTGTAGCATGGAGCAAATGTATGTGAATTGTTTACCTGTTTATTTCTCTCTTGTTGCCTTTCCTGACCAGTGGCAGCTCTGGTAGGTCAGAGCCAGGGTGTGCTTTCTTCACTCTTCACCGTATTTTCCTCGTTCCCATGCTGGCACCTATTTTCTTTGCTGCTTGTTTTTCCTCTGCCTGGCTGCAAAGAAAGCTCTCAGCATCAAAAATAATAATTACTATTAATTAGCCCGCTGCTACTTCCTACATTCAAATATTTGTTGGGGCAAGTTAGCACAGCAGAGAGGGATAAACCCAGGGATGCAGGTGCTCCTGACAGCTCTCTGGGGTCAGCTCCAAATGCACTTGGCACAGCCTGCCAGTGCCAGTTCACACTTGGCACTGCTCCTGTGTTTACAGGCAAGTGTGGGGCTCCCGAGTGCCTTCCCTGCCCGTGGTCCGTGTTCTTCCCACCCACAAATCTCTTTGGTGTCAGCCTCTTTCCCTCCAGCGTGTGCTCCACTCCTCAGTCCTGCGCTGATCATCTGGCCTCTCAGACACCTCTCAGCCCTCTTGTTTGTGTCTCCACTGGTAACAAAATGCAGTATTTGGGGACTGAAAGGTCAAGCTGTCACCAAAACACATCAGCCAGGTGAGTGTAATTGCCAAATTTCTAGTGATCTACAGATTTTACCCCCCACCCTTTTAAAAATCCCCCCTTGCCCCTCCTTTTCTTTTTTTTTGTTTCTGTTTTACACACTGTCTTGTACTGTCTCAGAATCCCAACTCTCCTCCTTGGTTAGGTTTTCTCTAGCACATCCCACCAGTATTTCTTAGAAAAGCAACATACATATATATGTGGGTCTAAATAATTGTTTCAGCTTCTTTACACTAAGTCTGTAATAAATTTTCTGTATCAGAAGAGCTAGGGTAACACATGAAAATGATGAGAGCAGTCACCATAAAACAGAAAACAGTGCAGCAAAGTAAATTTTGCTTCAGTAGTGGCTGGATAACCAAATTCCTGCTGCTTTCATGTTTTAATCCTTCTAAAAGAAAAGGCTGAACTCTTTTAGTGTTTAAAGACCAGACTAAAACCCAAGAAACCATTATGATTCTACGATCCTTAAACTTCCCTACTGAAAGCACTGGGAAACAAGCTCTGTTAATAAATACATATATTTATCATGCTTCAATTAACATAAGATTATTGGTACTTACACAGCCTTTATGCAAATGTGGGAACACACACTTCTGGAAGCTAACAGTGCACATTTTAACTGCTTTTGTTTGTCCTGGGAATTGAGAAAACTGTAGCCAAGTATTTGAACAAGCTGGGGTATCTTTAAATAGCCTGAGTGCTACGACTGCCCAGTAGCCTGGGTGTGTGAAAATGAAGCATGCAGCTTGTGACTGTTCTGGGGCTTGGAACAGAAATATTCCTTGTATTTCCTTCTTCATTAAGCTGTCCCAGCTTTGTGGGTGAATTCCCAGTCTGCCAGGAAAGGTTACCGAGCTCTCATCTCTACCAGCTGCAAACGATTGATTTCTTCTGTCCTGAGATATTCTTCCCAGCCATCTCTTTTACATTCCCAGAGCAGCGACTTTGGGTGCTATTTATATCTGTCCCTGGCAGTTGTTTTTTGGTTTAGATTGCTACGATACTTCACCTGTAATTTTCCCTTTGCTTTATTGAAGCAATTTATATCAGTGATCCTAATCTGTGCTAATGTCACACTGCTCCATGTGCATGACTGAGTAGAGATCTTACTTCTCCTGTGAACTTCTCCCTTCAGGCCATCATTAATAAACAGAACTTCCAGAATTATTTTTCAGCAGAGACAAATGGGAACGTTGTTACACAATTAAACAGAATACACATAATTGTGGTGTAAGTCACGCAGAGGTGCTGTGCTCTTTCACTGTCACTCAGGTACAGATGGCACACCCTTGCAGTTTCTACTGCCACAACTTCATTAGTCAAATAATGGGACATAAAATTTGGGACATTAGATTTAAAGAATGCCAGCACATCTGAAATAATCTAACTGCTTGTACCTTTTGGTTCTCTGACTGTTTGTATGTAGTTTGGTAGTTTGGTTTACCTGCATGCACGTGCATCCACGTGGTGTGTGCACCTCCTGCCACCCATGAGATGCTGTGGATTCTGCAGGTTTGCTGCAGGACTTTGCAGAGTTTTCTATGCTCTTGTTTGAAAAAAAAAATAAATTAAAAGCTGGTGTCCAAGTGAGGAAGAACTGCAGGAGGTGTGGCTGAGGCCTCAGTCCTGGCAGTGATAACAGAACTGGGTCTGCTTTGGGAGAGGAAATTCTCCCCTGGAGAATAAAACCAGCTGCAGCCAGTTTCCCACACTTGTGAGCTTTACTGGCACTGATGTATTATCAGTAAAACCGGGATTAATTTTTTTCTTCTTCTTTTTTCAGGATAAATTTCATTATAAAAGTTTGGAACATCACCTTTGCCTCCCACATAAATGAATAAATGTATCCTCTTTCTGTAATCCCTAAAAGGTGACTTTGGTTACCCCATGAACACGGTTGGACTGGGATAACCTTAGCACATTACAACACAAACTCAGGCAATTTGTCATCTACATTAAATGAAACTCCATATTAATATGAAACACAACAAAATCCCCTTCAAAACTTCCATGAAAGGTGATCAAGTGTTGCATTTTAATTTAATTGGGTGTGATGTAAAATCCTAAATTGCATTTTTTTTACAGAGGGTGTTCAGCTGCAGTTCTGTTGCTGCGCAAATTCTTTAAACAGTGTTGTTGGCAAAGTCTCCCTTATCACATGTAGATGTGCACCTGTGTGATACCAGGCTACGTGTACCTGGCTTTTGCATTCCTGGCTGTGTGTTTACAATGAGCAATATCAGGAGAGCAGCACGAGCAGCTGTCGGCAGGCCCTTGGTAAGGAGGTTATCAGCGTTGACTTTAAAGAGTCAGGAATGTGTAATTCATGGCTACTCAGGGGATCCTGCACGTGTCCCAGGTGTGTACAGTTGCTAATCGGTGTGACATGATGGAGAACAAAGCTTGGAAATGCTGTCATTGAGGCTTGTGGCAATCAAGAAACTGCTGTTTTAATGCAGCTCCTCTGTTTGATGTTCGGGAGAAAAATCTCAGTCCAATTAAAAACCTTAAACTGTCTGGGCTCCTTATAAAGATGAATTTACCCAACACGCAGAAGTGTGTGCCATTTCCTTCAGAAGGAAGGCTGATCTTTAATTTTGCCCAGTGGAGTGACTCGCTGGGCATGGGTTTGTGCAGTTCCAGGTGTCACCAGTGTTCCTTTGCTGGGCCATGTCCTCCTGCACACACTGGGGCAGCCCAGGGAAGGTGACTGGCTCTGCCAGGTGAGTTCAGGGAAGGTGACTGGCTCTGCCAGGTGAGTTCAGCATCGCTTCCTTGAGGAATGATGTGGTTCACTCTTAGCACTCATGACTGGAGCCACATTTTCCAGCCTGCTCTACATTCTCAGCCCTGGCGCTGGAAAAAGCTGCAGTCCTTACCTGTGACGTGTCTGTGTGCTGATGCACGGGCTCTTCACTGCTTTGGGAATATTTATATAAAATTTATCGGCAGGGACTGCTGTTATCCAGTGCATCTGTGCTGAGGGGTCTGTGTATCTCTCCAGGATGACTGAGCTGTTCAGAGGGGGTCTGGAACTTTCTGGGCGTTTTGCCACCACTCCTGTCCAAACTTTGTCTGCATTTGGATCGGCTGCTTTAGTTCATGGCTGCTCGCTTGCTGTTAACATGCTGATTTACACTATAATTGACAATGAGTAGGAGTTTATAAGGGAACTCGGAGCTCCTAAGTAACACAGAAATAATCCTGTTTTCAATAAATTTCTAGAGATAATTGAGTGTAAATATTAGAATATCAAACAGCTTGCAGTCCGCCTCTTTTGATGGAAAGCCTTTTAATGAGTGTACAGCGTGGCTGTTGTTCCGTGTGTCGTGGGGTAGCTGTGTTTGTATCACATCTCCAAGTGAAGAGACCTCACTTCCCATGACTGTTTCCTATGTTTTGATGCAAGTTGTGACAGGGTATGTGCCCACACGCTGGGTTGTGTAATGTAGATACCTCATGTTTGCCATCTGATACCTTACATAAAAGCAGAACTGTGTTGTCAGTCAGAATACTCTGCATTTCTCTGTAAAATGAAGTAGTTTAGCAAATGAAGATAGAAGGTGAAGGAAGAAGGTGCTCGGGGAAAAAATTCTTTCTCCTGCCCTCCCTGTCTCTTGGTTAAGAGAAGTAAATCACAGCAGATGCCAAATGCAGCCCAGAGAGTGCTGTTCAGTTCTGCCCAAGGTTCTGCTGGCAAAGCTCCTGCCAAGGAAAGCATATACCATTGGAGGGTATCAGCTTCTTACAGTCAGTAACAACAAAACATGGACAGGCAGATCAGTTTGGGAGCAAGGGAGCTCTTTTGCACTGGACTCTGTTCCACTGGGGGAGCTGCTGGTGCCTGAAGTTGTGCTGTGATGTGCTGCTGTAAGCAAGAGGAACGTGACATCCTTGGGGCTGATTTTGGGTTGGAAGTGTGCAGTGAGGGCTGTAGCTGTGGATGTGCAGGTAGTTCTTCTGTTACCAAATAAATTATGTCATCCCCATTTTTATTAGTTATTTTAATGCCAGAAATGCCAGACATTTGAGTGGCAGGAAGAGCCAAAGAGAAAGGCTTTCCATTCATCCCTTGGCAAGATTTTGCACTGTGTGCAGCTTTCCCACAGTCCAGTAAGCTACTCACATTCTCACCATGTTAGAAAGAAGTTTTAATAACTGATGATGTTTACTGGAGTAGGACAGGAATGAAGTGTGGTTGGGATGCAGCTGAGGAGCTCACTGACTGGCAAGAAATGGTTTTGCTGAGAGATGCTTTACTTTCCCAGACATTTTTGCAGTGTCAGTGCCTTGATGTTCTGTTAAGTTCCTTATTCTGAAAATATTTATCTTAATTAGTTCTTAGAGCTAGAGACTAATTGTCTAATTTCTTTCTTTTTTTGTCATTTCTTGGCGGGTGAACATAAAACCGCTCAGTCTTTAACAGTGTGACTGGTATAATTAGCCACAAGTGAGAGATAACAAGCAATCTGAAAAGGCATTACAGGTTTCTCTCCACCTTTCCCATCTGAGAGCTGCAAGCTACTTGATTGGAATCAGCAATAAAGGTGTCTCAGTGGGGTGAAGCAGCGTTGTTGTGATGAAGCCCAGGTGTTCTGTAAATGGAACGTGGTCCCAGCTGGTGGGTTGGGCCCCTCTGCCCTGCATTGCAGGGGATCAGAAGGGACTCTGCAGCACAGCCACGAGCCCTCAGCGGGTTCCAGCTGCAGGATGTGGGGCTGAGTCTCTGAGCTGGCACCAGGTGACACAGAGCAGTGCCCAGTGGCACCCACAGCGTGACAGCACCGGCTGATCCAGGGGGTTGGCACAGTCCTGGCACGCTGGGACTGTCCCTGTTCCAGCAGACACTGCTGAGAGAGGGGAATCAAGTAGTTTTTAATTGGTAACCAGCACTAAGTGTCAGGCCACACAAATGGGATTATCCCCAGAGCACTGGTGTGGGTGGAGCTGTCACCCCTGGTGTTTTGCAGACATATTCTCCAGGTCTTGTCAAGAGGGTAGATGCCATTTCTCCCAGGTTATGTGATGAAGAAAGATTCAGTAGCTCCCAGCTGCACAGGAATTGCTGTAGTGGGACTGGGTCTCACCCCAAGCCTCAGGCAGCTTGTCTGCCTGACTCTGAATCAACAACAAAAGTATGGGTGGAAAAGGAGGAAAGAAAAAATCAAGGGAAGTGTTCTTTCCAATAACTGTAGGAGAAATTGCTAAGGTAAGGAATGCTGTAGTGGCAGTGCTGCAGGAAGCTCAGCCAGAAAGTGAGATGTTGAAAAGCGATGAGTTCCTCCTGGTGAACTGCAGGTGAATGTCCTCCTGCCCTGATTTCTGTTTCCTGCTGCTGGAAGGAGGGATGTCAGACGGCATGAGGTGTGTTTGTGGAGCCACAGTTGACATTTGTAGAGCCACTAGATGGCATTTAGACCTGGAGGACTGCAAATGCTGTGGTGCATGCTTACGAGGGTAACGGTTTGGGATTTTAAATCTATGAGTTAAAGGGGAATTAAATATATATTGGATTGAATTCTGCTTCAGGAGTGTGTGATATATGCACATATGGGACAAATGGCACTGGGACAGAAATCAAGAGGATTGCAATAGCCAGTTAGTCAAACAAGCTCCTACAGGGTTTACTTTCCATATTCCACTTTTGTGGATTGTCTTGCCATTTCAGGTGATGGTGGAGCAGATACCAGAGGTGTAATGCCTTTTGGTAAGCCAGCATGACTCAGGAAGGGAAGGGGAACCAAAGGAGAGATACAACTAAGAGATTTCCACTGTATCATGTAAATTATATCAGTTATTTAAAAATAATCTCTTCCTACTTCCCCTAGATGGAATAAAAATGTCTTTATGTTTTTTCTTTCTCTGACAGAGTTATCATCGAACCAGAGGAGAATTTCCCCCTTAAAGCCGCTGCAAGAAAGGAACTCTCTAAAAGGTACTGTGTTTCTCAGCTGAGTTCAGGTCTCCTGAGTATCTTGCTTTGGCATTATGAACATTTTTAAATCATGAGCCTTTTATTAAATTGTCTTTACACATCTCAGGAGTTCCTTCCTTTATGTGCTATTGAAGGCCTGCTAAAATTGGTTTAAAATAGTGGTAGAGTGGTCGAGCAGGAAGAGGGGAATAGCTGTGATAGATCTTAGCCTGGAAGTGGGACAGGAGCCCCTGGGGTGGTTGGTTGGGAGGTGAGGCTCTGGCAATAGTAACTTACAACAATTTGTGTCTCTGTGACTCTGTGCCATCTCTGATCCAGCCCTCTGATCTCCTCCTCCTGCCATGGGTAGGGTTACACTCCTGGGATGTGTCGTCTCCCTCTCCCCATTCCCTCCCTGCCAGCTGTGCCTTAGCCTTTCTTACATCACAGGGCCAGCCCTCTGGTTGCTCAGAGGATGACCACGAACATCTTCAGCTGCTTCAGATTCCCCTCAGTACTTTGGTGGGTCTGTTTGAAATCTGGGCACTTGATAGGGAATAATGGGTTTAAATATCAAAGTGCTCTGTTGTTTATTCTCCTGAAATGCTGCTCCTTCTGTGTGCTGCTTTATTTCTCTCAGTGTAGGTGGATTTTAGTTTTAGCCGAGCATTCCTCGAAGATAATCCTCTGAAAAACAAGTATCATGTTACTGATTTTTATGAAGTTCTTGCCATTTTCATTTGATTGTTTTTAGATTAAACATTGTTCCTTTTATATGTGTCAAACCAAAACATTTTATTGGAAGTAAATAGCTCATTTAAACTTTCAGAGCTGTTTGTAGGAAAGATTCTCAGTTGAGTTTACACTGTATTTGCTGTCTGAGTTGTTTGGTACTTACCTCTGTTACTCATCATAGTGAAATGAGTTAGAAGTGTTTATAGTAACTGGAATAGGTTCCTGTTTATACAGGGCAAGATTTTAATTTTGATATAATAGAGGGAATTTGCTTTAAACGTTTGAAGTGGTTGGACAGTTAAAGCCAAATTATTATTTTTCCAACTTAGCACAGTTATTAGTAGAACAGTTATTAAAAAGGAATGTTTGAACAGAAAGTTGGTTCTTGGAGCAGATCATCAGTGATCTGGAAGAAATATTTCTGCTTCCAAATAACCATAATATTAGGCATTAGTGATGTGTGTTCCTGGAAATAAGAAATATTCTTGATGGGCAATTAAGAAAGCATTAAGATACAAATGCAGGATAGGCTTGCAAGGGGTGAGGTCAGAGCCCAGCTGTAGCTCTCAGGAGGAAAATCTGTCCAGAAGATCTGTCCAGAAGGCGGTTGGTTGGCAGTGCCCCCCTAAATCCAGTGCTTGCCCAATTCCTGCTGCTCTTCAGGCCAGGGCTGACCTCAGCAGGTGTTTAAATGCAGTGGCTCTGTGGTCACAGGGGGGCTGGGGGGAAGGTCAGGGTCAGGACAGGTTTTCCACGAGAGAAAAGAGGGATGGTGGAATCCCTGGAGGTTTGTTGGGGTGTTGCTGGTTGCCTGTTGGAGTCCCTGCCAGGCTGACAGCAGGGGCTTTGCTGTGTCTGCAGAGCCTCTGATGGAGAAACTTGCACAAAGATTCCCCCAGCTGATACAGGAAACAGCCCAATTATTCTCACTGAAGTTTTCCTAAAAAAGAAATTCAGCCTTGAAGGAAAGACCTACGAGGGAAAGCTTCAGCCCAAACCCTTAAAAATTTTGATAGAGCCACAAACCAATGAATAAAATGCTCTTATAATAAAGAGATGAATCTCAGCTGTGAAAATTGCCACTTGCTGCAGTGATGTAATAACAGTAAGTGTATGAATAACACTTGGCAGTGTGAGCACAGCTCTGCCTTTCTGGGCATGCAAAGATCTGAAGGAGTAAAGAACACTGGAGTCTGCACTAATCAATGGGGTTCTTGTGGCATCTTGATTTCCCCACTGATGGGAACCAGGCATGGCCTGAGTTCTGCTCTCTGAGGGCCACTTAGGCTGTCAGTGGAACCCCGGAGAAGCCAAGATTCTTGGCTAATAGAGGAGGAAATGCCTCCCAGGGGGAGGATTTCTGCCTTGGAGGTTCAGCACCTGGAGACAGGGCAGGTGGACTGCAGTTGTGGTGACTTTGTTCTGCCCCTCAGCCAGGCACCCCCTCACTGGAGCAGGCTGGTTTGGCAGTGTGGAACAAACAGGGACCTGTGTTGGGAGATGTGGTGTGCCAAACTGCACCCTGTGGGACGGTGACTTTCTCCAAGGCTGTCATTAAAATGTATCTGGTTTTTTCTGCCTTTATATGTTTATGCATGAAAGGAGTGATTATTCAAGGCATCACGTGAGCTAAATACTTTTATTTTGCTCAGAAATTATTTATTAGTTCTCAAATGCGTGTTTGTCTTGTAATACTAAAAAGCTGTGGTGTTAATCAGCATGAACTTGGATTGCATCCTAAACTTACAAGGGGAAGGTGAACTTGGATTGCATTTGAAACCTGCAGATGCTGAAACAGTGACGGGTCTGCTCTGCACATGCCATTGCAGAAAGCAGATCAATAGTTTCGGTCTCACCCAGTACATTTACTCAGTGCCTCAGGCCTCCAGACATAGCTTAGGGAAAAAAAATACTGGATTTGGAATGAGACAGATGTTCCTGAGGAGACTTAGAGGCAGTGGGCCTCACTGTGTTTGTTTCTGCCCTCTCTTTGTACTGCTTTAATCTTCATTGGTGCTGTTCCTGGTTGAAAGCAGTGTCAGGTCGAAATGGGGTTGTTTGTGGTGAGGGGTGGAAATCCGGCAGAGTAATGCAGTGGAGAGGTTGGTAAGCAGCTAATAAAATTAATTTGATTTAGTAGCTTCAGGAATGAAACATGAATATTGACATTATGTTCTTTCCTGTTTATGCTGATGTTTTCAGCTCCCTGGTGGAGCAGTGGAGCAGCCACACAACCCACTAGATGTGGCTGTGAGATAAACAAGACACACGGTCTGGAAAACAGCTGAGGGGCTTTTGTTTTGGTTTTTTTTCTCCTGAAAGCAGGTCAGAAACCATGGGGAAGATGCTTACTCTGAACACTTCAGAACTGTGAAATTTTTTTTTCCTGGCAGTGCCAGTTTGTTTAAAATACTATGGGAGATAGTAAATACTTGATTCAGAGGGGTTAAAGGATCTGTGTTCTCTTGATGGGTTTGTTTGCATTAATCTTAAAAGTAGTAATTGGAAATGCCCCCATAAACCCCGAGATTGCAGCCCTAGAATTAAAAAGCATTTGTTATTACCCAGGAATGTAGCTGTGCAGTTTTATTAGCCTTTCTTCTACTGTAATCTATGGATCTCATTTAGCTGCATGCAGTCCTGTTCTTCTGAAACATAAAAGGAAGGAAATCTCTCAATAGCCTGCAATCAAATTATCTCTCTGTGTTAATCTACATGTAAAACACCCCAGCCCACTTCTTTATAGGAAAATAGTTTTACTGATAAGGCAAAGCTGGACCGTGTGCTTTGGATACTGGAATTAAGTGGATTTTTGTGTGTGTGTGCAGAGTGCTATTTATAGCATCAATTAACTCCTCGTGGTCGGGATAAGTCATTTGACACATCTGTTGCTGAGCTAAAACACTCCCTGTTCTGTGGGGTCACAGTTGGATTTTTTTTTTCGGTCTCCTCTCAAAAAATGTGTAGAGAAAGGACAATTTTCTGCCTGATGGCTCTCAGTTTAAATAAGCTGCCTGAATGTGGTGCCTAAGTGTGCTGATGCCTTCCAGGGGCATTTGGAGTGGGCATCAGGCTGCCTGACTGCAGGGCTGACCTCAGCTTTGGCACGTGCCATTCTGTTATTTATCTGTTCGATGGCAGCACAGCAGTATCTTCTGTGCAAGAGTTAGGAGTGTCTGCAGGATTTTCCAGCCTTCCTGTAATATTTCAGTTGCTTTCTTGTGCCCGTGAGAAGCTGGCCTGGCTGTGGAAGTTGCCCACTGGGCAACTTGCAGGATACTGGGATTAGCAGCTCTCAGAATACTGGGAAACCTGAATATCCATGAATCAGAAAGGGATCACAAAGTGCAATCCATTTTCAAGCAGAACTCCTTATTGATTTCAGGGGGGGAGACCTTTGGAAAATCGATGGCGTGCAGCAGCTTGGCTACGCAAGGACACGTGTTCTGGGGTGTTAAACTGATCGGCCTGCCAGCTAATCAGGCTGGTAGCAATCATGTTTGGCAAGTTCCAGCGCAGAAGAAGAGGTGTCAGAGGTTTGAGAAGGGGCAAATTTACTATTTCTATTCCACGAGAGATCGCAAAGCGGGATCTTGTTCGTTCTGCCTTTCATTTTCAAGTTGCGTTTTGTTTCTGTGGAAAACCAGAAAATAGAAAGAAAACTATAAAATTTTCTGAGGCTGTGTAAACCTAGGCCTGATCATTATAGTGTGCAGAGTGCTACGCAAATGGAATTGCTGCAACGATCAAAATGCTCCGAATTGTTTCCATGAGGTCGGTGCTCAGCATTCAACTCAGCTGGGTATTTCAGAGTTGGCTTCTTGATGGGGGGTGAAAGTGCTGCCTTCCAAATGCTCCCCAGCCACAGTACAGAAGTAGAAATGATGCAAAGCTGATTCCCTGTCCGCAGAAGTGAAGTGTTAATGCTGCTGATGTTTTCATGGCCGGGGCTAAGGTGGCAGAATTGACACCCAGGAGGGAGAGCAGCAGCAGCAGGGGATTGCAGCGGGCACCTTCAAACCCAGCAGCCTCATCCTGAGGGCAGAGCTCGCCCCTCTCTGCCTTGGGCGGTGTTGGGGTATTTACAGGGCTTTTATAAAAACTGCTCCACCTGGACACTCCCTTGGAAATACAGGAGGATTGTTTGTTTACCCAGAGAATTTACAGTGCAGGAGTTTATAGACTCTCACGTGCCCATTAAACCCTGGTGTGGACGCTCAGGAGGTGTGAAGGAACACGATGCCGTTTTGCTGTGCTGTTTTATGCTTAATTAGCACAAATACTGATCTCTGAAGGAAGGGTGGCATAACAGCACTCTGTGATGGAGAAGATGAGTCCTTTGGAGCCCCAGCCCAAGAACTCTGCTTTGGAGAGGGGCTGCTGCACTGTTCTGGTCTATAAATGACAAATTTCAAGAAGAAATGGATTTTTTTTTTCTGTTGGGTAAAAGTAATCATAGGCTAAAACATTTACTTTAAAAATTGCCCCTGTAAAAATATTTCAATTCGAGCTTTAGAGCATTAAACTGAATTATTTATGCCATTATATGTATGCAGTTGTGAGAAAGGTGTTCTATATTGCTCTAATTTATTTTCCTTTCCATTTGGGAATACAGTATAGAAATTGAAATGTACCTTATTAGGGGAACACAGCTACAGTGTCATTAAAGCTGTGCACACACTGTGTCACCAAGCCTGAAAGCAGTGCAGGAAACCTTGGGAGGAAAACCTGACAAATTCCTGATATCAAACTGCAGAAGTGAGGAATCTCTACCGAAGGGAAGCTGTGGAAGGATGACTGGTGTCATTGAAATGTGCACTGATTAAGAGATTGTATTAGAGCCAAGAAAATTCTGTGTCCTTTTTTTCCTGAGAACTGTATCTTTTCTAGGGTACTATGATATGATATGATTTCAGTGCTTTTAACTAAGAGGTTAATTAAAGTATTAATGTTTAAGTTGACTGGGAGCCATTATGATGAGAGATGCTGTGGTGCTGCTGCCCAGAGCCACTCCTGCAGCGAGGGAAGTGTTGGAACTGTGTTGTGCCTACAAAGGTGTGTCTGGATTCTTTTGCTGATGTTGCCAAACCCAGATCATAGTGTGATATTCTGCAAATTCATGTGCAGGATTTATTTATTTCTGCAGAATTATTCCTGCTGGATGATCAGATGAAGCTCCTGACTGATGTAAGCCCTCAAATGTTGCACATCCACCATTTTCCCTGCAGTAACAGCTGGTGAGCTGCAGTGTTCATTGCTGTGTCCCTGAGACCCAAAGTTCCTTCCCAGGGACTTTCTCCTCTCACCATTTCTCCATTTCCTCTGCTCTTGTTGGTTCCCAAGTTTAACCCTTGTTTCCCAGACTGCCTCTGTCCAAAGGAACAAACCCCCCTGAGCAGCTTTTTCTGTTGTTCTTTTGACACCAGCCCAGCGTGTCTGTCCGTGCCTGCCAGAGAACTGCACTGCAATAGGTTTCTTTGTGAATTCCTCGTTGCTGTTCATTGGTGGAGGTTGTCACCTAAGGGTCAAATTAGAGCTCAGTCAGCCAGAGCAGCAGGAGGACCCAGGCTCAGGAGAGATTTCGGTGTAAGGGCTGGGAAGCAGTTTATCTGGGATGTGTTTTTCATATATATATAAATTCTCTTTTTCAAAGGTGTTGTTACTCTTTTGTCTGCAGAAACCAAATTGTGCTTAATTTATTCCCTCTGGTCATTTGCTTGAGAATTAATCTTTTTCTCACTCTGCCTCCTGGCTTTTTTCATCTTTGGGCATATCTTTGTGCAGTTTTGTTATATCTCGTAAGTTTTGAGCACAGAACTTACTTCTGTTTAGTTTAAGAAAAAATGAGGTTTTTTGGCATGATGGCACCGTGCCCTTTGAGGTTGGATCCATGCAAAGAAGGGATTGTATTTCTGGTAATTTGGCTGAAGCACAAGAAATGGTGTTTATGCTGGCTTCAGGAGGGCAGACAGTACCTGCTGAAGCATAAAATCTGCTGGGCCAACATTCCTCTCTCAAACAGCGGAACCAGCAGCAGGAGTTTGTCCTGGCCCTGCACTCTGTGCCGTGTGGGTGCAGCAGTTTTGCTGTGGGAGCAGCTGAAGCCTGGCTGAGCTGCCCCCCAGATCCAGCCTTTGCCACAGGGACCCTGCTGTCTGCATTCTCCAGAAAAACAGGGACAAAACTGTAAATCTCTGGCCCGGGGAGGTTTTGGTGCTCAATGTTTCAAGACAAAAGAGGTCAGAGATTTACAGAGCTACACAGACGACCTGATATCCCAAAAGCTTCTTTCCCCTTGGTTTTGTGTAGGATCAGATTTACAGGCAGGTGGAACAGAGAAGGTGGCTGTAAGGCTGTTGTGCAGTGAGCATCTTCTAGAAATGAATGTCCCCTTCCTGACAATGATCTTGAGCCATTTGGAGCTTGGACATCTGACGTGGGGCCTAAAGCTGCATGCCTGAATAACAGTTCTCATTTCTGAGAGCATCATGTTGGGTTTCTGTGTTTTAAATTGTCTGGCTCCAGTATCTAGTTTGCAGCATTCAATCATCCTCGTTCCAGTCTAGAGCTTTTCCTGATTTAGGACATCAGCAGTAAATCTCACAGAAACACATGAGCATTGATCACAAATCAGATTAACTAGGGTGGGTTTTTTTTTTCCTTAGGAGTCTCAGGATTGGCTTCTCTGAATATTGTTTCTTTTTCCTCCAAGTGGGGAGGAAAACAGTGTAATAAATAATTTCTATAACATAGTGAGCAGAACTTGGGAGATGACTGTACAGAAGAGGCTGTGATATAATACCTTATTAACTAACTCTGTCTTCTCTTTCCTCTCTCTTGTAGCTGGTTGTGCTTCGGGCTGCTCTCCTGCTCTCTCTGTCCTGTTCTAGGCTTAGTGGGTGATGTCACAGCAGCTCTAACCCCCAGGCCCCGGTACCTCTGTAGGTGTGTATGGCTCAGTTTTCTCTGCATGCTTTCTGGTGCTGCATGGGGGGCAACAGCCACGTTGTGCTGCTCATCCAGGGCTGGAGATGTCATCCTGTTGTGCCTCAGTTCCACACATGCTCTTAAGCCCCATCTGTGCTTTTTTCTGCTGGTTTTCCTCCCTGCAGCAGCACACAGCTGCTGTTCCCGTGCATGCTCCCAGGCCTTGTGCTTTGGCTGCTGCAGCTGGGGGTTGTCCAGGCTTTGCTGCTCCCTGTAGTGCCACTCCTGCAGCAGGGCCAGGTGAATTTGGGCTGGGCTGTGGGACAGCCTGCTCAGCATTCAGACTGCTGGACCCTCAGAGTCCCCTGGGTGCCCTGAGAGCCCTTCCCTCCTGCTGAGAGGAGCCCCTGTGGTGCTCTGGAGCTGCCTGGGGGACGCTGCTCTCTCCAGACTCGGCTCACTCGAGTCCCCGAGTGCTTCAGGAAGGCACAGCACTCTGACAAGTGCAGGGGGGTTGAGGTTCTCCAGGGCTGTTAGCATTTAGGTACTCAAATCTCACAGAACTTGACCCCTCTTAATCTGAAGGGCTCTTCACAAGCTCTTGACTGTTATTAGCAAACTTGGTGTGCAGAACTGACTCCTTTTTGGGGCAGTACCAAGTGACCGCAGGCACGGCCGTGTTCCCAAGGGCCCAGGCTGGGTGTGAGCTGGGACTCCTGGCCCTTTGCACGGGGGGATTTTCATCCTCACTGGGCACTCAAGCTGTGCTGGCTCAGGAGAGGCCCTTCAGTCCATCATTTTTCCATAGGAACAGTCAGAACAAGCAGATCCTCTTCCTCTGCTCCAGCCCCAGTGCAGCACTAATGTATTTAGAGTCACGTAGGTAGGGGAGAGAGATTTGCTGCTGTCAGCGTAGCCTTTGACACTCTGGAGGCAGCTCTTTGCTGTGTTTAGAAATGGAGCCCAAGGAATAATCTTTACCTGGCTGCTAGAGGTCTAATATTTTCCTTTATTGATACCCTTTTCGAGGCACTTTAATTTATTTACAGATGGGAGCAAATTGCAAGTGGCAGCCCCAGTAACTGACTCGTGAGTCAGTGCTTGTATTTTTCTCCTCTGGTCTAGACTGCTGATAATGTAAATTGTTGAAACCCTGGGTAAATAATTAGGAGTGCAATCAACAGCAAGCAAGTATTTATCTGCTAATAAAACATTTGAAATGCAGAAGTCTTTCTTTGTCCAACAGTTCTTAAAAGGCAGTTACTGGTCCTGCTGCTGTTTCTGCATAGCAATTAGGATTTTTATGGTCACTAATTGTACATCTGAAAATTTATACAGTTTATTTCCTGCCTGTGTCTTTCTTTGCACAGAGAAGAGAAGGACAATATTTATGGTTGTAAGGAGGTTAACACTATATTTTCTGCATGGAGAGATCTCTAGAGATTTGTACCATTTATAGAACCCAAATTTTCTACCTTCTCTTGTGTGGCATCAAGGTCTTATATCTCATTAAGGATTTTATGAATGGAATCTTTGTCACGTTCTCAGAATGTGACTTGCAAGTTGATACATCAGCTCAGTCATCAGCTCTGATTTTTTATTATTAAAGCTGTAACTGCTCCAAAGAGGGACTTCTAGATTTTTCATGCCCTACTGGTAATGCTTTTCCTTAGAACAGATTCTTGCATTATATATTCTGAAGGGAACCTGCTTGTTTTAAATTTAGCTGCTGTAGGTTACATCTTGTCGTCCCCACTGGATTCACTTCTTGAACTCAGTCCACGGAAACATCCAGCCTTGGGACTCCCAAAAGGTGACTTCTCTGTTGTTCCTCACATGGTTTCACGTGAGAAAAAGCACTTTTAGCTGCAGACAGTGAATTCCCTGGAAGATGGGCCACTTCCAGGTGTGGCTGAGGAACCTGTGCTCTGCTCTGCAGCACCTCTGAGGAGCTGTGTCCACTGTCAGTCCCTGACCCCTCCAGGTGTGGCTGAGGAACCTGTGCTCTGCTCTGCAGCCCCTCTGAGGAGCTGTGTCCATTGTTGTCAGTCCCTGACCCCTCCAGGCTCTTTCCTTGGGCCTGGAGCATCCCCTTGTCTGAGCTGCACTGGGATGTGTAGCAGTGTGTTCCTGTGCTCCTGCAGGAGGGCACTGATGATTGGTAACCCAGGGGCTCTCTAGGAATGTAGAGTTAGAAATGCCCCCCATGTGTGTTCTTCCCAGATTAGGGCAGTGCCTGGGGCTGGGCAGTGCCGGTTCTTTCCCACTCCCAGGAGTCAGTGAGTGTGTGTGGGCAATCCCAGTTCTTTCCCACTCCCAGGAGTCAGTGACCATATCTGCACTCGTGGGACAGAGCTGCCTCCATCTGTGCAAGCAGGGAGGCACGAGAGCAGAAATGTGCAAGTTGGCTGCACACGAGCCAGCTGAGGCCCAGAAGGTCTGGCTGTGTTCATGGGTAGCTGTGCCAGGGCTAATCACACTGGGATGGAGCAGGTGAGACATCCTGGGAATCCTGCTGTCCTTTTGGATGGTTGTGACTCTCCTTTGCAGAAAACAGTGGGATCTCTGAAGGCTTTACAGGCTCTTAATAATCTAGTGGAAGGTCTCAGAAGCTGACATCTTGGTCTATATTTGACTAATTTGTGACATCTGGAGAACCCTTTGGTGGTTTTTGGTTTTCTTTCAGAATCTAAATAGAACTAAAATCAATGAACAAATGAGAAAAGTCACTTCTGCCTCCTGGTCTGCAAAATGAAAGGCTCAGGTCATGGTTCTGTGTGAACAGATTAATACATGGTAATCCTTACACTGTTCCCAACGTGATTTTCTACTCACCCTGATTCCTTTAGCAACTCTGGAAGAGCTGCCAATGGGCACACAGCTACTGGCAGGTTATTTCCCATCAAGTCAAGGTGTATGTCATTGGGTTGGGGTCTGTTCCTTCTGCCCCAGTATCTTTGGGGCCCTTGAATGATTTCAGCCATGTATGACAAAAGAAAGGAGACCTCGGGCCTGCTTAGGATCTTCCAACAAACTGTGGAAATGTGCAGCTTAATACCTACTAATACTCCTCCTTTGGGAACATACCAGTACCTGACCACGTTGTCAGTCCCTACCAAAGAATCTGCACAGGAGAGGGACCTGATAAATGTAACACTGATGGGAAATGGATCAGTCAGGAGTGTGTGCATCATCTGAGGGCACTGAACGATGAATTGCAGAGCATCAGGAAACCAGGGCTTGGAACTATCTGTCCTCATGGAAATCCTTGCTGATAGATGGAAAGCAAAGAATCTTTGGCAGCACATCAAGGGACAATTTCTCAGGACTTCACTCTCAGCACAGAATATGAACAGTTCTTGAATTACAGGAGTTCTGCCTCTGCTCATCTCAGAGGTGCTTTAGTCCAGTAGTAAACTGGTTACTTTTTCAGTGAAAGGGTTCTGGTGAAACCATCATTTATGCTTAAACTGTGCTGCTGATTTCATCCTCTGAGGAAGAGGTTGAAATGATGTTCACGTCCCAGACCTGTGGATCAGTGGGGTTTTTACTGCATGCACCATGCAGCTGGAGATGGGGGCTGACATGGGGTACTTCATAACCCTGCTGGAGGAGACACAAGGCAGAAGATATATCCCACATAGCTGGTTCCTGAGCCCTTTTCTCTGCTTTGAGAGACAAGCAGCCCTGCGTGTTTTCCATGGAAGATGTTTGATTTTGGCTTTTCCATTTGCATTATTAGCGAGCAGCTGCATGAAGGGCTGTTTCATTGGCTGAAATCATCAAGCACATTTCAACTGCAATTGCACACTCTGCATTTAAAAATGTTTTCCATATTACAGTGTGCTGCTATAATTTAAAAATGAAAACTATTTTCAGCTACTGTCTGTTAAGTTTGGGCAGGGGGGTGGGAAAAATGGAGACGAGTGTTTTCTTGTACCATGACGTTTCTGTCCTCAAAAATGGTAATCTTCTCACTTATGCTGGTAAAGACAGAAATTCCAGGTGTCTGTAGTGAGAATGTTCCTCATTCCCTCCAAAGCCCTATCTTTTTTTATATATTTCTTTTAAGTTCATTATTATTTGCACAGTGAAATTAGCTCTGGGAGAGGGATGAAAACCCTTGTCAGAGCAATTTTAGCAAAAAGATCAAAGGAATTAAATATAAATTCTCTCCAAAGTGAGCATGTGGGGTTTTTTTTTATTTTTTGAAAAGGGAAGTCTTAGATTAATTATTCTTAATTTAAAGTCAAGCTGATGGATGGAGAGATGGCTGCTTTTCAAAGACCGCTGCAGTTTGCTTCTTAGAGTGAACGATATTTCGGTAGGGTGACTAACGCTGTGCATTTTTATTTTTAACCCCTGACCTGTGCCCTCCCCACCCTCTGCCTGCCCCCTGTCCGTTTGCCCCGGTCAGTTAACAGGCAGGAGCGTTGCCAGCAGCCATGGATGACTATGATATCAGGTCTGCTGCCAGCATTTTGGCGTCGGTTAAGGAGCAGGAGGCTCGCTTCGAGCGGCTCACCCGCGCGCTGGAGGAGGAGCGGCGCAATGTGTCCCTGCAGCTGGAGCGCGCCAGCCAGCCCGCAGACAGAGTCAGCATCTGCAACATTGGCAATGGCCAGCCCCTGGCGACCGCCTGGCAGCAGCTCGTCCTGCAGGTAACGGGCTGCTCCCTCGCCCCCGGCCGCAGCTCCCCGGGAGCGACTCCTGGTTCGGGGGTGTGGGCAGCGGGGCAGTCCCGGCTTGTCTCCTCAGTCCCTGGAGCTGTGATGCTTCATCCACTCATTGAGTAGCTCAGGCTTCAGAGCCTTGGCTCACAAGTTGCTTTTACTTCCTCTGCTTAGCTCGTGGGATGCTTTGAAAACCACGTGCATGACTGAGTGTAAACCCTAAAGAGAGATCTTTGCGCCCTGCTCCAAGTCTGTGCGCTTGTTGTGAGAATGGTGATGTGCTGGTGCCTGAGAAAGAAGGCTGAATCATAATCTCCATAGCAAACAAAATTTCCATTAGAAACAGTTGGACTTTGAATAGAGGGAGCAGCATGAAAAGCAGGAATTTCCCTCCTGCGAAGCCTTATTGTTTGTGGAGGGAGGGCTTCATAATTTGTTTCTTGTGTGTAGTGAGTTGATAGACTTCATTTTAATGATGCAAACCGGCTTTGTGGGCAGCTTTAGATTTCCAAATACTGCCTTGCTTGATAGGCGTTCTTTAACTGTTTAAATGTGCAATGATAAACTATTTAATGTCTCTAAATTACCTCAGCTGGCAGATCCCTCTGCCACACAAGGTAAGTCATGCAGAAGCAATGGTGCCGTTTGTGAAGCTCTGCTTCCTGAGAAAACACTGTTCAGTTCAGGAACTCTGGGCTGTGGGGATTCTCCCAGTTGTTTCCCAGTTATCCCAGACTGTTTTACAGTCCCGCTGAGCTGTGTTCAGGCAGGCTCTGCGTTCTGTTCTCTCCTGGGAGCTCTGTTTTCCTGGGAGCAGCTGCCGTGGTGTTGGACGTGTAGATGCCAGAGCTGGGCACTTCATGTGAAAGAAGCAGCCTGCCCCGGTTAGGCTGATAGTCTGACATGGCTGGTAGGAGCTGTAGGTTGTTGTCCTCTGATCAGCAGCTGGGCTGGGAGAGGGGAGTTGTGCTTACCCGTTTTTTACAGGAAAAGGACAAGTTCACCTTCACTTTTTCTGAATGACTTTGTGCAAAGTGCCTGATTAATAGCTTCAGAATGAAATTCCTTATCCACAAAACTGATGAAGCATGAGTTCTCTGCAGTGTAATGGCTTAAGGTCCAACCACTTCCAAGAAAACTTAATAAAAGCGTTTTAAGTTACTGGAGTCTACGTGACTCTTATGGAGAAACAGCCCTGTAAGTGACCCCAGACTGGATCTGTGTACACTCAGCTCGTTGCCACTGGGTGAGGGGAGCTTTAGTTCATAAATAATTAGCATTGAGGTTTTCAGAGGAGCTTGTATATGAAATAAAATGGTTGAATAGCTAAATATGCACAGTTAAGAATTAATGTAAGGTTATTTGTATGAATTTTCATTAAATATACTGAGGGCCAAATTCCTCCTTGACTTAGTAGAATTAATTATATAGTGTTTAAATGAAAGACGAAAGCCGTACATTCAGTCTTACACAGAACATATCATTTTATCTTTAGCATTATGTATTGCATTTCATTGTGAAGAGCACACCCAGCAAAAGGCACTCCCTGCTCTGCTGTCTGGAAGGATTGCTCAGGCCCAGCAGCTCTCTGGAGCTGTTTGTGAGGACTGGCTGAGTTCTGAGCATCATCCTGTTCAGCCACTGTGCGTGAGGGGGCAGCGTGGTCGGGTGTCCTCTCTGTTCTTCAGCTGCTGCTGCCCCTGCTCAGCTCCCTCACCTTCACCTGTCCTGGGGCTCTCGAGGTCTCTGCCCTGCAGGTCCCTGGCAGTTCCTCCCACGGCTCTGCCCTCAGCCTGATCCTGCAAATTCAGGCCCTGGCAGTGCTCTTACTGAGTTTCTAGGAGAGACCTGGGTCGGGTTTCAGCTTCTGCGTGTGTGCAACCCTTCAGGGGTTCCAGGGGGGAGGAGAGGGGAGATCTGGGAATATGATTCCCATGGGAGAATGAGTTATTCGATCAGAATTCCGTGTGAGCTGAGATCCTTGCAGTCCTTAGGAATCCAGCAGTTGGGCCCTGGAGCAGGAGCTGTTACTCAGCTGCTTTTGAGGGGGATGTGTTCCCCTTGCCTGAGGTCTGATCCCGTCCCTGGCCTCTGCTGTGCTGGACATGATCAGAACTGCTTTGAGCTTGCAGGCTGCAGCTTTTGCTGCCTTTTTCATGGACGTGTTCCCACCTCTGTGAAAGCATCAGCTCCTGCCTTTCAGCCAGTCAGGAGCTCCTGGGGCCAGCTCAGCACCAGTGGAAACGGGAAGCAAGGGGCTGGTGTACTGCAGTTGGCTCCAGGACTGAGCCAGAGGAGGAGCTCCCTGGGAATTCCACAGGTGTCAGATAGACTTTACCAGGTGACAGCGTGGCATTGCTGCGCTCCTGGGAGCTCAGGGAGCTCCTGCTGTCTGCCTGTCTGCTGAGATGACCCAAATTCCAATGGAAATCCTAGAACCTGCTTCCTGGATTGCAGGAGGAATTCCATAGCACGAGGCTAACAGAAAAAGAAGAGTTTGTGCAGCAGGCCTCGTGGTCCATATCACATGGGAGGCTCTGCAGATGGCCTCGGGTGGTGCTGCTGTGAGAAATCACATTGGCTGGTGCTTCTGGTTCTTGAACAGTCTCTCCCCTGTGGTTTTCTTCTGTCTTTGTTTAAGGCCTTAGATGGTAAGAACATGGATACAAGTGAGTGGGAATACGAGCAGCAGTGTCAGCATCAGCTGAGATTTGAGCTGCTGCACTAGAGGCTGGGCGCTGCTTCATCTCTCAACTGTGTGCTCTGCAACTTCCTATGGGAACTGCTAAATTCCAAAGTGCCATCTAATGTTTGAGAGCAGGACAGCAACCGCCTTGCACTGGTGATTAGAACAATGCAAAGCAGTGACCACATTGACCCGAAGCATCTCAAGTATTTTTGCAGTTTTATTTGCCTTGAGAGTTTCAACTCCTTTTGTTTTGTGCAAATTTTTATTGAATGAGGTTTTGGAAGCAACTGAAAGGCAAGAATTTTCTTATTTTGTTTGCCAGGACTTGTGAAAGAATGATTTTTCACAACTGTTAACCTTTCTGGCCTAGAGCTCTGACAGGTTTAAAGTAAAAACATTTAAATTGAATGACAAATTCACTATTTCATGATATTTTCTAGGATTTTACATTGCTTTACTAATAGAGCTGTGTTTTCTTCTAGAAGAACATACAAGAGAAACACATTAAAATTAAACTCTGCTTGCTGTGTGTTCCTCGTTATGTAAAAAGGCATCCAGGTTGTTCTTTGCATGACATCTCTGAGTGCTACAACACTGGTAAGGGTAAGAGCAAGGAATTACTAAAAATGTCTTGGAACATTAAAATGGAAACATTAAAGAATAGTATCAAGTTTAACAGGATTTTTTTTTTTTAAACCAACTTTCTAGTCCCATTTACCACATTTGCATCTTGATAATTGACATGAGTCATCTTACATTAAACTTGTGATTTATTTTCATGTCCTGCTGCCTGTTTGTTCCTCAGCTCAGGCAGCAGAACATGATTAATTGTCCTGGCTTTTCAAGATTTTTAGTTCCCAAGCACACGACTGTATCAGCTTAGCTGTGATGTTCAGGAAGAAAGATTTTAAACCATCACAAAATCTTTTTGCACCGTCTCTCCTAGTTCTATGAACAGATTTTGTTCCTAAAACAGGCCTTGATCTGTGCCCACAGAGGAGGCAGAGCTTCATCCCCGCAGGGCATTGCCCAGGAGCTGCTCCATCTCATCCCTGCCCTGGCAGAGCCACGTGTGGCTGCAGGAATGCTTTGCACAAACTTTCCCCAGCAGCCAATTTCCTCTTCCCCCGAGCCCTTTGGGCTTCCTACCTGGCTTGGAAACCCAAACTTCCCTCTCGCTCCATCTCAGCTGTCTGCAGTGTCTGTGGGCTCCTGTGAATGCTGAAAGAGCCCACAGTGAACGTTGGTTCTGATGACATCGATAAATTACTCCATCTTTTGCTAGTTTGGGCCACCTTGTTGATGGTTCAAATGATGTTCTCGCTCACTTTGTCTCCAGTGTGGAGCAATTCACTGGAGTCATCAGTGTGACTGGGAACAGAGTGGCCAAAGATGGCCATGGGCAGCCTGAGGCTGTGCCAACTATAATTAAAGCCTTTGATTTAAATAAATGTCATGGTTTAATCTCTGTATAAATATAAAAACCCCAAACAAACAAACCAGCAAACCCCCACAGACCAACCAGACAAAAACCCTAACAACCGCTTCCTTTTTTAACCTCCCTAATTAGCAGCTGAAGAGAGGGGTTTGTAACCACAGTTGTGGTGACTGGGAAGTGCTGGAGAATACTGTCAGAGTTCATTTTAGGGCCTTAGTCTAAAATTTTGGTGGAGTGGTATTTTTAGAATAGTGTAAAGATGGAAAAGAACTATGGTGTCTGTGTTTCTAACCCATCTTGATTAGCTCTTCTTCCTTTTTGTCTTCCTTTTGCAGTCTTATTTTCATATGTAACTATTTAAAATACGGGAAACTTGCTCTGGAATAAATTTCCTGCACAGAGACCTTAATGCTCTCTTCAGAAGGAACTGCAAAACAGCTTGAGGTTTTGGTTTAAGGGGGACAGTAATTACCATGAAGATGGGTAGATTTTGCAGACAGCTATCAGTCCAGTCCATCATGGCAAACCACATTTTTGCCTTCTGGAGGAGAGAATGACGTGTTAAGCTGGTACCTCTGAGCACATGTTTGTAATGTGCTGCTTGAAATGCAGCACAAATCATCCAGAAAATCGAAAAACCGAAACAAAATCGAAGAAATAAAAAATAGTTAATAGTGGATCTGTCTTTCCTGCATCTGAGTCTTCGTTTTCCTTTCCAATAACTACAGCATGAAATTAATGGTCACAGCACCAACCCTAAACTTGATTTGTTTTCCTTGTTGTCATTGTGATATAAATGCCATGGTAATTTAATTTTTTTTTCCCATGAACTGGAGGAGATTTTTTTATTTTTATCCCCTTAAAAGGCAGTTGATTCTTATCTAAAGGAAGCTGCTGGGTAGAAACATAGGTCATTCATTCAGCTGCGACCTATATGCAGTGACACTGTCCTTTATTTCTAATGTAAGCAGTGCTGTCACCAGGCTGCCCTTGTTCTCAGCCTGTCATATGACAACTTGGATGAAATGGAGTTGACTGATATTAGATGTAGCAAGATGGAGGCTGTGTTTGTATACAAATTAAAATGCCCTGAACTCACTGAGATGCCTGATGGTGTTGACCTGCAGCAAGTGTCTGCTTCCTCCTTGCTGCATTGTTCTTAGGCCTTGTGATCCTTTAGACCTCTTCTTTAATGCTGGATTCTTAAATAAGGATGACACCTAAAATCATCCTCCAGATATTTCTGTAAAGCAGCTGAGGTGATCTGGCTTTGTCTCCATCTCTAACCTTGCAGTGTGGAAGGAAGCAGATTGTCAAAGCCACGTTCAGGGAGGTGTTGGAGCTCTGGGGATGGATGTGTCCCACTGGAGCCACACAACCATTCTGGAGCCACTACAGCCGCTCTGCAAGGGCTACTCTAACTTTTCAAGTACATGTAAAATGATGGAAATGCCAACAGGACAAGATTTCAAATGCATCCTGGAGATAGAATGTTGTGTTTGCGTTTGTCTGGATTAAAATCACCGTGGTGGGGCACACCGACACACCACTGTCTGCTGGGCTGTGGTTCTCCCACTTACTGTGTTTGTTTGCTGCAGGGAGGTCACAGGAGGACAGTAAAATATCCTCAGGGCCCTGTCTGAGTCCAGAATTGCCGTGGGTGGTGGTGATGCTCTTGCCTGGACGGTTACTGGGATTCCTGATTCATCTCGTGCCTCCTTGCTCTGGTGGGTTTATGGAAGTTACATATCACTGAGGCCATATGTTATGATCCCAGGCAGAGCTGTAAACCATTTCCTTTTTACTGCCTCTGAGAGCAGATCACTCTAGAGAGCAGCACTAGTGATGGGGAATTTTTAAAGGGTAATGGGAGAAAATAAGAAAAGAGAGCTTGGCCCAGATACTACACTACTCCATCTTCCAAAGAATTAAATCCCTTTCTATTTATAAATTTTTAATTTCTCAGAGAGAAGAAAGAAGGTTTTCACTACTTTTGCAGCTGGAAAAAATGTGACAGATTAAGAATTTAAGGTTCATTAAAAAAAAGAGGGGGAGGTTGCGATGCAGTCAGCAGTCTGATACTAATGGATAGAGTGTTTGTTGCCAAAATTTGGGAGTTCAGTATAACCTTAGGGATCTAATCCATAACTCTTATTTAGGTAATTAGTTCTTTGACTTCAGCATTGCCAAATCTCAGCATTCAGAATTAAATGAGCTGGTAAAATATTGCAAGAGGCTAAAGAGGAGACTTAAGATTTAATTTGCCCTTTAAAAAAAAATAAAATCTTTTAGCTTTGAGTCAAAACATTCTCAAAATTAATTTATAACCAAAAGGCTTACAAGCATCTGTTATATTTTTGAAAGGAAAATGTTTTTAAATAATAACCTGACTCCAGAAGGTAGGACTCAGAAATTCAGCAGTGCTAATCTTTCGTGTCTCGCACGAGTATCTGTGGGTTTACAGCATGAGAGACTTCTTCCGTGGGTAGGAATTGGCCAGTCCGTGCAGGAGGGCTTTCAGCTGGGTGCTCTGCATGCAGGAGCAGCTCCTTGGTGCCCTGTGGATGGATATAGGCTTTGAGAGCGGATCAAGGTCTGGCCCAGGGCCAGGTTCATGCCTAAATTGAATGGTGCTGCTCTGTGCCAGCACGGCCTCAACAAAAGTGGAGCTATTTTAGTGTGTTAACTGAAGAAAAGTTGGACAAGGAGAAGGGGCGGGGGAGCGCTGTACAAAAGTACAGGAGACTCAGAGAAACCACGTTCCTTTTGCTGAGGCCTTGGGGTATTTTATTAATGGCCACTCCTGGTTGCCTCTGAATTGTTCCCCCGTAGATAGAGAACGCCTCTTCCCTCCAGTGAAGCAAATAACTTCACTTTAGCTAAACCTTGTGGAACACCTCCCATTGCCCTTGTCAAACTATATGGCATTTCTTTTTAAACAAATCAGGATGAGTTGGGTGATGTAGTTGTGCCCTGTTCTTTGCCCCTACAACACAAAGCCTTAGCTCTAGTGTTCAGCTGGAATGCTGACATTGGCAGTAGCAGCAAGGCTGAAATTACAATTAAATGAGTCTGAAACGTTTCTTCTGGTCGTAAATGTTTGTATAGGAGATTCTGCATTTTTCGGGTTGATCCTGCAGGACTGATAGCAAGTGAGAGTTACAGTGACACTGGAAGTATGTTTTAAAATTTCAGGGAACCTGAAGCTTGGGATGAAAAGACCCTTTTGTGCTAAGGTGCCTATTCTACTAATTAAAGAAGATTAAATTGTAATGTACCTTCCTTTCTGCTTTATAGCTGGTCTCACTGTCTCTGGCTCTGCCTGTTTTCCGGGGATAGTCTCTAATTTGATGCCAGTATCTTTTAGTCCCTAATTACCATTGTCCAGCCACCAGCTGTTGCAGTGCTGGATTCACTTTCTGGTTTGCTGCAGGAACCTGGTATGGAAGAGGAAAAACAGCCATTGCCCCTTGGCTGGTGCCTACAAGAAGTGCTGGTTTTTTTAGCACTGGGAGAGGACTTTGCTGCCTCCCAGACCTGGCCAGCTGCTTACAGGGAAGGGCAAGGCTTTAGTTCCAGTGCTGGGTGAGCGTGTCCTCCTGTGTGGCTCCAGGGGAAATGGTTAAGGTCGGTTCACACCTCCCAGCCTGAGTCTCTGGAGATTTGGAGCCTGGCTGCCTGTTCAAAGGCTGAATGGTAAAAAACAGGTACTTCCAATTTGCTAGAAATAGGTGGCTGTGGGGAAACCACGTTGAACCACGCTGCGAAGTCCCAGTTTTTGTTGCAGAGCGTGGTGGATGCAAGGTTTAGCACATCTGGCGTTCGTTTTGGTATTCAATAATTTATCCAGAGAATCTCCTAATGAACGTGGGGCAGGTTTGTGGGCAGGTGAATGGTTTTAAAAAATGAGGCCAGTTGTACTTTGAGCTCTAAGCGTCGCCACATGGAAAAGGGAGGAGACAGTGATGGAAGATCGTCGTTCTCTGGTGTCGGTGCATTAGGGATGCCATTAATCTCGAAGTGAAGTGCAAAAAGTAAGCAAGCGCGAGGGTTTCCTTTCTTGTGCCTTCTCATCAGAGCTCGCCGAGATGCCGTGCCGGCGCTGTGGGAAGGGCTCCCCGCAGGTTCCCGCTCCCAGAGCGGCTGGGAACGGGCGCTCTCCCTCTTTGTCTCTGTGATCCGGCGGGGGCGGCGGCGGCAAGCGGGGAACCCCCGGGGGGCTCCGGGCGCGCAGCCGCTCCGTGCCAACGGGGCAGGGCGAGGGGCTCGGGCAGGCTGAGGGGCTGCTCCTCGGGCAGGGAGAGGGGCTCGGGCAGGCTGAGGGGCTCGGGCAGGGAGAGGGGCTCGGGCAGGCTGAGGGGCTGCTCGGCGGGCTCAGCCCCGCTCCCACAGCGCCGGGCGTGGCCGCCCCAGACCCGCCCGGCCCGCTCCGGCTGCGGCCGCCCGTCAGTGCTGCCCGCCCGTCAGTGCCGCCCCCCGCACGGAGCCTCCCGGCGCCGCGGCCGCGGCGGCAGAGCCATGTGAGAGCGGCGGGGACCGAGCCCTGCGGGAGCCGCGGCGCTGCCGGCCCGCCCTCGCTGCCTGCCGGTGGAGCGGCGCTTCGCCCCTGCATGGGCTCGGTCCGGGCGGACGCTGCCGGGGGGCTGCGGTGCCGCTGCTGTGCTGAGGGGAGCGGCTCGGCCGGGCTGTGAGGGGAGGCTGAGGGGAGCGGCTCGGCCGGGCTGTGAGGGGAGGCTGAGGGGAGCGGCTCGGCCGGGCTGTGAGGGGAGGCTGAGGGGGAGCGGCTCGGCCGGGCTGTGAGGGGAGGCTGAGGGGAGCGGCTCGGCCGGGCTGTGAGGGGAGGCTGAGGGGAGCGGCTCGGCCGGGCTGTGAGGGGAGGCTGAGGGGGAGCGGCTCGGCCGGAGCGTGCCCGGCTCAGGACGGCGGCCCCGGCCCCGGCCCCTCGCATAAATGCCTGCGGAACTCAAACAGGTTAGTGCGAAACTTGCGTCCTTCCCCCGCGGGTCCGGCGGCGTGGGCAGAGCTGTCAGCGTGGAAGGGCTTGTTTACTTGCGGGTTTGTTTTCGGCTGGGAACTGAGAGCAGGAGCTGAGCGGCTCTTCCTAGCAGAGCGATCGAGAGGCATTCTGCTTTTGTCTCTGTTGTGTTAACTGATGAAACACCCAAAAAAGCGAGCCATTGTGTTCTTTGACCTTCTCGTCCTGCTCAATAAATCTAGGGAGCTCTGTGACATGAACAGCTAGAAATAGTGCTTTTAAAAGAGAAAGCTTTGCTATTGTGCTTTTGTTAAATGTTTGCGTTTCCCATACCGCGTTCCCTGGCTTTCTCTTTGATTTTGTTGCTGGACATACCAGAGAAATAACTGTAGTTTTTCACTCTAAATGTTATCTTAAACATGAAGTCCTCATGGCTGTAATCTTAGTAATTGTAATGGGCTTACAACTCTGTGCAAAAATATTTCAAATATTATTCTTTAGTTTCGAGTGTCATTGGGTGTTGCAGGACAAAGCTGTTGCAGACTAGATTTAAATAAATAGAGATCATGTAGAGTGCTGTAATTTATAGGTGCTTTCCTTGGTAACCTCCTTCATCAACATTGTAAGCCTCAGGAAACCCTGTAAATTCAGGTGGTGGCAGGGTAGAGCTTCTCCTCCAACTAGGATGTGGTTGTGTCTTTCTTAACCCTCCTTTTCCCTCTCTGCCATCGTAATTTAAAACAGTGTTCTTCAGGATAAGAAAATTCAATGATAATACATCACTGATAATACATCTGTGAATTTGTATAGGCTCACTGCACTGGAATTGTTAGAGGTTCTCTAGCTTGGTTTAAGCACTCTCTGTTCCACTTGTCCATCTCAGGAACAGACGGCTGAATCATTTCTTGATGCAAATAGGATGTTGATTCCCTGGAGGGGAAAGTAACCCTTTCAGCTGGGCCCTTGAGAGAGCGTTTCTTTGTCCGTAGGATTCCCTGGAGTCAGGGTCCTGCCTGCTGGAGGTGGCTGAGTCCTGCTTTTGTCTGGGTGCTGGTCTGTGTGTCACACTACCTGTGGCCTTCTCGGGGAGGAAGGGTTTGATTTGTCTGTGGTGCTGTTCATGCTGCCTGACCCTCAGCTGCTGTACCTGTCAAATTACATGCCGTGGCTTGCTGAGTTTTGGATAGATTGATCTGGTTAGCAGCTCTGAGGGATTTTGATTTCTGTAATACATGAAGGAAAAAAATGAGGTAGGGAGTAGAATGCTAACAGTAAGAAAAAGTGTATTTAATGTGTTTTGACCCGTGAGGTACAGCTGTGTCTGTGTCTTCTGGGTTTTCTGTGTTGATAGGCAGGAAAGCTTGAGGGAGAGTGGAAGGTTGTAGTTAATCACTTTAGGTCATGCATTTCAGCAAGCCTGTGAATTCTTCCATATCAAAACAAAAAAAACCTCACAGTTTTAATTTTCACGCTGCCTGTCGTAGTTGAGGATCAGGCAGAGATATGGCATTTTATCTTCTCTGTGGGATTCATTCTGAGGTCTGTTTTACAGAATAACTGTTCAGTCTGAGAGCACAGCAGTGTATTAGAGAATGCTTTGCTTAATGGAAGGTGGTAGTTTTAAGCCATGAGTTGTCATACACATTAATTGTGCAGTTACAGGGCCTCTGGGAAATGGTTCTTTAGCTGTAATGATCACTATTTGCTAAAACTAAGTGAAATGGATAAATGACTTAGAGGTGGATGACAAGTCTATACAATGCATACAGGTGAAGATATGAGAGTTACTAGAGTGGACTTCTGCCACATTAACTGAAGACCTAATGTGTTTAGATAAAGATAGCCATGAAATTGTAATAAAAAGAATGAAGAGTAACTTCTAATCATGGTTTTGGCTTCTTCTGGGAGTAGCCATGCTTCCTAAAGTTCCTGGGCCACAAAAGCAGCATCGTACCTGGGAGCACTGGTGGAGAAAACAAATGCTGAAAGCTCCCCTTGTAGCCATGAGCACGGTGGGCAGGTGAGCTCTGCCTAGAGTCCTCCCTGGGCCATCCCCCAGCCTGCTGAGGAGGGATGAGGACTGCTGGAGTTTGTGCTGAGTGCCTGCAGTGGCGTGGAAGCAAGTAAAGAGTTTATGAAATTGAGAAGGATCTCGAAGACTGGAACTGCTAAAATCCGTGTGCAGGCTGTACCACGTACAGCTTTGATGTGGATGTGAAACCTGAAGTGCTGGCTTGCCTCGGGGCCACGACGTTGGGAAGGGGAAAGGAGTCACTGAAAGTGACTTTTGCCAAAAACTCTTCAGTTCTCTGTTATTCCTGCTTCAGAAAGTACTTCACTAACATTTGGAATTCAGGCACTGAACAGTAAGGCTGCCCTTCTTCAGCACTTGTCCCCCAAGCGTTTCACTGGAGGATGATGGTGATGTGAGGGAGTACAAAATCATAGATCTGGCAAGATGAGAAAGTGGACAATGCATTAGTGACATACCTGCTGTGAGTCTGTGCCAGCGATGGAAAGCTCGTGGAAGAAATGTTCATGAAGGCAAAACATGCAAAAGCATCGCCATCATTTTCCAAACAGTTGGGCAAGTCAGACTAGCAAGAAATAAGAAGAGAGCGTAATTTTTGACACGGATCTCTGGTGGGATTCCCTGATGGGTTCTCACACGTGACAGGCCTGAAACAGGTGTAACGTGCTCTGCTACCCTGGAGTGAAGAGATGCAGCACTCTGCAGTATTGACTGGGCAGTTTGTGTGCCTGCCTGTGTGTGGACAGCTCTGGAATGGCAGCAGACACTCCAAGCAGAGCATTCCCGAGCCTGTGCTGCTCAGCCACCTGTCCCAAAGGTCAGGAGGTGGTGAGCTGGTGTGCGTGTACATGCTGCAGTTTTTGCTTGAGTTACACTGCAGTGAGTAAAAACAAATATTAAAAAAAAAAAGGATGCGTGCTTGAGGACTTTTCCAGTGCAGAAATACTCATTATGGAAGATAAAATGGAGGGGGAGAGGGAAGCATAATAAGCAGTTGCATTTGAAACTGGATGGCCTGGACATTTTTAACAAGGCTGTTGGCAAACATTTAATCTCAACCACTTTTCTCTGAGGAGTTCACTTCTGGCACTAATTAAGGTTTTGATCCAGTAGGAATAGAATCAGGGCCACTAGGTGAAAATAGTTGTGTCTCTGTATTTGAGTGTTAAAGAAGCAAGGCATTTCTCTGATTGTGAGGATTTTAGCATGTTCTCAGCATGTCTTTATGTGTTCCTGCATCCGTTCCTCAGTTGCTCCAAGTTATTTCCTCTGTGGTAGCAAAATTGTGCAACTGTATGCAGGGAAACCTCTGAGAATCCCCTGTTTTCAGACTTCCCCACTGCTTGTTCTCCTTTCTGGAAATACCTGAGGGTATTACTGTGTGACTGGGAAATTCAGCTTTGGGGTTAGGGAGATCCTGCTCCTTTCTGCTGCTGGCTTTGGTTTCCCACAGTATGTACCAGGTCACCCTCTTGGTTATGCAAACACGTTTTAGGACCATTGTGTGGGCTGAAGAAGAAGTGGCTGTGTATTAAGCAGGTTATCAGGAGAAAGAAAAGGGCAAGCAATGAAGATAAGTGTGTGGGCAGGAGTTGCTGTACCTGCTGTTGCTGGTGAACAAGGTGACAGTACAGGGGTTTCATATCTCAGATGACTTGGCCTGGCAGCTCTGAACACACTTGTTTTGGTCACATCTTCTCAAGAACAGAGAGCAGCAATACAAAGCCTATATTTTTTAAAAGCTACTGTTGTTTTAGTAGCGTGTGAGAAACGAAACACAGGATTTTGCTAGTAGGGGTTTTTTTGCTTTTGTTTTTCCGGTGGAGGTTTGAAGAGTGAGTGGTATCCCTGAAATAAATCCGGAGACTGGAGAGAGCATATTTCAGATTCTTGGATAAAAGGAAAACTCCAAGTGAGACTTTGATAGTTTCACATTTCACAATGTCCTTTGTGTCTCCTGTATCTCATTAGGTTGCAGCCAGGCTTTGGGATCCTTTTTATTCATTTGTCTGCGTGCCTGAGAGGGAACAGCTGTGACTGTACCTGAGAGGAGCCTGATGAGCAGCACTTGCTTTTTAGGGAAGCACAGGCTTTTGTATCTGCAGATGGGCAGGCAGGATCCCTTCTGTCATTAAGGGGAGGTGACTCCATGAGCTCAGTGCTCCCCGTACACCGCAGTAATGTGAAAATTCACAGCTTTAGTGGTGTTCTCTGCCTCTCTGATGAGTCAAAGCTGCACCTGCTTACAGCAGGAAATTGAAATGCCTGAGTTTTCCCTTTTGGCTGATCCCACACATCTATCCTTAGCATCACAACACTTCAGCCTTCAAAAAACAAAGTGAAAACTGTTCTGAGTAAACTTGGAGAATTTTTGAGGTTTGGAATTTCTGCCTCCTCAAGCTAAATCACTTGGCACAGCTCTGAACTTTTATTTTTAGTAGAACTTTCTCAGCCAGACTATTGTAATGTTCAGAGAGATGTTCCTGAAAGCCTGTAATGAAATCAGAGTGTGAGGGCTTATTTTTATACTGTAGAGAATGTATTTTTGTGTATGTTTGTGTGTATATATATATGTGTGTATAAAAATATATACGTGGAGGAGATGAGAAGATGATTTAATTTAAGTAGCATTACTCTGGGTGTGTGTAGTGTAACACTGATCAGAAGAATCATCTGGAATGTTCCAGGTCTTTTCAAAGTACCAACTTAGAGTTGATTAAGGAGCTGATAAAGTGGTTTATGGATGGTGGAGCCCTGAAATATATAAACAGGTCCTGTGCGGGATCAGGATGTTGTGCTGTTTGAATTGTAAACGCTTTCAAATTATTTTAGCGAGTTTTGCATCTGAAGGTATTTATTTGCATCCCTCTCTTTTGGTAGGATTCTCAGGAGAATTCAGTGTAGGGGGAATAAAGGCCCTTTTGGCTCCCAGGCCCAGCAGCAAGTAGGCCTTGGCCGGTTGGGTGCGTGAGGAGTTCTGCAGCAGCTCGTGGTCGTGTTCTCCCAAGGACATCGTTTACTTCCAGGCACCTTGCTGGTGTAACCTTCTCTCCTCGCTGTGGCATCAGAATGGCAGCTCTTAAAGTCGTGGAAAGTTGGGAACTGGAGACCTGCATAATGCCAGTGTTTGCATGTGCATGGCACACGCCCTGCAGCCATCCGGGCTGAGCAGGGCTGAGCCTGCTGCCTGCCCTGCAAATCCCACCCTCCTTCCCGGCAGGGGAGGCAGCCTGGGCAGGGCTGAGCCTGCTGCCTGCCCTGCAAATCCCACCCTCCTTCCGGCAGGGGAGGCAACCTGGGCAGTGGCAGCGGGTGCCAGCTGACACAGGTGGTTGGGTGAAGTTGAGCACACGGTTTTCTGGATGAAAATTTCAATTAATCAGTTATGTGGAAAGCCTGTCCTTACCTTCTAGCACTGCCATGCAAGTTAGTGTATCTTTGTTTATTAAATGTATGGCAGCTTTCTGAAGTCTGCTCATTATGGCATTGTCTTCTGCAGGGTGATTGATTGTGTCCAAGGAATAAGTGTCAGAACTTGATGCTGCAGCTTCTGGGGTTTTTTTCTGTAATTTTTTTTTCCTCACCCCCTCTCCATGCATTTTAATAAGCTTATTATACTTTCCATTTCTTCATTCTCCTCTTTGCCCAACAGGAATAGACTATAGTATGTTTACAAGAGTTTTAAAAATCTATCTCTCCAATTAGCGTGTGTGAATGTGAGGAAATGTCTGCCAGGAGAGGAACATTTCCCGTTTGTCCTCAGCAATTTCATCTCCTCTGGGTCGTTCTTTCTACCCAGACACGTTGTTTTATTACCCGAGGTTACAATGCATCTTGGTCACAGCGACACATTTATCTTGTATTTTATGATGCAATCTTATCACATCCCGTTTCTTTTCTCGTTCCTAGTCAGCTTTTCATCAGTCAGTGACAGCGGTGACACCGCTCAGTGGCACAGGAATGCCCGGGCCGTGTGTCAGTGTGCACCGTTGGCAGTTTTTAAGGGCAATACTTCGCTTCTGAGGTACAGCATTCACTTTAGCAGGTTGTTTCTGAAGGGAAGAGCCATTTGTAATTACATCAGAACCAGCAGCCATCAGTCATTTTCTGGTGTAGGGGACAGCAAAGGCGACTTCCTTGGATAACATTCAGGATATATGAGGCAAACAGGAGGTGATGCTGCACCCTTCTGTGACTGCAAGGAGGTGCAAAAAGCACTAATTCTTTTTTATGTACTAATAATGGACCTTATTTACAGTTGTAGCTTCTGTATTTCGTGGTCCAAACTCAGGTATCTTCCACTAGCTGTATGATAAGGCAGAGCGAGAGGGAGAGTGCTGATTTTGATGTGTAAATAGGAACTGAAGCATCTGCCTGCAAGTTTCTTTAAATCTAGTGTGGCACACTCTTGGTCCAGTAAGTTCTTCTCCTTGGTTTTTGAGACTCCAGTCAAAATCATCTTTGTGTTTCATTTACATGGGATCAGTTTTATGTTTGTTTCTCTCACAAAGCTGGCACTTTAAAATTTCAGCTCAGCAGTGCCAGTACAAACTTTTCAGTACTCAAATAAAATGTAATTTCTTCCTTTGCTGCCTCTACCGAGAGGCACAGCAGATATTGTGTAACACCCATCCCAAGCTTGGCTGAATTCCAGAGCCTTTCCAGAAAAAGAGGCAGTGGTAAAATCAGCATCTGCCATGTAAATGAAGATAGTAAAGGAAGAGTCGTGTCCACAGCAGCTGAGGTGCTGGCAGAAATACACTGCAAATGTGGGGGTGTATTTCATGAATTGTTGCTCTTTGAATTTTCTTGCTCAGAGAAACTTGGCTGAGGTATATTATGTGGATACTGTTTTGGCAACTGGAATCACAAAAATATTTACAAAGTCTGTTGGGCTCTTCCCCCATGCTCTTATCCCTCCTTCCTGTATTTAAAATTCCCTTAAGTGTTTTGTTTTATTCTTCTAAAGAATCCAGAGTTTTCTTTTAAAGGGACAGGGAGAATCAGTTTTACTCGTGGTTGTAAATGGTAGAGAAGTGTTTTTAAAAAATGTGTTTAAATTTTAAATTAACGACTGAAACACAACACCTACGCTGTGCTTTTTCTGACGGTTCCTGGAGATTTTTGGGTGGCTAACCAATCTGGAAAAGGTACTTTTCTTCACTCTGTAAAAGTCAACTCCATGTTCTCCTGAGACCAAAAGGTCAAGATGATGGCTTTGTTGGGTACTCCACAAGATATACCCCAGGTAGAAGTACTGGTTTGTGGTTCTGCTGTGCTGTGAATGCCATCCTGGTGGGGGGATGCAGCTCCGAATGGCTCCTGCTTCCATCCAGAATGAGCACAGGCTGTTCCCTTTGCTGGGCAGAGTGTTTGGGAGGGTGCACAGGCCGTGTGTGGGGGGTAGTGCAAGGTGATGATCTCCACTGGACAAACTAAACCAAGTCCTGGCCCTGGCAGCCCTGCAGGACTGATCTCAGAGTTGTTGCCCATTTTCCCTGGCTGAGCAGTTCACTTCAGCCTTGGCTTACAGTGCTAATTATCTTTTCTTTTCCGGGTCCCTGAAATTCTGGGCTGGGTTCTGATAATGCCCACAGCAGTTTAGAGCTGGTATCCTGCAGGACCTGTGTCTCATAACTCTGGAGAAGGGCTGTCCCAGCCCAGACTCGGGGCCACAGGCAGGGCCGGGGCTCTGTAAAATTGTGCCTTTGGATTCAGCTGAGAATTGAGGGAAAGGGAAGAGCGTCTGAGCAGATCGATTGCGTTGGAAATGAAAGAGTTAAGAGTGGAAATCTGATTGCACAGCTGAAATCTCAGTTGGAACTTGTGGTCTCTGGAGAGAAAATGCCATTCAGCACCGTTGCACAGAGTTATTTCATTCCTAATTGTAATGGACATGTCCCAGAATGCCGCCTGTCCTGCCGGCCGCACGGGCTGTGAGGCTGTGTGGGTGATGCTGGGCTCCAAATCCAGGTCAGCACTCATTTCCCTCTGATACCAGCATGCTTTCTGCCTACCTTAGTCGCTCAGTGAGTTTATGAAATTTGAATGACTCTTTCCCCAGTGAGGTGTTGGTCACCTGGGATTTCAGCTTAATGACCCGACCCTTTTTGCCTTTGTTGGCAGTTTTAGCCCCTTGCCTTGGTGTCAGGGGTGTCCTGTGCAACTTCAGTACCAGAACAGTAATTATTTTATTGTTGGAAAAATTGCATCGGTGTTTCAGCTTTGGGGGGAGGGGGAGGACACCTCGAGCAAAAAGATTTTCTGGTGTAACATCAATTTTTTATTAATCTTCTGTGTTTAATTCAGATCCAGTTATTTATAAACCCAGCAGTAGTGGGAGAACTGTGCAGCTCCATCCTGCAGTGGTTGTGAGAAGTAGAGAAATCTGCCTTAACTATTCTTTTAATATTTTACATTTCTGGTATTGATTGCATTTTCCCAATAAACTGTGTGATTGTCCAGTATTGGGGTTATCCCAGAATTTAGAGAAGAGAAACTGAATTTAGTCCTGTTACCTGGTCCCCTTCAGGTATTCTTGGTTTAGAAAAATGTGTGTCTTTGTTTGAATTTTGAGCAGGTGAATTAAAAATGCTGTAATTTTTATACTCTGGGACAGCTGCCTGGCTCTTTCTTCCCTCCCTGCCCCACACATAACAGTATGCTAAAGGTTTGGGGAGAAAAGAAATCAAGTCCCACATCTTTGTATCAGACCAAGTGCATGTTATCAATGGACTCATGCTCTGCTTAAATATTTTATGAGATCGTTGCATTGTCTGCTAACCCTGCCTTCTTTCTGTTGTCTGATTGAGCATTTCCACTTAGACAGTTAGTAATCTAGACAGGCTTGAATTGTGTAAGCTTTTAGCAGCGATTTGATTTCAGACACGCTTTGTTCTAAACGTTCCCCTTTGTCGTGCTCGGATGACAGAGCTTTGAGTGATAAGAAATTTCTTTTTTCCCCCTTGTGTTCTGATCGTACAATACTGAAGTAATTTGTTTCTGTGAGGAATCTTCTGCCCCCTCGTGCCTCCAGCGTGAGGCAAAAGCTGTACAAGTTCAGGCCAGAGGACTGGGTTTCACATGGGGGCAGGTTCAGATGCTGCTCCGAGGCGAGTCCTGGTGCAGCTGGTGAGGAGTGTGAGCTGTGACAGAGAGTGCCCAGCAGCCAGCGTGTGGTAGGAGTGTTTCAGGCATGTGACCGCAGAACGGCACTCCAGCCCTCAATAGTACCAAAACAACCTGCAGGAAACACCTGAGAAGCCAGCCATGGCACCTGAGCTTGGGCTGCCCTGGCAGTGTCGTGCAGTGAGCTCTGTAACCCACACCAGGGACTCGGTGCCTCTGCTCGCACAGGCAGTGTCTGTGGGCTGTTCAGCTCTCTCTGGAGCTGGGCTTTCTGTTCCTCCCAATGCTTTGAATGCACTTGTTGCTCTTGGGGAGGGGTTTTGACAGGTACCGAGCTTGGGCAGCTCTCTTGCTTTGGCTGTAGGTGTTTGGAGCACTGCTCCTGCTGGGATCGGGCCACGGGAGAGGAGAATAAAGACATGCTAAGAAGAAATAATAGGAGCTGTTGGGATGAATCATTTCCTGGGTGTGGGTGGAGAGAGGTCTGCATGGTTTGTTTTGACCCTGAGTGCAGCCATGTGCAGTTGCCACTGCCCTCCTGGTGCTTCTGGTCTGACACCGAGAAGGCAGTGCTTGATCCCTCTGCTTTCCACTTCTCTCCTGAAATTTCCAGTCATATATTACAAAAGTTTACGGGAGCTTTGTCACTGAATATGACAGAAATGGGTCTGGACCGTCTGCAGGCTCAGTAGATGTGACTCCTGAGTGCAGCTCCACAGTGGCTGATGATGGGAGCAATAGTGATGACCCCTGAGTTTTGAGGGAGGCTTGGGTTTCGTTCTTACTCAGGCCAGAACTACTACTTACGGTGCTGACAAGTGAAAGCAGCATGTTGCTTGGGCCCAAGCTCCAGAGTTTCTCTGTCTGGTGATGTTGGTTTCTGCCTTCTACCAGTCCAGGCAGCTTTAATGGAATGGATTTTTGATTCTTTGCTTAGTCAGAGTTGTTTTAGGAGCATCATTATCTCTGAAGGTGATTTAATTTACAGGAAACACATTCAGCTTCTTGCAGTGTGTGCATCAAGAAAATTTGAGTAGATAATTAATCTGAGGAACTGGAAATTAATTGGGAGGGAAATTGTTGTTTTAAAGATGCACAAAATAATTACCATTTTTCTATATTTAGCTGACTATTGAAGTGATACAAGATGCAAAGAAGATAAATCTCTATAGCCCAGTACTCCTTGTTTTAGAGGGACAATACACTGATTCAAACAGCCAAATATTCCTTCCTCTGACTCACTGGATATTCAAAGTGCAGAAAGCTGTTGGCTATCAAGGAGGTTTGGGAGCTGTTTGGTGCCTCACTTGCTGTACCATACTCCTGAACATTTCAGCTCCCTTCACAGTTTCCAGAACTAACAAGAACCCACATGAGTATGCAGGTATTTCTAGCAGGGGGCCTGCAGGCTCTGCTGCTCCTCAGGCTCTGGATGATGTCTGAGTGGAAGAGGTGGTGGCAGAGGCACACCAGGGCCCTGCTGATGGTACTCAGGGTGTTTGAGGACATTCCTGCCCATCTTTACACTCCATGAGGCCTTGTAGGTGGCTTAAATGCTGCAAACTGTCAGGCTGGATCCAGGCTCTGTGTTACCTGGGGGGGCTGCTGCCAAGGGAGAGCAGGAGGCTGTTGAATGGAGAGTGGTGATGGCACAGGAGGGTTTGTTTGCTGGTGCTGAGTTGAAGTTTCAGCCATCTGGTGATGATGGTGGCACTCTTGAAGTCAGTCTCTCCGTCAGTTAATTGGAATGTGAAGAATGAAGATGGTGTGCAGTGTATCAGGTGCGTTTTTGTGTGACCATAGAAGGGTCGATTCAGTGGGAAGCACACGAGAGCACACTGTGGCTGCTGCTGTAGCAGCTCACTGAGGAGCCTTTCCTCGTGAAGGGGCCGTGAATGTCAGCGTGTAGCAATGTGGGGCAGTGTGTCACTATCGTGGGGACAGTCTGTTAGAGATTACATGGAATTAATCCCGGGCAGCAGGGATGTGAAGCTAAACAAGCAGAGGGTGGGACAGAGAGCAGATGCTGCTGGAGTATTAAGGATATACTGCAGGTGTAAATTAACACACCTGAGAAGGTGCCTCTCACTCCCTGTGTGAGTGAAGGTGCCTGATACAAGGGGTCAGTTTGTAGGATGGGAACATGGGCAAACTGTTCTTTAGGTAAGTCAGGTCTCGTAGGCAGAGGGTGGAGGGGGTTTGTAATGATGATTGACGAAGAACTGGATTCTAAGGAGCTTTTTAAAAGGGAGATTGTGAAGGGTATGTTTGCATGCTTTGGCTTCTTAAAGAGATCGCTTTAGCAGGATCACCCTGGGCTGAAGGCGAGCAGAGACAGCTCTGCCAGGCCATCTGATCCAGCTGGGACTGGGGAGATGAGGCGGAATGGCCAAGCTTTAGCACATCTCCACTTTCCTGGTCAGCTGCTGGAGGTAACTTTGAAAGAGCTTTTTGCTGTTTTACTCAAAGGGGAGTGAGTTCTGGAGGGATTGTCAACACTTACTGAGATAAAGTAAGTAGGTTACAGTTCCTGGATGCTGTGCTCTGCGGTGAAGGGAATGGAACTTGGAGGTTATCTGAGGGAGAACCTCAGTGTTTCTGCCTTTTGGGAAGTGTACTTTCAGACCATGCCTGAAAGGGTACAAAAAGAGTGGAGAGATGCTTCAAACTCTGTGGAACGGGTATTTCTTATTTTAATTTATATCACTTCAGCTTATGGCATATTAACTATTTGGACAGACATGATGTGGATGGAGTAGAATCTGAAAGACAAACTGTTCTTTAGTGTTCTAGTCTTATTTTTATATCTGTGTTTACCTGTCTGATGAGCAAAAAGAAACTCATGGCTTTCTGTGCCACAGTAAGAAAGCAGTGCTGACTGAAGTCTGTTGATTTAGCCCCAAGTCAGGCTGGTCATTACTATGCATATGTTTAGAGCCACTGCAGATTTGAATATGAGGGAGGCAATTCAGAAAGGCTTTGAGGTTTCTTTTTCCCTGTTGGCTTGCTTTAGGTGGGGAGTGTCTGCAGAGGGACTGGAATGCAGATTTATAGTTTCAAAAACAGTAGGATATATATTGGTGACTAAAATGGAGCAAGAGAATCACCAAGTGGCTGAGATTGGAAGGGACTTCTGGAGGTCACCTGGAGCTCAGGCACTTCTCCTGCCATTAGTGTTGGGGTTTTTTTCTGTATTTAGAGATTACTATGGCAGGTGAATGGGAATAGCAGCAGGATCTTTTGAAGTAACCTGGCATATTGAGAATGCTGAAATACAAAAGGTAGGTAACAGCAGGTAACTGGAATAGATCCCTTCTGCTGTTCAGGGTGCAATGTCTGTGCTAGCTCCATTGCTTCATGTGGAGGAGTTGACTTTTTTCCCTTTGCCTGCCTCTTCCAAAGTGCTGCTGGGTGCTCTGTGCAGAACAGGCATTCTGTGTGTGCCTGGTGAACTGTGAGTCAGAGCCGTGATGTGGAGAGCTCTGTAGAGGAGCCTGAGCATCTTTGTGTACCATTATTTTGCCGTCCGTGGTCTACGTGTTTGGTTGCAAATTCTGTGTGTGGTTGTGACCTCCCTCTCCTGAGTGACCCATTTGTGCTGCTTTCATTTGGATTTTATTAAAGAAGAGGCCTCAGTTCATGGTGGCTCTCAGTGTGGGAGTTGAAGACAGCAGGAGTTGTATCAGAAGGACAGCAGTTAAGTTCCTAGGATCCACTTTTATCCAATAAAAGATAGTGATAGGGGAGCCTTGAAGGCAGGTTTAAAAAACTCTGAGGAGTAACAGAGCTAAATTGATAGTACTATGGCTAGAAAAACGTCACTGTTTTGGTTAGAAAAGTGCTATATTTAGTTAAAGCTGTTGCCCAAACTGAGGATTGCCAGTGGCGAGACGTGGTGCTGGAGGGGCAGTTGTGCAGAGGCAGTTGTTGTACAGTAATTGGAGGACAAACATTTGGTGGTTCAGCAGTGTGGTTGAGCATGAGCCAGCTTTTAATTGGGGTATGTGGATCCTCCTGATGTTTCCAGAGGCATTTGGAATGACAGCAGACTAGTGAGCCAAGTGCAGGAGGATCATTGCTGGGGAAATACTCCCTGTGAAATTTCCAGAGTTTAAGGGAACAAAAAGGCTGTTTTCACAACATCCTTTTAATGTGACAGGAGCCAGTCCAGTGGAGCTCTTTCCTGGAATTGATGTGAGATTTCCAGTAGGTTTGGAGAATTCCAGTTTCTTGCCTGCTGTGAAGTGGAGCGATGCTGATGTAGCAGTGAGGCACCTTTACCACACCATGGCTTCTGGAATGTGGTCTGTGTGCAGGATCTGGCACGATACAAGTACTGAGTGTGATGATTTGAATCCTGGGTAACAATCCTAGGTGAGATTTCTCAGGTAGCAGTGTAAAGAGGAGAGGCATGTTTGGATGTCCTGTAATGTCTTGCCCCATTCAGGAGAGTTGTGCCCCCTGTTCACTCCCCGTCATGTTCCTGCTAAAGGCTCGGGGTGTTTGCTGGAATCCCTTCAGCTGGACACAGAGCAGAGAGGAAAGGAGTATAGGGGTTTCTTGTTCTTTCTTTATAATGACTAATTTCTGTCCCCTGCTCTGTGGGGAGGCAGGTGGCCAGTCCTTGGGCAGGTTAAATGTCTGAACACCTTGGCAGCGATGTGGGTGAGATGCAGGCAGGCGATGTGCCAGGAAGCACACAGGGCTCCGGGGCTGAAGATGGGCCCTTTTGGCTGTGTGAGAGTTGCCAGCAACAGGGAGGGCTCCAGATGCTTCTCCCTGTGTATTCACTGGGTGGTAAGAGACGTTGGCAAGTGAAACACTGCCCACAAAGTACAGCTGTGAGCAGTTTGTGCTCATACATCAGCTGTCTGAGCTGTGTCTGGTGGATGGAAAAACATACATGGGAGACGTAGGTAAGTAAATGTGTGGTGTTCCTGTGCAGTGAGTGAAGTGGCTCATTGGAGACTGCCAGATTGCTGTCCTGACCTCTGCTGGTTGTGTGTCCCGTTTGAGAGCTCTCCTGTGGGCACAGTGTCCTCTGTCCTGTCTCCATGTTTCTGGTTTATTTGGTGGTGTGGATACATCAGAGGGCCCGTGTTCTGTTCTGTTTGCCCAGGCAGGTGTGGGTCACCTGTGAGGTGGAGCAGGCAGCAGTGTCAGTGCTGTAGGAATTGCAGGCACTCAAGCAAGCCCTGCCAGCAGATCCCAGCAGATCCGCTTTGGCTGTCAGGGAGCTTTTGCAGGCGACTTCCTCTGTTCCCAGGCAGATGTGAGGCCCCTTCCCCCGGGAGCATTGCCCTCTGTCTTCCTCCTCTGATGGCTGGCAGGAGGAACTGTGACCGCCTGTGACTTGTCGAGGGGATTGGTCTGTAGAGAGCCCTTGGACAGAGAGGTTACTCATCTTCAACGTCTTGTCCCTGTGCTCTTTGTCACTAAAAGCCCTTTAGCAGCCCCTTATCTGCTGGTGCTGCATCACTGGATTAATGCAGGACATCTCTGGGGAGGGGTAAGTGATGCCTCTGAAAGTCTGAGAAAGGTAGTTATTAGAACAGAAACTCTGCAGATCTTCCTGAGCTGGATTAAACTTACTGGTTGGTGTATCTCAAGCTTGCATTGCTCTTCTTAATGTAACTACTCTTCCAAAAAGGGAAGGTTAAAAAATAAAAATAATAATAAAAAAAAAAATAATAATAATAAAAAAAAGGTGTGCAAGTTTTGGCAGCATTTGGTGCCTGAACTGCTCACTGTCAAATTTGCACCATGTCCTATCAATTTTCCTGCTCAGTGGTGCCATGAGAGTGGCCACACCAGGAGAAGAGTCATTACTCACCTGCAAATCTCTTCTAAAAGTTGATTTGTCAACTGTGGAAGGGTTGCCCTTAAAGAGGGCGAGGGAAGGAGAGAAGTGCTTACCAAATGCTCTCAGCTGGTTGCAAACAGAACGTTTATCTGCCCCTTTTCTGTCTATTGCATAATTCCTGTCATACTTTTGTTTGCTTATTAAAAAAAAAAAAGGGCAAAATGAACCTTAAAAGGAAGTGGCTTCAGTGAATTAACTTTCTCCCAGGAATGGCATTCTGGATTGTTTCAGAGATGTGTCCTCAGTACTGAGTTTGGGGTCTGTCCACTAAACTTCATTGACTGTTTGGAGTGGGCTGCTTGGGGTGCTGCTCTCCGGGCAGGCACGTCAGCTTTATACAAATTCTGATGCTCTTGGCTGGGGCTGAATGGAAGTTACTCGAGTGAGAATTTCCCAGTGACAGTGGAGCCTGAAAACTGGCATTGTGCAATATGCCTCGTTACAATGAAGCAGCTTTACTGGAATACAACAAAAACACCGTGTTCTTGGATTTTTTTTTTTTTATAAAAAGGCAGATTTGATTGTTTTACATAGGTGATTCAGGAGCTCAGACTTCCTTTTTACAAAAAGCTATTATAGTATCCTTTTGAAATCACTGCAGTGAGTAATTCTTACACTGCATTCATAGTTATCCCAGTGAGCACTCATCAACTAAACCCACATGTTTAAAATTCCTGCATCAGTGCTATTTCTGCAGTAATGGGAAAGCCTGGATTTGCTGGAATGGACAGACTTTATCTGTACAAATAGAAATGGCAACCAAAGAAGAAACTGGGAAAAAACACTGAATAAGGCTCAGGAAGAAAAGATTAAGAGATTTCTGGAAAAGGACCTTGCCTGTTCTGCAATCAGAACCGTGCAGGAGATGGCAGGAAGAAATAAATCAGGTACCAGGACAATGCAGCAGTTGGGATGGAGTGTTTTGATTAAAGACAAGGATTGAAAGAAGTGGGGATTCTTCAGGGAAGATAAATCCAGTGAGTATAAACTCGTACTGTTCCATCTAAGCTGAGGGCAGAGAGAGAGGATTCAATATGCAGTGCTGGTGCTTGGTCCATGGTACTTGGAAGGGCTGGCAGGGTCTGGGCCCTGATAATTGGCTCTGACTCTTGCTTTGATGACTTTTACCAGTTCTACAGGCTTTTGAGACGTGCTTGCTTCCTTCATTGATTTTCAGATATCTTTGGTTTGTAGTTATCTGGTTTGTAGTTATTTGCAGGCTTCATATAACTCAGATGTTTAGTTTAAGATTTAGTTTATATTCAGATATCTGGTTTGTAGTTATTTGCAGGCTTCAGATAACTCAGATGTTTAGTTTAAGACTAAAGATGTGAAGTCCCGATTCCCAGAAAGACTGGATAACTTTAGAAGGAAACTGGGAAGTTACCTTACTCATCAAGATTATCAGCTCTTTGGAGAACTCTGCATTCTTTTGCCACGTTATTGCCATAAGCACATGATTTCTAAATGTTAAAAACAGCAAAAGCACCCCCTGGCAGTGATGTTGAGAGCAGGGAGAAGCCTGGAGGGATCTCTGTGTGTAAGAGTTCCTCACACATGATAGCAAGAACATGGGAAATCCCTGTGAAGGTCCAGAGTTCCTGTCAGCTGTCAGTCCTGCATTCTGGTTTTGAAGTACACATAACTGGTTTGAAAGTCTTTGGGAGCAGTAGTAAAATATGTAAATTATTTAGAGGTTCTTGGGTTTCCTTGTTCCTATTTTTTTAGTGTAGTTAAGAACTGTTTGTGGTTTTGGCTTCATTAATTTGCTGTCAGGCCCTTCGCTTTTCTGATTATATTAATTTTTTTATGTATTTCTTGATTGGGTTTTGTCTTGACACACTGATTGATTCCCGTGTTTTCCCGCATCCAGCTCTGATTACTGACTAGACACAAATGATAGCAGGATTCCCTGCTGTCAACAGGCTTTCTTCCAGCAAGCTGACGACTTCTGGAGCAAGTGCCTCTTCGCTGCTCGATGAGAAATAGTTTGGCAAGACCTGATCTGCTCCTTCATGACCGACCCCTTTTGCTGCTGCTGAAATCTGGGGACAAACCGCTGTTCACATGAGCATCACACAGTGCTTGCATCAGTTAAATGCCACTGTGAAGTTAAGTCCTGGGGTTGGTGATCCGTGAGAAATGGGCTGTTCAGAGGAATGGCATTTTGTTGGCCTGATGGTTTGGCATTTGCCTCCCTTAGAGACTGGCTTTGGTCCTGCTCTCCCTGCCCAGTTAGAGTCACTCTGCTTTGGGCTGGCAAAAGAGGCACTGCATTTAATGAGCTCTGCAGGACTGTCTGAAAACAGCTTTACACTCCTCTGGACTGCTGGAGAAATGCTTCTGACAGTTCTGCTGGGGTGGGGAAGTTCAAGGGGTGAAGCTTGTGTTTGTTTGCAAACTCCTGGGAGCACAGGGTGGCTATCCCTGAGGTTGAAGCCACGAATCCTGTTTCATGGGAGCAGCAGAGGGGCCATCACCTTGTGCTGGTGTCAGAGCGAGCCGTGCAGTCGAGCTGCTAATCTCCAGTTCTCCATGAGGTACAGGTTTCCTTAGGCAGGGGACTTAGAGTTGTCTCCCTCTCTGCTTTTGAGACCTCTTGTAAATGAATAGGATCCACTTCTGTTAAATTCTTTAACTTTTAAACATGTTTTTATTCCCCCTTGCCTCTTGTCTTCCTTCCCCTGAGGTAGCCCAAGTGTTTTAGAAACAACATAGTCAACTGGAGCTCATTGAATAATTCAACCGTTGCCTGAAGTGATAGGAAAAAGAGGACGACCCATTTAATAAATCAACCAGAGCTAAAAGCTCTGTGGTTTGTAAAAATGTTCATCTGCCCTCCCTTTGAACTACCCGAATTTCTCTTCTGAAACAGGTTTTTTTTCCCTCTCAGCTGGATGTTCCCTGCTCTGGAAGAGGGAGCCCGATCTACCTGCAGGTTGTTCTTTCAGGTTGTTTGTGTTAAGCAGCTCTTTTCCAGAGGGCCCTGGGGGTGTTGCTGCAGGGTGTGAGCCACTGTGACCCGTTCCCTCCCAGCTGGCTGTTTCTGGGTGGCTCTCCCCTCTCCTGCTCTCCTCTCAGCCCTCCTGCTCTGTGGAAGCCACTGCTGCAGCAGGAACTCCCCAGGAACTCCCAGTGTTGCCCCGGGGGTTCCTTGACCATTTAACCCAAGAAATAAAGGTGTTTAGGGGCCCACTGCAGTGTGCTTTCTGAGGCCCTGAGAAGTGACCTATCCTTTTCATGTGTGCTTTTGCTTTCCTTTAAATAAATAAGAATTCCCAAAGTGCTCTTTATTTCTTATTTGTGCAGTGTGCCTCTGTTACCTAAAAGGGATCGAAATGCCAGATACTGCCTTTAAGGGATATTGCACCGATATACGACCGCCCAGGGAAGTTCATAATAAACCTTTTGCTAAAGACATTCTTCTGTCTATAGTCTGTGTCAGACTTTTGTTTAATCCCTTTGGACAGGCGCTTGCCAGTACACCAGCGTGTTACTGTATAAATTGCTTTTTCATTGTTGCTGTAATTGTAAAATAATCCCTCTATTATACCCACCCAATGATCACTGCATTATCTTTCTGCTGAGCTGCAACATTTCTTGGTTCCTGGTGGTGTCCTGCCTGTTGAAATGAGAGATGTTTATTAAATTGGCTTTTCAGTTGTGGTTCAGCTGAAGAACTGGCACAGGGATCAGTAGGAGTACTTGCTACATGCCTTGAAACATCAGCCTCTCCCCTGTAGTTTATTGCTTTTTCTGTCCTGATCTGATGGTCTCTCCTTCCATCTCTGTGGCTCCTGCAGTCTGGATCAGGTTGCTGAGCTCTGTGTTTGGGGGCTGCTGGGATGAATGTGTGGACACTGCTGTGCATAAAGAGGTGATTGCAGCTTCAAAATCGGGGGCTGGGGAGAAACCATCCCTTTGCTTCTCCTGCCCCTTTTGACTGGGAGTTGAATTAGCAGCTGAAACGTGTGCTGTGGGCTGTTAAACAGCACTGAATAGGAGGCTACAAAGATAATCCTCTGGGGCCAGGCCACCGAGGGTGGCACCTTTCAGCTCTGAGCCCCACAGGCTTTGCTGCTCTCTGCTCAGTGCTGAGGTGGTGGCTTTTTCAGTGAAATGTGCCCTTGGAAGCATCCCAAACCTCTTCTGTAACGCAGAGGTAACAATAACCTAAACTGTTTGGAAGAGCTTTGGGCTGTTTTTGTTTTCTGCTTTGTTTCTTATTTTGTAAACGGATGGATTGCTTTCTCTGTAGCTCTAAGGCAAAACACTTCCCATTGCAACATGAGGCTTCTTCCCCAGCCCTTCTAACAAGTGTATTCAAAACTTTAGAAAGAAACCCAAAAAACCCTGAGAGTGTTTTAGTTATTTTCTCTCGAAATGCAGTTACATTCACATGACTCACTCCAGCCAGAAGCTCGAGAGGCTGAGCAGTGTGTCTGGATTTCCTTGTACCCTTGTCTTCTCTCCAAGCTGGGATCTGTCTGCTCGTGTGCCTTGGTTGGTGTGCTGTGACACAGCCTGGGGGTTCACAAATGACCCAGGGCCAGAAGAACAAGTTGGCCTAAATTAAAGAGTTAAAGAAGCACAAAGGAACTGAAGCATCTCGTGTTTCTTAACGTACCTTCTGTACTTCATCCTTGAGAGAACGGAAGAGTTTGGTTTTGAAGCTCTTACACAGAACCACCAGAGTTCCAAGTCATTCAGGCAAGTACTGAGCTTCTCTGGGAGGTGCAGGGAACTGCTCCGTGCCTGATCCCTCCCGTGTAAAGCCACGATTGCAGAAATGAGGGTGACAAACCTGCCAGCATCCTGGCTGTGGGATGAGGAAGGCTTGGGGAAAGGATGGATTGTTGTGTAACAGAGCTCGAGGTCATGGATCCAGCTTTACAGGCTCCTCTTGGCCTACACCACCCCCAGCAGCCCTGGGACCTGCCCCCTCACCCCCAAACAAACACTGGGCCTTTCTCAAGAAGGAAGTACTGTGGAAAATTCAGGAGAATTTACTAGATCCTGACAACAGCATGGGGAATGCTTAGGAGAAGTTCAGCAAACATGCATGAATTCAAGGAAAATGGAAAGAAAAAGGTATGAGGGGAAGAGGAGGAGATGCTGAAAGGGTTGAGGGCCCTGGCCGGAGGCATCGTCGCATGGAACTTCTGAGGACTGTCGAGTTTTTGCTTGGGCTGTTGCTCTCTTGAGTGCTGGTGTGTTCTCACTGCCCTGAGAGGGAATTCTGTCAATGTTCATGAAGTTCTGCAGTTTAAAGTCCTGTGGAGTTAATCCTTCATGTTTGAGTTCAACAGCATTTTGCATTTTAGCAGGAGCCTGAAGTGATATGCAACATCTGTGTGGAGCATTGCTGAAATTCCTGATAAATGAGTTCCAGAGGCAACCTTCCACTTGTGGGACATTTCACAAAATCTGCTGCACAGAAAGGAAAACTTTATCAGCCAAGCTCTTTAGTGGCCTGGAAAGTTAAAGAACCAGAGTCTTCTGTTTGGCTGATGGAAGAGGCAGGGTCTGTCTGTCACCCACTGAGGCACTGCAGGCTCACCTGCTCTTGCTCACCACTGATGTGTCACATCAGCTCAGAAGTGGAGGCGCTGGGGAATCATCTGCTGACAGTCTGTACCTCAGTTTCCTCTTCTGTGAAACGCATTGCCTTTAAAATGAACGCTGGTTTGAACTTCTTACGACCTGGAGGAGGTGGTGGTTGTGAAATGTGGAATATTGTTGGAAGGTGGTAGAATTATTTCAGGTTGTACAGTAGGAATGGAAACGGGGCCTTTATTTGCTTGGGACATTTCCTGCAGTGCTGGAGAGCTGTTGCTGTCCCTGCTTTGGAGCGAGGTCACTTCAGTGCTTGCCCTCCAGATGTGTATCCTCAGGGTTTGTCTAAACACGCTTTTCAGTGCGTGGTGTTAATAGCTCTTAGTCTGTCTCCCTGCAGAGTCTCACCCTTGTGCCTTCACCTCTGTGTTTATCCACTTCTGCTGCCTTCATGCTGCCTTCTGCCTTTCCCTCTTTATCCGCCTTGATTCAACAATTTTGGGGGAATAAATCTTGCCTGCTTTCCTTGTATGGGAGAGCAAAATTAAAACAAAACAAAACCACACAAAAGCAAACCACCGAAACCGCAGGGACTGGAAAACCCATTGCAGAGGGACAGGGGATAGAAACAGACCTGAAAAATTCTGCCTCTGGGACTCTTTCTAGCAGCAGAGAAGCAGTGTAAGTTCTGGAACAGGTACAGCAGCGCAGGGTTGACCGTTCTGGAGGTCACGTTATGTTAAGATATTTTATATCCAGAGTGGATTGATGGAAATGGAGAGGAGCAGGAAGCTGGGGGCTCTTCTGTGCTCGCTGCAGTGTCACAGGAATGGCAGTACCTGAGCAGGTGCACGCAGGGGTTGCAAGAGAGGAAGGTCAGGTACTTGTTCTCAGATGACATTCTGTCATCTCAGCTCTTCCTTCTGTTGACAAATACCAGGTGATTTTGAGCTAAGCTCGGGAAAAGGTTATGAAAGGTTTTTCCTCTTTGCTGGTGGGGGAAGAAGGGACGCTGTGGATGTGCCAGTGGGAAGGATGAAACCAAGCGTGTCCTCTTGAAAATGCGGAGCGTGATACTGCCACTGCTCAAGGCATCAGTGCTGGAGTGGTGTAGGAGATAACTGCTCTGAGCCAGCATGGCCACTCTCCAATCAAAACTTCAGGTTTTGCCTGATTGTGTTGGCCTGAGCAAGTCAAATGTTACCCAATTTTCTGACCCAGTTCTGTTTTGTGCCTCCGGGACAAACACTCTTGTGTGCTTCTGTCTTTTCAGTGTGTTTGTGTGAGTTCCTGAGCCATTTCAGAGCTGGGGGAGAGTGGTATTATTACACTCAGGAGGGGGGCAAAAAAAGGCTTCCAGTTGGATTTTTTTTTTTTTCCCCCTCTGGCTTTTGTTTTCCTCGTGTGTTTTTTTCCTGGCAGAAGCAGTGTGTTCCCTCATCTGAGCTGTTGTGGTGACATGGATTCAGCAGAGCTGTGCCTGAGACACGCTGCTAGAGGTGACAGCCCCCTGAGGTCTCCTGCTGTTGTTGTTCTGCTCAGGTTGGGCTGTCCATTGTAGGGGAGCTGCTGTGGTACTGGCCTGAGTTCCACTGCCTGAGCTGGCTGACAGATCTTCTAAAGGAGCTGTGAAGAAGTCACACTGAAAAGAGATCCTGTGAGTTGGGGAAAAAGTGTTTTTTGACAGGTCAGGATGGTTCTGGGGTACAGGAGTGGGTGACGAGGGAAGAGCCAGTGCTCAGAGCAGTGTTGGGCTGCCCAGCTGCAGGGTGTGGAGTGAGCACACTTGTATTCAGTTGTGTGAAGTGGCTGAGAATCTGGGGTTTGATTGTGATGGAGTCATCGTTCAGAGCTGCCCCTTGTCACTGTGGTTTATTTATCCTGCTTTATAGCGTTCACTTGGGAAATTTCTCTTCCTTCCAACGTTTTGCTTGCCTGATACTTAATTGTGCATTGGTTGCATGAGCCAGCCTTGGCTCTTGAGTCAGATGGAACCACATTCATTTAATAGAGCTGTGCTGGAGATGAATTTTCCTCTTGGTGCTAAATCTGGGACAGTAGTCAAGTAGGTTCTGCTGGCCTGAACATACACTGAGCCCTTCCCTGCAGAGTCAGAGTTCTGCTCAGGGTTGGGAGTGCAGAAGAGCTGCTTGTCTGTTGTGTTTTTTTGGTTTTTTTTTGTTTTTTTTAATAACACAGCTGCTTTAAATCAGGTGCCTACACAGCAGTTGGGAGGGAAAATGGTTGGCTTTTGTTTAGCTTTTTTAATTGGCATTGGTGTGCTGTGTAAATTCTCCTTGGCTGTCTTAATTATAGCTGGGCAGATTTAGGTCTTTTCGCTCTCACACCCAAATTGCTGTAATCTCTCAGAAGGACATGTTGGTTTATGTAGAGTTTGCATACATTGTAGAGTTGCACTTCTGTGGCTGTATTACAATAGCATTTGTTGTCTCCTCTGTAAATCTCCAGATGAGCATCCCTGGTGAAGCAACGATCTGCATCATTTCAGGTGCTCAGTGAACAGTCTGAACAGAGTAAAGCATTTGGCATTTCCTGTCTGACTGCTAGATGGAAGATTGGTTTCACTGTTTAATTCATTGTTAGCTGAAGAAGCTTTTATTGCCCCGGTGGAGAGGTTGGTGTCAGCTCCTGTGCTGTAACTGCAGTCACCCCTTGTCAGAGCACGGCTGATTCCAGGGCCAGGAACTGCGGTGGGAGGGAGGGCAGTTAAAGGGAGTTCCTTCAATAAACAGTTTGTACTGAAGCCTTTGACTCCCCACACCCACCCACCCACCCTGACCACTGTTTGGAAATACTTGAGGAGAACACCACTCCCTCAGTAGGAACTCGGCCGTGGCCTGGGCTTTGTTTTGATTTGTTCCAGTTGTGTTTTGCCACTTGGAGTGATGTTGTGATGGGCTTGTCCACCAAGTACGGGGCTCCCAGACACTTTGCCATTTTTGTTTTCCTCCGAGGCTCCCCCTGAAGATCAGGTCACTGCTCGGGAGAGGGAGAGAGCAGTGTTGGAACTGCCCGTGCAGCCTCTCGGGCCAGCCCCTGCGCTGACTTCAGTGAGTGTCTCCAAGAAAGGTGCCCCTGTTTGAGGAACCCTTCATCAAATGCTGACGTGGCCAGACAAAGGGGTAGTTCCCTGCTGAGCTGCACAAATGCCAAACTGAAATGAAGCATGGAAAGGTGAAATGCACTTTTTCTTAAGGCAATCACAAGTCCCGTGCCCTTCTGAAAGGGAGTGGATGGAGGGTATAATTGAGGTCACATGGAAGGAGCAGTTGCAATTCCTTGTGCCCTTTTGAGGGTGTGTTGCCCTTGTTTCCCCAGTGAGCTCTACTGTGCATTTACACAAGTCCTGATTTTCGGAGGAGGGGTTGTTGCAGCTGTATTCAAAATAATTAATTCAAAAGCACGGGTGAGGAAAAGGAAAGTGGGTTAACAATGCAGCAGCTCACCTGTTCTCTCCCTTGGTGATTGCTTTCCTTGTTGATGCTGCAAGGCAACCTTTTTTCCTGAAATAAAATTGGAGGTAACCATCCCAAAAATGCTCACAGAGGCTGTAGAGGAACTGATGGTAGAAGAGGCAGGAGGCTTTCAGAAGGCTCTCATTGAGCTGTGGAGTGGTTGAACATTCTCAGGGGGGTTAGAGACCCAGCAGACCTGGGTGAGGCTGCAGGGCACAGGAGGGTGGAGAGTCTGAATGGGTGTCTTTAGTGTCTCTGATCTTGGCTAATGCTGAATGAGCTGATTATTTAAACCCTCATAATGAATTAGATAAACAGTGAAATAATTAACAAAGTAGGCACTTCAATGGTTATTGCATGGTTTAGAGCTGACTTTATTTAGATGAATGAGGTAGTTCATTCTACCATTAGCTGTGCCCTAGGAAAAAGGAATTTTTTTTCCCATTTCTTGTTAATGATTAAACACCACAAACAGCAAATGCACTGTGGCTTTTGCTGGAAGGACAGCACAATGGCCTGCTTCCTTCAGAGGAGTTCATCAGAGACTCCAAGTGACTCACATGCCACTTCTGAAAATACTGTCTTGGTTTTCTCAAATGTCAAAAAATTCTCAGGGTCTTGGATACAGTAGAAGAGATCATCAAGTCACGAAATGTTGATATTTGAATCAGTGTCTAATTAGATCATGTCTGTAGCACAGTATTCCAGGCACTGATAGTACTGTTAGAGCACACCTACAAGTCTGTCAGCATTTGGGCATTATTTGAGCTGCTGTTTCTTTTCCCTCAACAAGTTTTTAGGCCCAAGCAGTCAGTCAGCAGAGCTGCTTGCACTGGAAAGCTCCTGGTCTCTTCCTGTAACCCCTGGTCAGCTGTAGGACTTCAGATAATCCACACTTGGTGACTGGGTCCTAAACTGGGGATCTTTCATTTTTCACTGAACCTAATGCTCTCCTTATACATTGTGTGGCTTTTTTGGTTCTTACTCAGTACAGATAATTTACCAAGGCTTGCAGGCTGTTTGCTTTAGCTTTCATTCTTTCAGGCATGGGGGGAGTGTTCACGTGGCCTTCCCTTACCAGAACATCCTGCCATCGGCCACTTGGGCACTTCCCTCCTCATCCACCTGTTCTTGGCTAACACTGTTACCTCCCCCCGTTCCCAGAACACCTCAGAGATCTGGGTGGCAAAAAGACTTTGGATTTGTCGTAATGGGCTCCTCCATCAGGAGGCAAGTTTCAGGCAGGAATCAAAGTATTTAAACACACTCCATAAAGATGCTTGAATCCATTTTTTCCTTTATACTTTGATAATTTGTGTGTTCTCTGTGTGAAATTGTCTTAGATTTTCTGCTGTGTTTTCCTGAATTCCACTTGCAGACCTTTATGCTAAGGAGAAAATGCTGTGAATTTGGACCAAGACAGCTGTGTTGGGATGGCTGTGCTGGCCTGCGTGGTCTATTCCAGTGCAAACTTTGTGCATTACAGTTGTCCTTCACGTATTTTGTTATTATTAAAAGTGGCTTCTCTCCAGAGTAATGGTGCTGCTTTTCCAGTGGTGTGATTTTACTTCAAAAGAGCCTTGTTGTTCCTTCAGGACAGCGTTTACGTCAGGAGTTACACTGGGAGGCTGTAGCTGTATCTCTCCTACAGTCAGCCTGCAGGTGATGTACAGCTACAAAAGACATCAAGGACTCCTCTGACAGCCTGTACTGGGAAAGCAAAACTTGGAGTCAGAAACTTTCGGAGAGCTTTTGGTATATTTATAACTTGCCAGAAGTCACCAGTGCTTCTTGTCTGGGGAGATCTTTACGGGAAGTTCCTTTTAACTGTCTTGAGAAGCCTTAGTAATATTTTCCTTTTCAGGAGCAGGGAGGCTGATAGGTGAGGTAAATCTAAATCAAGTGGCTTGTTTCCACTGACTGCACAAACGTGGATTTATAGATACATTAAAATGTAGCTGTGTCTTCTTCCCTGCTTACCAGTCCCTCATTGGTACATTCCCCCTTCCCTTTTTGGGATGCTTTCATGTTGTGGAGGTGCACGAGCTGCTCGTGGCCTGCTCAGCTGCTCTGAAATACCTTCAGAGCAAGAGCTGTGTGTGAGGCTGTGAACTGCTGCTCAGTGAAGCCAGCGGGTGTTCTTGTGTTGCTGGTTGCCTTTTGGACTGTGTTTAGTGTTGAGCCATTTCTGCACTGCAGACATGAAAGAACAAATACCAGGTTTTTCAGAGAACCAGGCAGGAGTCACCGTGGGTCTCGTTTTTCACCACCAGCTGAGTTGTCTCTGCATGCAGAGCTTCCCTCAGTGTGCACCTCGTACAAGTCCATCCTCGCTCC